>NC_083342.1:48079593-48397330 GCF_019175385.1 Lycium barbarum
ATATGTGGCCGATGCACCAAGGCCGATTTGATACAGCTGGATATGACTGAATTCGATGTTATTATGGGCATGGATTGGTTAGCTTCTTGTTATGCAAATGTTGATTGTCAGAAAAAGGTAGTCCGCTTCCTGTTTCCAGGGGAACCAGTTATCGAATGGGCAGGAAATACAGCATCGCCAAGGGGTAAGTTTATTTCATACCTCAAGGCCAGGAAGATGATTCAGAAAGGGTATATTTATCATTTGGTTCGCGTGCATGATATTAAAGTGGAAACACCTACTCTCCAGTCAGTTCCAGTAGTCAGTGAATTTCCAGATGTATTTCCGGACGAGCTTCCGGGTCTTCCACCTGAACGGGAGATCGAGTTCACGATAGATGTGCTGCCAGGTACTCAGCCTATATCTATTCCTCCTTACAGAATGGCACCTGCAGAATTGAAAGAATTGAAGGAGCAGCTGAAAGATTTATTAGAAAAGGCTTCATCAGACCCAGTACGTCACCTTGGGGAGCACCGGTATTGTTTGTAAGGAAGAAAGACGGATCGCTACGGATGTGTATTGATTACAGACAACTGAATAAGGTGACTATAAAGAATAAATATCCCCTCCCCCGGATTGATGATTTATTCGACTAGTTGCACGGTGCTAAATATTTTTCGAAGATAGATTTGCGCTCGGGTTATCATCAGGTGCGGGTACGAGAGGCAGACATTCCAAAGACTGCTTTTAGGACCCGATACGGGCATTATGAGTTCAGAGTTATGTCTTTCGGGTTGACCAACGCCCCAGCAGTGTTTATGGATTTGATGAACCGGGTATTCAGGCCGTTTCTAGACATGTTTGTGATCGTGTTTATTGATGATATTCTGGTTTATTCACGATCAGCAGAAGAGCATTCAGATCATCTGAGGACAGTACTCGGCACACTCCGGCAACAGAAATTATATGCTAAGTTCTCCAAATGTGAATTCTAGTTAACTTCAGTGGCATTCTTGGGGCATATCGTCGGAGCAGATGGTATTCGGGTTGATACACAGAAGATCAAGGCCGTAAAGAATTGGCCTAGGCCTACGACGCCGACTGAGGTACGCAGTTTTTTGGGTTTAGCAGGGTATTACAGGAGGTTTGTGGAGAATTGTGCTTCGATTGCAGCACCATTAACGAAGCTAACTCAGAAGGCAGTAAAATTTCAGTGGACCGATGCTTGTGAACGCAGCTTCCAGTTGCTGAAGGAAAAGTTGATTACAGCTCCGGTTCTAACTCTTCCCGAGGGGTCAGACGGGTATGTCATTTATTGTGATGCTTCCGATATTGGGATAGGTTGTGTATTAATGCAACATGGTCGAGTTATAGCCAATGCCTCCCGGCAGCTCAGACTGCACGAGAGAAATTATCCTACTCATGATCTGGAACTAGCCGTGGTAATTCATGCTTTGAAGATATGGCGGCATTACTTATATGGGGTTCATGTTAATATTTATACTGATCAAAAAAGCCTTCAGTACATTTTTAAGCAAAAGGAGTTGAATTTGCGGCAAAGAAGATGGCTCGAGTTATTGAAAGATTATGACGTTGACATTTTATATCATCCTGGGAAAGCCAATGTTATAGTAGATGCACTTAGCCGCAAGTCTATGGGCAGTTTGATCGACGTACAACCAGAAAGGAAAGAATTAGTTCGTGAAATTCATCAACTAGCAAGTCTTGGAGTCCGTTTGGCCGATTCTGGGAATATTGGGGTTTCTGTCCGAGAAGTTGCTGAATCGTCTATTATGGAAGAAGTAAAACGACGCCAATACGAGGATCCTATTCTGGTACAGTACAGAGATGCATCCCTTGATAAGGAGAAGACTGTCACGACCCGACTCGGGGCTGCGACGAGCGCCCGGTGCTAACCCACCCGACCACCCTCTTAGCTTACTCTTATACTTACATATAGGTGAGCCAAATAATTATACATACATTTTCATTCATTCGTCAACTAGTCCCAATTTGGACAACGGTACATTTATATCACCATAGGCATCTATGCCACATCAATGTACGTGGGCCAACGCGGCTGACAAAATGATATACAAAACATAGGCCGACAAGGCCGGACATGTCTAACCATATACACATGACTAAGAGCCTTTAAGGAGAGTATAACGTATAACATAAGCGGGACAGGACCCCGCTATGCCCATAATTATATACACAAAGGAATAAGTACCCAAAAGCTATGACTCCGGAAGAAATGGAGCTCTGCTATGTAATCTCTGAATAGGCAGCTATGGATCAAGTCTGTCTCCCTGTGCACCTGCGGGCATGACGCAACGTCCATAAACAAAAGGACGTCAGTACGAAGAATGTACTGAGTATGTAAAGCATGATCAACATCGATATATACATAAGCATAATACATAACAAAAGAAATAGCGTAGGAGGGGAGACAATAATTTCATCGTCATGGCACTTACTTACCTTTCGTAGGACTTTCCATTTTTCATACGTATTTGTACACCTACGTCATCATCCGTATTCCATAATAGTACTCGTACCATACTTGTGCTCATATTCATATACATGCCCTTATTCGTATTCTTATACATAGTCTTATCACATTCATATTCATATTATATACATAGTCATTTCATATACGTAGCATTTACATAACATACCCGACCTCATGCGATCGGTGTTTCATACATACTTGGCCAACCAAGGCTCAAGGTTACTCATACCTGGCCCTACCAAGGCTTCAGGGTTATCCGTACCATCTGCAGAGATGTGCGCGCGTTTCGTAATCGTATACATACTTTATAAATATTCATATACATATATCCTACCCGGCGTTATAAGCTCGGGGTGTCTTCATAGCCCTTCATAGGCACATGTGAGTATAATAGCCCGTACGCACCTTTAGCATCATTATTGTTATCATCGTTATCGCTACATATTTATCTTAGGCGTACTCGTCATATGGGGTGCATAGTACAATCGTAGTACATATCAAGGATCGTGAGCTTATGAGCTCGGAACATCAAACATTTGGAGACAACATACTCATATAGAGTATTTAAGAGTTTGGCCAAAGAACCATGCCTTATGAAAGAAGGGTTAGCCTTACATACCTTTTTGTCGAACTATTCTACACTTGCACGTACTCATCCGATGCTCACGTTTCTACCTTTATTATAGTCGTACCATCATTAGAATCGACAATTTGCACACATGGATAAAACTAGAGAAAATCGGACAGCATTTCCTTTATTTATACGACATTCCTCCATATAGTAATTCAACTTCCAAATGTCAACAATACATTCACAACATCATAATAATAGCCTTTAGTCATCTACATCATCCACATTCTTAATTCACTTCCATTTATTCCTATTTATGGTCACAACACCCAACTTCGTCCATTCATATACAATGTCTATTTCATGATCTTAACGTCATTTATAACACATTCATATCACAACACAACAACAATCATGATTCAATCCAAAGTATGTCTAAAAAACGTCCCTATTCATCATTCATAACCCATTTTGCTATTCTCTCCTAATGACCAAGCATTTTAACTCTCAAATACTTTAAACAACTTATAAATATCATGAATCTTACCTTAGATGTTGTAGGAACAAGCCTTAGTTGATAATATTCCACTTTGAGCAAAACCCTAGTTTTTCTCCATTTGGATTTCTTGACTTTAGATGATCCTTGATGGGTTCTTACTCTTGATTCACTTATTTAATGTTGTTGATGGCTTATAATCCTTGAAAACTTGTATAATAAATGTAGAGAGATGTTTTAGAGAGAGGGAGGAAATCTTGAAATGATTTCATGAACTTGGTCCTTTATTTAATAACATTCCACTGATCTGTCAGGTTCCACTATACGGTCCATTATACGGTCCGTATAATAGACCGTGAAATGGGTCTGCCTGCACCCCTTCACTGTGGCCATTTGACAGTTCGTTATACGGTCCGTATAACTGACCGTAAAATTCCACCAGCAACCAGCCTCCACTGTGATGGTTTTACGGTCCATTATACGGTCCTTAAAACATTATACGGTCCGTATAATGAGCCGTAAAACTCATCAGTTCACTGAACTTATTCTCATCACTTCGTTTGATCTCCGATCCTTGCGGAACCTTGTTAACACTTGTTCAACACTTCAATACCAATCTAAGGGACGTTATAACTCTTCTCCAAGACATCACTAAGTCCTGGCTAACTCGTTGCTCGTAATCCCTTTCCGATATTCGTTCAGTTGCGTACCAACGGAAAATTTCTGAGGTGTAACATTCTTCCCCCCTTAAGAACATTCGTCCTCGAATGTTAGGCACTCGGGGATTCTACAGAAATTTTGCCAGAGTTTCCCCTATAATATGGCACTACCAACCTATCACAACAACCCATAATATCGATGCCTCACAGGGCCACAACATAATAGCATTTAAAATTTGGCCACACACGACCCAAAAACATAAAAAGTAAATTATGCATACCTTATGATTTTGACGTCTCATCTTGGCCCTCGTCCAAAGGATGAAATAAATGTGGGTATTTGGATTGCATACTCTCTTCTACTTCCTACGTCATTTCCTCTCGATTGTTGTTCCTCCATAAGACCTTAACTGAGGCCACTTCCTTGTTTCTAAGTCTCCGTACTTGCCTATCTAATATGGCAATGGGTATTTCATCATAAGTTAACTTTTCTTTCACTTGAACATCATTTACTGGGACGATCCGCGTAGGATCTCCAACACATTTCCGAAGCATCGAGACATGGAAAACTGGATGAACTGACTTTAACTCTCGAGGTAAATCTAACTCATAGGCCACTTTGCCTACCTTGCGCATAATCTCATAAGGCCCAATATACCGGGGACTAAGCTTCCCCTTTTTGTCAAACCTCATGACGCCCTTCATTGGCGAAACTTTCAAGAATACCCAATCTTTCACTTCGAACTCTAAGTCTCTCTGACGGTTATCCGCATAGGACTTCTGACGACTTTGAGCCGCTAGCAACCGATCTTGTATGAGCTTAACTTTCTCTATTGCTTGCTGGCCCAAGTCTGGCCCTATCAACTTAGCTTCTCCAGTTTCAAACCACCCAATTGGGGATCTATATTTTCGCCCATATAAAGCCTCATACGGTGCCATTTGAATGCTAGAATGATAACTATTATTGTAAGCAAATTCAATGACTGGCAAATGATCATCCTAACTTCCTCCAAAATCTATCATACATGCTCGTAACATATCTTCGAGAGTCTGGATGGTGCGTTCGGCCTGCCCATCGGTCTGTGGGTGAAACGCCGTGCTAAGGCGCACTTGGGTCCCTAAAGCCTCTTGGAAAGACTCCCAAAACTTAGCTGTGAACTGAGTCCCTCTATCGGAGATAATAGATACCGGAACGCCATGGAGTCTCACTATCTCTTTAAGATAAAGCCTCGCATAATCTTCTGCCACATAGGTCATCCTGACCAGTAAGAAATGAGCTGACTTTGTGAGTCTATCCACAAACACCCATATGGAATCATACTTACGTCGAGAACGGGGTAACCCTGTAATGAAATCCATATTAATCACTTCCCACTTCCAATTTGGGATTTCTATAGCTTGCAATACTCCACCTGGTTTTTGGTGTTCAATCTTCACTTGTTGGCAATTTGGACACTGAGCTACGAATTCCGCTATATCTTTCTTCATTCCATTCCACCAGTATATAGACTTAAGATCATGATACATTTTCGTCGCTCCGGGGTGAACGGAGTAACGGGAACAATGAGCTTCCCTCAATATTTGGTGACGTAGACCTACCACATCGGGAACACATAACCTGCCTCGACATCGGAGAACTCCGTCTTCCGAAATATCAAATGATGACTCCTCCTTCTGAGGGAGTGTATCTCTGTAGCGCATTAGCAGGGGATCCTCATATTGTCGCTCTTTTACTTCCGCTACTAGCGATGAAACTGCTGAATTCTGAATAGTGGTCCCCCGGCTACCTGAGTCCATCACTCGGACTCCTAGGCTAGCTAGCTGTTGGAGCTCACGGGTCATTTCTCTTTTCTCTTGTCGCACTTCACATAGACTTCCCATGGATCTGCGGCTAAGAGCGTCAGCCACAACGTTAGCCTTTCCGGGGTGATACAAGATGTCAACATCGTAATCCTTTAGCAACTCCAACCATCGTCGTTGTCGCAAATTCAACTCTTTCTGCTTGAAGATATACTGAAGGCTCTTATGATCTGTATAAATATCCACATGGACACCATATAAATAATGTCGCCATACCTTTAATGCATGGACCACCGCGGCCAATTCTAAGTCATGGGTAGGATAATTCTGCTCATGTTTCCGCAATTGCCTTGAAGCATACGCAATCACTTTGCCATGTTGCATCAACACACAGCCTAGCCCAACACCTGAAGCGTCGTAATACACAACGTATCCTTCCAATCCCTCTGGAAGTGTCAGAACTGGGGCAGAAGTCAATCGGTCTTTCAACTCTTGGAAACTACGCTCGCAAGCATCTGTCCATTGAAACTTAGCTGACTTCTGAGTCAACTTGGTGAGTGGTGCAGAAATAGAGGAAAAACCTTCAACGAATCTCCTGTAATAACCTGCTAAGCCTAGAAAGCTACGAACCTCTGTAGGAGTTGTGGGCCTTGGCCAAGTCTTCACGGCCTCAATCTTTTGGCTATCCACTCGAATACCATCGGCTGCAACGATGTGCCCTAAAAATGCCACCGAGTTCAACCAAAACTCGCATTTGGGAAACATTGCAAATAATTCTCGGGTTCGAAGAACTCCAAGGACAATACGCAAATGATCCGCATGTTCTGCCTCGGATCTAGAATACACCAAGATGTCATCAAAAAATACTATCACAAATAAATCCAGGAAGGGCCTGAACACATTATTCATCAAATCCATGAATACCGCTGGCGCGTTAGATAGCCCAAACGACATTACTCGGAACTCAAAATGACCATATCTTGTTCTGAAGGCTGTCTTAGGGATATTTTTCTCCCTAACTCTCACATGATGATACCCAGACCTCAAATCAATCTTCGAAAACCATTTAGCACCTTGCAATTGATCAAACAAGTCATCAATCCTCGGGAGAGGATATTTATTCTTAATCGTCACCTTATTCAATTGCCGATAATCAATGCACATTCTCAAAGAGCCATCCTTCTTCCGGACGAACAATACGGGTGCTCCCCACGGGGATGAACTAGGCCTAATGAAGCCTTTTTTAAGCAAGTCTTTCAATTGCTCCTTCAAATCATTCAACTCTGCGGGTGCCATCCTATAAGGAGGAATAGATATGGGTTTAGTGCCTGGCAACACATCAATAGCAAAATCGATCTCTCGCTCGGGAGGAAGGCCTGGAAGCTCTTCCGGGAACACATCTGGAAATTCGTTCACTACCGGAACTGACTGAAGAGTCGGCGACTCAGCTTCTACATCTTGAACTCGCACTAGGTGATAAATACACCCTTTCGTGATCATCTTCCTTGCCTTTAGATAGGAAATAAACCTACCTTTTGGTGATGCCGCATTCCCTTTCCATTCTAAGACTGGTTCTCCCGAAAACTGGAAACGAACCATCTTCATTCGGCAATCAACATTGGCGTAACAAGAAGCCAACCAATCCATGCCCATCATAACGTCAAAATCTACCATTTCTTGCTCATGCAAATCAATCATGGTACGACGATCACAAATCACAATCACACAATTTCTATATACTCGGCTAGCTATTACCGAGTCACCCACGGGTGTAGACACCTCAAAAGGTTTGATAGACTCCGGCTCAATTATAAATCGACCCGCAATATATGGAGTAACATATGATAATGTGGAGCCCGGATCAATCAAAGCATATACATCATGAGAGAATACTGATAATATACCTGTGACCACATCAGGAGAAGATTCAAGATCTTGGCGTCCAGCCAAAGCATAAATACGGTGCTGAGGATCGCTAGTACGGGGAGCTCTGTCTCTACCTCTACCATGGCCAACTGGCACATGTGAACCTGGCCCCGTAGGGCATACAGATGCCGAAGATCCAGCTACCGACCCTGATGGCTGGGTCCTACCTCTACCATGCACTGAGGGGCAATCACGCATAATATGGCCTGGTCGACCACATGAATAGCAAACATCTGAACCCAATCGGCATTGACCCCAATGCGACCTCCCACACTGGGAACATCGTGGTATAGGTGGCCTTGACTGGCCTGAATCACCTCTAAACTGGGACCCCGAATAACTCTGACTCGGCCCTGAACGAACAGATCTATCAAGGCCCTGGTCTGGAAATCGTGGAGGTGCACTGGTCATAGAATAGCCCGAATGTCTAGGGAACTGTTGCCTGTGTCCGCCTCTGGACTCACTTATTGGACCCGAAGATCTGGCCCTCTTGTTATGTCCCCTATCCTGTTCACGTTCACTTCTCTGCTGCTGTAGGCTTTCCTCTAAGTTCTGAGCATGTACCTGAATGCGTGCAATATCCATACCGTCCTGAAGGGACGCAGTCAAGCATTTGTCCATCAGATGGGGCCCTAGGCCCTTTACAAATCGGTGTACCCTGTCGCCCATATCTGCTACCATGGCCGAAGCATACCTGGACAAGGAGTTAAAACGGAGGCTATACTCTAGGGCACTCATACTGCCTTGCCTCAAATTTAAGAATTTATCGGCCCTAGCCCGCCGAACTTCTGGGGGCATGTAATGACGGAGAAAAGCATCAACAAACTCTTGCCATACCGGGGGAGGTGCATTGGCTCCTCGCGAAGCCATCCATACTGTATACCGCTGGATCGAGACATCTCTCAATCTATAGGACGCTAGCTCTACCGACTCGGTGTCTGAAGCATGTATCAACTGGAGCGTCCTTAGCATACCATCAATAAAGTCCTGGGGATCCTCCTCCGGTTTTGACCCAAAGAATTTCGGAGGGTTCAAAGTAATGAAATCACGGGCTCTTGCACTAACAGCCCTATCACCATACCCTGAACTGTGCCTCTGAGCCTGGGTCGCAACCAATTGAGTCAATAAAGTAATGGCTTTTTTTACATCTTGGCCCGAAGCATTTAGTGGAGGAGCCAGAGCTGGGGCTGAGGCTTCCACGTGCTCCTCGGTAATAGGCACTGTCTGGGAGGACTGAGATTGAGCCGTACTCTGGGACTCATCTTCCTCTACTACCGGTGGCAGTGATCTTTCAGCCCGCTTTTCTGCCACCGTCTTGCCCTTTTGGGCTGCTGTAGCCTTTTTCTTTACAGGCATTCTCTAAAATACACAACACACTATTAAGGAACAAGAATTTCTTACATCATAGCTCTATCGCACGATTCTTATGAAGAAAGAAGGTCATTTATTCCTAAAATGTCCGCAACTTCCTGTTTATAAGTGTGGCGCGCAACACACCCATAACCAGGACTCTACTAGACACACCCTAGGACTGAACTGCTCTGATACCACTTTTGTCACGACCCGACTCGGGGCCGCGACGAGCACCCGGTGCTAACCCACCCGAGAACCCTCTTAGTTTACTCTTATACTTACATCTAGGTGAGCCACATAATTATACATACATTTCCATTCATTCGTCAACTAGTCCCAATTTGGACAACGGTACATTTATATCACCATAGGCATCTATGCCACATCAATGTACGTGGGCCAACGTGGCCGATAAAATGATATACAAAACATAGGCCGACAAGGCCGAACATGTCTAACCATATACACATGACTACGAGCCTCTAAGGAGAGTATAACATATCACATAAGCGGGACAGGACCCCGCTATGCCCATAATTATATACACAAAGGAATAAGTACCCAAAAGCTATGACTCCGGAAGAAATGGAGCTCTGCTATGTAATCTCCGAATAGGCAGCTATGGATCAAGTCTGTCTCCCTGTGCACCTGCCGGCATGATGCAGCGTCCACAAACAAAAGGACGTCAGTACGAAGAATGTACTGAGTATGTAAAACATGATCAATATCGATATATACATAAGCATAATACATAACAGAAGAAATAGCGTAGGAGGGGAGAAAATAATGTCATCGTCATGGCACTTACTTACCTTTCGTAGGACTTTCCATTTTTCATACGTATTTGTACACCTACGTCATCATCCGTATTCCATAATAGTATTGGTACCATACTTGTGCTCATATTCATATACATGCCCTTATTCGTATTCTTATACATAGTCTTATCACATTCATATTCATATTATATACATAGTTATTTCATATACATAGCATTTACATAACATACCCGACCTCATGGGATCGGTGTTTCATACATACTTTGCCAACCAAGGCTCAAGGTTACTCATACCTGGCCCTACCAAGGCTTCAGGGTTATCCGTACCATCTGCAGAGGTGTGCGCGCGTTTCGTAATCGTATACATACTTTATACATATTCATATACATATATCCTACCCGGCGTTATAAGCTCGAGGTGTCATCATAGCCCTTCATAGGCACATGTGAGTATAATAGCCCGTAGGCACCTTTAGCATCATTATTATTATCACCGTTATCGCTACATCTTTATCTTAGGCTTACTCGTCATATGGGGTGCATAGTACAATCGTAGTACATATCAAGGATCGTGAGCTTATGAGCTCGGAACATCAATCATTTGGAGACAACATACTCATATAGAGGATTTAAGAGTTTGGCCAAAGAACCGTGCCTTATGAAAGAAGGGTTAGCCTTACATACCTTTTTGTCGAACTATTCTACACTTGCACGTACTCCTCCGATGCTCACGTTTCTACCTTTATTAAAGTCGTACCATCATTAGAATCGACAATTTGCACATATGGATAAAACTAGAGAAAATCGGACAGCATTTCCTTTATTTATACGACATTCCTCAACAATACATTCACAACATCATAATAATAGCCTTTAGTCATCTACATCATCCACATTCTTAATTCACTTCCATTTATCCCTATTTATGGTCACAACACCCAACTTCGTCCATTCATATACAATGTCTATTTCATGATCTTAACGTCATTTATAACACATTCATATCACAACACAACAACAATCATGATTCAATTCAAACTATGTCTCAAAAACGTCACTATTCATCATTCATAACCCATTTTGCTATTCTCTTCTAATGACCAAGCATTTTAACTCTCAAATACCTTAAACAACATATAAATATCATGAATCTTACCTTAGATATTGTAGGAACAATCCTTAGTTGATAATATTCCACTTTGAGCAAAACCCTAGTTTTTCTCCATTTGGATTTCTTGACTTTAGATGATCCTTGATGGGTTCTTACTCTTGATTCACTTATTTAATGTTGTTGATGGCTTATAATCCTTGAAAACTTGTATAATAAATGTAGAGAGATGTTTTAGAGAGAGGGAGGAAATGTTGAAATGATTTCATGAACTTGATCCTTTATTTAATAACATTCCACTGATCTGTCAGGTTCCACTATACGGTCCATTATACGGTCCGTATAATAGACCGTGAAATGGGTATGCCTGCACCCTTTCACTGTGACCATTTGACGATTCGTTATACGGTCCGTATAACTGACCGTAAAATTCCACTAGCAACCAGCCTCCACTGTGATGGTTTTACGGTCCATTATACGGTCCGTAAAACATTATACGGTCCGTATAATGAGCCGTAAAACTCATCAGTTCACTGAACTTATTCTCATCACTTCGTTTGATCTCCGATCCTTGCGGAACCTTCTTAACACTTGTTCAACACTTCAATACCAATCTAAGGGACGTTATAACTCTTCTCCAAGACATCACTAAGTCCTGGCTAACTCGTTGCTCGTAATCCCTTTCCGATATTCGTTCACTTGCGTACCAACGGAAAATTTCCGAGGTGTAACAAAGACCCAGTTCGAGATTTCACCTGACGGAGTATTATTATATGGAGGTAGGTTATGTGTACCTAACGTTGCAAGGCTGCGGTGACAGATTATGGGAGAGGCACATTATGCTCGGTATTCTGTTCATCCGGGATCAACAAAAATGTATCATGACCTCAGATGTTTATATTGGTCGGATGGTATGAAAAGAGACATCGCAGAGTTCGTTGCTCAGTGTCCAAATTGCCAGCAAGTTAAGATCGAGCATCAGAAGCCTGGAGGGTTGTTACAAGAAATGGAAATTCCAGCTTGGAAATGGGAAATAATTAATATGAATTTTATTACAGGTTTACCGCGCACTCCACGAAGGTATGATTCTATATGGGTTATTGTTGATAGGCTGACAAAATCAGCCCATTTTCTTCCGGTCAGGACCACCTATTCGGCTGAGGATTATGCCCGGTTGTATATTAAAGAGATAGTAAGGCTTCACAGAGTTATATATCTATTATATCCGACAGAAGTGCTCAGTTTACAGCTAATTTCTGGAGGTCATTTCAGGAAGGATTGGGGACTCAGGTGAGTCTTAGCACCGCATTCCATCCTCAGTCTGACGGACAGGCCGAGCATATTATTCAGACGCTGGAAGATATGCTACGGGCCTGTGTTATTGATTTCAGAAGTAGCTGGGATGATCATTTGCCGCTTATTGAATTTTCTTATAATAATAGCTATCATTCCAACATCCAGATGGCACCGTATGAAGCCTTATATGGTAGAAAATGCAGATCTCCGATTGGTTGGTTCGATGTGGGTGAAACTAAGCTAATTGGTCCAGATATCATCCAGCAAACAGTCGATAAGGTGAAGCACATTCGGGAACGGTTATTAGTAGCCCAGAGTCGACAGAAATCATATGCAGACAATCGACGTCGACACTTGGAGTTCCAGATTGGTGACTGGGTATTTCTGAAAGTGTCACCTATGAAGGGTGTAATGAGATTCGACAGAAAAGGAAAGCTCAGTCCGAGATATATTGGGCCTTATCAGATTATCCGAAAGATAGGCAAGGTCGCCTACGAGTTAGACTTACCATCCGATCTGGAAGCAGTACATCCGGTATTTCATGTATCAATGCTCCGCAAATGTATTGGCGATCCTTCCAGAATATTTCCTATAGAAGATATCCAGGTAACAGAGGAGCTTTCCTACGAAGAATAGCCTATAGCCATCTTGGATCGTTAGGTGAGGAGACTGCGTACCAAAGATGTGCCTTATGTTAAGGGCTGGTGGCGGAACAATAACAGAGAGGAAATGACCTAGGAAGCGGAGGACGAGATGAAGAAGAAGTATCCCCACTTGTTGCCTATGCCTACAGGTAATCTAAATTACTTAATTGGTTATATTGATTGGTGAATGAATTATATGTGTTGTCCATTAAAAGAAACTCCCCCGAAATGCTTACAAGACCCTATAAGAATAGTTTAACATTTGAGGACGAATGTTCTAAACGGGGGAGGATGTTATATCCCGTATTTTTGCACATTCGGATAATTTGAGATAATTGGACTAGTAAGAGATAAGGCAATATTTTGATTTTATTTAATACATAAGTTGTTCACGAAAATATTGATGCGGAAATATTGAGGAAGGCTAAGGGAAAAATTGGAATTTTGGAAAATAGTTTCATGAATTACAAAAATTAGTCATGGGATAGTTGGGCTTGAAAAAAAAAAAAGAAATAGGCCCAAGTGTGGCCGGCCAAGGTATGGGCCAAGGCCCACTTGGGAATTTAACTCTAGTAAATAAAAAGGGTGGCTCATTATTTATCACCTCATTTCAAGAACATTCAAGAAAAAGAAAGTGAGCAAGAGAGAAAGGCCATTTCGGCCAAGAACAAGAAAAAGAAAAAAAAAATTGAGCCATCAATCTTGATCCAAAAAATATATATTCTCCTTTTATTCCTACTAATTCAAAGGTCCTCTTCAACGTGGTATAATTGTTAAAGCAAGAAAGCTACTCTTTGTTGCTAGTCCAAATTCTAGTCAAGTGGAAAAATTAAGGGAAAAGGTGAGAATTCATATTCTTTTATATGTTATGCAAGGTTTATGTATGTTGTAGTATGTAGAAATGAATGAAAAGCATGGAAATAATGTGTGTTGTGTGTGGCCGTGTGGGTATGTGTATAGCATTGTGGCCGTGTGGTGTTGTGTAGCGGGAAGAGATGAATTAAATTTTATTTAGTATGTTAGTTGTATTGTTGTGGATCTTATGATGCAAATGGAAGTTTAATGGTCCAAATTGGCATTGAAATTGGTTGTGGGTTGTTCTAGGAAATTAATGTGATTTTAATATGGTTTTATGTAATTGTGAAAGCGAAGTTGCTAAAGTGTGAATTGTTGTTGTAGTTTATGAATTTGAAGGAAGAAAATGTATTGTTGTGGCTTTTGTTGCATTTGTATAGTTTCGGGTGGAGCGGAGTTGGTGGGATTGTTTTGAATGTTGTGCGGGTTACTAATGCTAGAAAATGTTTCAAATTGATTGTTGGTATTGTTGAAATAATTGTTGGTATGGTTGTTGATAAATTTGGCTGAGTTAGATTCTCGGGGTTGTTGTATTTACAGGGGAGATGTTGCCGAAATTTCTGTAGACAAGTGCTAGTTAGAATTGAATTTCTAAGTACTTGTAGCTAACGTTTGGTAATTAATAACGTTATTGTAGATCTTGGGGAGCCCGAGACTTGAGTTGGAATTAGCTTAGGAGGCGAGCGAGGTATGTAAGGCCTAACCTTTTCTTCTTTGGCATGATCCTTATGAAATAAGTATATGATATATATATGTATGGTTTCGAAAAGATTCTTATTCTTAGAGCCACTAGGATGGCTAACGTTCTTGATTTCCATAAGCTGTTTCGTATGGTTTCAATGCGTGTCCATAATGTCTGATGTTTGGCCAATATGTTTCCGAATGGTATTCAAGAAATGAATGATTTGACCAAAGTCTTGAACTTTCAAATGCTAGCACGAGCGATTATTCCATCGAGTCTTTGACATACTTGATACGTACATATGATTCTAAAATTTCTATTTGATATGATCCATAACAATATCCGAGAGGTACTTGACATGATTTTGGCCTTAATTTTCCAAAAATGGCTTCTGAAATGCTTATAGAACGTTCTGTACTTCAAACACTCGTAACTTTCTCATATTAAGTCGGATTGACCTGAAACTTGTTTTGAGTCTTCAGGGGTCGGGAAGTATACATATCCATCGAGTTTTGATTTATGTGCATATGGTTTCTGACTACTCTGCTCGTGCATACTACTATTATATCGTTTGCCGGGTCCCGGGCCGGTTTTGTTATCGTGCGCATTATGTTACATTCGGCAGTATGATGTGTTATGGTTCCCGAGTCCTTTTCCATAGGGCCGGGTACCCCTTATATACGACGTTATGATGTGATATGGCATATGATGTGTATGATGTTATGATGTGCTATGATGATACGATATGTTCGGGATTGTACGGAGATTTGAAACCTTCTGGAGTATGATGTGTTGTGGCGCCAGTGTCGGAGTGGCGACCACGTTCCTGAGCCCTATGCATGACTCTTATATATGCATCATTTGTGTTTTAAAAAGAGCTTCTTGGTATATTGATTTTTATACTTATTTTCCGAACTTGGTATTTCCGTTATGATTTTGGATAGTGTATTTCATGCTTTACATACTCAGTACCTATTTCGTATTGACCCCCTTTCTTCGGGGGCTGCGTTTCATGCCCGCAGGTACAGACGTTCGTTCTGGTGACCCGCCAGTGTAGGATACCTATTCTGCTACTTTGGAGTGCTCCTTTGATCCGGAGCCCATACTTTTGGTACAGATCTTTCATTGTACATGTTTCCGTATATATATATGTATGACTATTTGGGGTACGGTGGGGCCCTGTCCCGTCATATGTTTCTGTTGTTGTTTGTAGAGGCCTGTAGACATATATGTGGGGCATGGGTCATTATTGTTCGTTTATGTCTCTGATTTATGTCTTAAGCGGTTCCGTTTGCTGTGATGGCCGAAAAGGCCCATATGTGTGGGTATGGATGTATATATTTGGGCGATGTGTTTTCCGCCAGCCTCGTCGGCTTCGTTATGATATTTTGCTATATATGACCGTTTAAGACGACATCTGATTCCAGTATCTGTATAGCTTAATGTATGCTGAATACGGATAAGTCTTTGATATATCGATTTCGTAAGTGATGTGTATGGGTGTCCAGCTAGGGCACTAGTCACGGCCCACGGGGTTGGGTCGTGACAATATTCTTAGGTTGGTATTGTTGATGACTTTGTGGGCTTGTCGCCTCGTTTATTGTGATTTGGCTTGTTGCCATATGTGTGATGTTGGGCTTGTTGCTTATTTGTCATGTTGTTGTTGTGATATGTTCATCTCTCACTTATCTTGGCATTTATCATGGATAGGGGAAAGAACTCTATTCGGTATTGATATTGTGATATGTGTTCATGTAGAGACACAATTGAGATTTGATATGATTACACCTGAGATTGATATCTTGCATAGCATTCATACTCATTTTACATAGTATATTGATATAATCTGTGATTGGTACTGGTGATGATAAGTGAGAAAGGAACATCTGAGATTATGGACAATTTTGACATGGAAGCAACCTCTGGGCTGTGTGTGGAGTGTGTTGTGTGGTGAAAATCATCTCTGGGCTGTGTGCGGAGTGACTGGTACATGGACTTCGCGGGTCCCCAGTGGGTCATGATCTTGGATTGTGTTGCGATTGTACTTGACTGCTCGTATGCCTATCTTTTAGTTCCTTTCTTTTATATATGTTATCTAACTGGTGTCGGCCTATGATACCTACCGATACAAGGTATTTGTACTGATATTACCTTGCTGTACTCTTTTTATGAGTGCAGAGTTTGACATAGGTTCCTCCTCCGCACCTCGTGAGTGATCCCGATGCTCGACTTTGAGTGACCAGGGTGAGCTTCTAATGGATCCTGCTGCCGGAGACTCGAAAAAATGACATAATCTTCTTCTGGGAGGGACTAGGAGTACCCTTCCACTCAAGTCTAGGAATACCCGACATAGCTAGTGTGACTGTCTTAGCATGACAGTCCAAGATCACATGATAGGGAGATAACCAACTAATACCCAATATAACATCGAAATCTACCATGTCAAGAATCACTAAATCTACCCACGTACCATAACCCATAAATGTAACCGTACAAGACCGATAGAATCGATCTACCATAACAGACTCTCTGAGTAGAGTAGATACATGAATAGGCATGTCAAGTTGATCACAAATCATATCCAAACCCATAGAGAAATATGTACACATATAAGAGACAGTAGGACCCGGGTCGAACCACACTGAAGCTCGCCCGGTGACAGATTGAGATATTACCTGGGATAACTGCATCGGAAGCCTTAGTCTCTAGCCTGCCAGGAAAAGCATAGCAATGAACTCGCCCGCCACTAACCTGCAAAACTGGAGCCCTGGGAGTCTACCATATTATCCACCTAATCTAGCAGACGAAACTGGAGCCTTGGGAGTCTGATGCTGAGTACTCTGACCACTCTGTCTGAGGCTGGGACAGTTCATCTTGAAGTGCCCTAGCTATCCACACTCGTAACATACTCGCTCCAGCATAGGCCGCTGAACAAAAGCAGAAGAACCTGAATACCCACCACGATCAAAGAATCTGAATACGACCCCAATAACTTCCTTGAAAATACTGACTGGGGCCTGAAGATCTTTTAACGGATGTCTGCATAGCCGACTAAATAGGGCGACCGAAATAAATCTAGGAACTCTACCCATACTGTCCCTGCCCCTTAGAGAATGACCCACTAACGATATCGCCCTTGCGGTCCCTATTATCATCATTCTTACCAAACTATCCTGTCTCAATGACTCAACTGTAGTGACATGATACACTACATCCTAGAATGAATCCCCTGTAGATACTAGCTGAAGAGCTGGCAACTGTAAAGGAGTGCTCAGCCCCTTGATGAATCTCCTAACTCTCTCCTCCTCTGTAGGCGACAACTGTAGAGCATATCTGGACAAGGAGTGAAAACGGGCCTCATACTCGGCAACTGAAGAACCTCTCTGCTCAATGTGACTAAACTTGTCATGCCTCCTATCTCTCAAAGTACGCGGAACGTACCTCTCCAAAAAGATCTGATAAAACTGAGTCTATGTCAACGGAGGTAATTCAGCTGGTCTACACTCCACATACGCTCTTCACCATAACTTGGCAACACCCAATAACTGAAAGGTCACAAACTCAACCCCATACCTCTATACTGCCCCAATGTTTTAGAGCCTCTCATGACAACTAATGATAAACTCATAGGCTTCCTCCTGCAGAGTGCCATAGAAGACGGGTGGCTGCAACTTGGTGAACCTCCAAAATAGATCATGCTCCTCACCGGTCATCACTGGGCCTTCCACTGGTCTAGGAAAGACATCTGGCCCCGAAATCGCATCCATACGTGGAGCCACAGCCGCAGCGGGCTGTGTCCCAGGAAGACGGAACCTCTCAGGAATCTTCTCAGCTAATCTCACCCCCTGACCATCTAGTGTAGCCGGTAACACACCTGCCTGAGTTAATCCCTCAAGCAGGTTCAGTACATGAACCAAAGTATCAGACAACACTGGAGTAGCTATAATATCATGTTGAGCTATTGCTAGTCCGCACCTTGCCTCCTAATCAGGATGACCCGCCGATGGCTGGGGAGAGACTGATCTAGCACGGGCCTGACCAGCCACGGGCGCCTTGTCCCTAGCCGGTACCGCCCCTCTTTCTCTGCCATGTCCACGACCTCTAGCCTGTCCTTTACCACGTGTTGTGGCCTCGGTGGATGGCACTGGTACCTCATCAACTGCTACTCTAGCACGAGTCCTCACCATCTGTGAGAGAATAGAAGGAGAAGTCAGATACCAATTTGAACCAACTAGATACCAATTTGAATCAAGTATCACAAAGGAAAAAAGGAAGTGGAGTTTACCTAGTGTCCCATAGCCTCTCGAAGATAAGTATGGACGTCTCTGTACCGATCCGAACGACTCTCCTAGACATGTTCTTTTACAGTGAGATTGGTGAACCTAGGGCTCTGATACCAATTTGTCACAACCCAAATATCATCGTGATGGCACCCACACTAACCCCCTTGGTGGGCGAACCATCCCCTTAATCAATTACTTATTCAATTTCTAAAATAACATAAATAGCAAGATCAATAATAAATAGTCTAAGCCAATGCCATAGATAATAATATGTGTGGAAATACTAGTCATAATACAACCCCAGAAAATGAAGTCACCGTACAAGAACTCTAATCAACACTGTCTAGAATAGTACAATTGTATGAACATAATGAAATGTCTAAGGAATAATCAAAGAAAATAGAGAAGGACTCCTCAGGCGGCATGGCAGGAAGGTAACTCACCCTCGGATCCTGGCAGTTGTAGCCTGAGGACTAGAATCGGAGTCTGAATGAAGGTCCTGCCTCAAAATCTGCACTCCGAAAAAGTACAGCAAAGGTAGTATCAGTACATACAAATACTGGTAAGCTTCATATGACGAATAAGATTAGCTGACGCATATAAAACACATAATCAAACAAGCTAAGCAAAGAGGAACACACATCTACACAATTCACAAATGATCAATAATTGAGTCATAGCCTATGGTGTAGCACCTAAACACGAGTCTGCCAAGTCTTTCACTATTCCTCATAATAGCCACAACACAATTACAACCACAATCTAATCAATAGAACTAAAATGAGATGATGAAATATGCAACGCATGAGATAGATGTCAATGCAATGCAATGGCCAATAACACAACATGTACACACATGCTCCGAACAGAATCTCAACATCTCGGCAGTCTTGACCCGCGTGATCCATGGTGTCCATGTATTAGTCACTCCGCAAAAATTCCAGAGGTGACTTCCATAAATCTAGCCACTCCTCGCAAAGCCCAGAGATGAATTTGATATTTCACTTTCTATCATCTGTTTCCAAGTCCTTTTCCATCAATTGTTCCATAGTTCTTTCATTCCGTTGTTTCCATAACATTTCCATCATGCATGAATGTATGAATGCAAGAATGAGATAGCAATGAAACCAAGCCAATGCGTATGCTATGGAGATCACAAAGTACAGTAAGCCATAACAAGACTGGCATAAATCACAGCCACCATGGAAAATGGAAACGGCATAGAGTTCAATCATCATAGTGAATCTATCACCTCACATCGCCCAAATCACAATAGCAAGTACACCACAGGTCACAATACATAAAATAACGGCGACAAGCCCACATAATAAGAAGTCATACCAACCTAAGAGTATATCCAACCCAACATCATGTCCGGAGACCAAATCATGCTTTCTCCCGTCAATTCTACGCATGCATACGTTTCACTAATCAAAGTCTAACGAAAGTAAGTCATAACCTACCTCAGATGCCAAACAGGAGTCACGTGCTACTTCAACTGAGTCTTCCCTTTCCAAAGTGCTTTAGAACGATCGAAGTCTAATATTAACAATGCTAAGTAAGTAAATTGTCACGACCCAACTCCGTAGGCCGCGACTAGTGTCCGTTCTGGACCCTCAAACGTACCCAATAACCCAAATTAGCAAACGACAGAATATTTTCAAATATAGAAGTCGTTTGGCGTTAATAATAACCATAAATGAACCGACACCATACATGGAAGCCTATGAGGCTGTCACAGATCATATCATACCCAAACATATACAGAACCCACACAAGTATGTCTACAGACCTCTACAGATCATAACACAATCATAAGACGGGACAGGGCCCCGTCATACCCCTGAATCGCATACATATATATAATATAGCGGCAGACTGTACCAATATACAGGCTCTGAACAAAAGAGCGCTCCCAATATAGCAGAACAGATGTCCTAGGCAGGCGATCAGCAAATCTGTCTTCTGTACCTGCGCGGCATGAAAACGCAGCCCCCGAAGAAAGGGGGTCAGTACGAAATATGTACTGAGTATGTAAAGCACGGAACGTAGTAAACAAAGTCATAATCAAAGTAGAAGGTACAGAAAATGGACAAAATGTACAGATTAGCAAAATGCTGATCATAAAGTATAAATAGTATTTGTTGAAAACATATGTCGTACCTAGTCCCAATACGGAACAAGATCATAACCGAAACAGAACTTACAGAGAAGTGAGTGTGACATCCGAAGTATCAAATGCATATTTTCAAAACATGAGGAGCGTGTTCAGAAACATATACCATATCATGTCCGGCCCCTGCCAAGGGCTCGGCGAAACAAAACGTGGCCACCCCCCGACGCTGGTGCCACCATACATAAGGAACAGAGTAGGGGATAACCCCGTAACATAACATATCATATCATATCAGATGGCCATATCAGATCATATCATATCAGAATGTGTGTACATGGCACAGCATACTCCAAAACCCATGTACATATATACCTGCCCCCTCACATCGAGGCACGGCGAACAATGCATTGGAATACGCTTGACAACATATCCTGGCCCGGGCTCAGTGTGGGAAACATTGGGGCATCCACGAATGGAGTAGTGAGAGACTAAATGCAACAAAAAATATCACAGATTTCCAGAGACTCAATGAGGCATATCGAAATGACAAATCGAATCAATGAAGTCGGACAGAATCATAGTAGGTGTATGTCGTATGTCATAATGAGTTACGGAAGAATAATCCTTCTGGGGTCATTCTCATATTCCAAAATAGTTTACCAAACTCGAGAGAATCATTAAAACAATTTTCCTTAGTAGTTAAAAGGATAGTTAAAACGTTTCATTTTATATTGTTCGAAAATAAGGCAATAGTACAATAAGAGAGCAAAGCGGGAATGGTGGAACTAAATGCAATACAAAATATCGTACCTTTACAGAGACTCAATATAGTACCCCGAATAAGCATCATTAGTAGTTGGAAAAGTAGATAAGACGTTTCCTTAAAAATTGCTTGACATCAAGTTACAAAGGACCATAAGGGTAAAATCGGAAATAGCGGGCCCACCTCGGGACAACCAAAGCGGCGGGCTCAAATTACGTGTATTAAGCTTATGGGGTCACCTACAGAGGTCGTAGGGCATTCCATAACTTCCTAAGTGATTTGGAGAAATTTTGCATAATTTTTCATTAAAGCATACTAAAAGGGTTCAATTCTATTGAACGAAAATGTGACAATTTCAGACGCGGATTCCGATGAGCAGAATATGCTCCGAGGCGTGAATCCGATCCTAGTACATCTAGGACATGCCAAAAGAAGAATCGGGGTGGCTTTACATACCTTTTACGCACTTTACGCCTTTCCAAGTTCACTTCCCGTTTCGTCCAAAATCTGCAAATGGTCACATTTACCAAATGTTAACCATAAGGCTTTAGGCTTAAATCTAAAGTTAACACTTTTCTACAGAAATTTGGGCAGCATCTCCCCTATACATATAGCATCCCCGAGAATTCAACTCGGCCAAAACAATCACCAACAACAACAATCACTATAAAACACTCAATATGGCACAACTAGTTCCCTTTCCAACATAGTGCAATATCTTCCATTTCAACTTCAAATTTCCAAACCAAGCTCGATGGTTTCACATTCATCATTAATCTAGATCATCACAATATAATTTGGAAGCATTTCATATCATTTCCACAAAATATTCACAAGATATACAAAATATACAAACTTTCCACCAAAGTCATAATTCATCCAAAACTTCTAATCTTTAACATACTTATTCATAACATGTTTCCATCTTCCTATTACATCAACAATCATCATTATTTGCACCTTAACAACTTCATTTCCATAATGTCATAAAATCATACTAAAATGACACAAACTTCTACATTCCATTACAATGCAAACTTATATCATTTTACCTTCATTTACATTGCAAGGATCACCACAACACAACTAACATATTAAACAAAATTAATTCATTCCTATCCAATTTCAATATACCACTCGGCCAATACATATAATTCCAACTTCAACCAAATTCATTCAACTTTCATTTCCAATATGAATTTCACCATAACCACAACTAGAATACAACATAAAATTTACTCATCTTTGACTACACAACCACACATGTACACGGCTACATTCATACATATATATATTCATGCAACTTCCATATTTTCATGAATTTTAACCCTTTCTACTTCCCACAACATAAACCAAACCTTCATAACACATAAAAAGGAATTAAATCTTACCCTTTCTCTTCAACTTCTTCACTTTGCCAAACTGCGGAAACAATGAAACGGATGACTTATCTTCCGAAACAATTATACTATGTTGTAGAGGACCCTTGAATTAGTGGAAATACTACAAGAAAATAATTTTTGGAACAAAATTTAAAGCACCTAATTTCCATGGTCTTGGCCGAAATGGCCCCTTTCTCTTGCTCTTCATCTTTTGTCTTCTCCTTATCTAATTTTTCTTGAAGCTTCAAAAGGATAAAGACCCCTTTTTAATATAATTGTCACATGACTAATCACATGACAATTTCATATTGTGGGTTTGGGCCAAGGCTTGGCCGGCCTCCCTTCAAACTTGGGCCTAAATTGTTTTCTTTTCATTTTTTTTGGGCCAATTCGGTTGGTCCCGAGTTGGGCCTAGCCCACTGACCTTTCGACCTTAAAACGTCCATATCTCCTTGTACCAACGTCACCTAGGAACCCACGACCTATGGTTGGAAAGCTAATTCAAATATCTATAACTTATATCTCTTGGTATGTTTCGAAATTCCAAACATATAATACCGGTTTTTCCCCTCCAAGTCAGGTCACCCGGAAACGTTTTCTTAAAAATATTCGTTTGGAGGGCTTCCACTTTGATTTGGCCCAAGGGTCCTTCATGAGTTGTGTTTAACTTTACATATGTGATTCATATAGCTTGTCACATGTTCCAAAAAAAATCTCTATGTGTGGACCCCACCTCAGCTTACAAATAATCCGACGTTCAAAAATACGGGATATAACATAAATAACCATAACAAGCCAACTAATCGAAACGAGAAACGGGTGGAAAATTACTTCAAAATACCCTTATCGACTCGCGAGGGTGAAATAGGGAATTAAGGGTGAAATTACACTACCCATTGTCTCATTAGTCATTATCCTTAATTTCATGGAGTTCTAACCACAATTGGTCCTTCAATTAAGCAAAAAACCCCAATTTAGTAAGAACCCTAAATTCATGAATTGATTCTAGAAGCCAAGAGAGATTCAATCCTAGAATCCACTAATCCACAATTATAGAAGATAGAATCAGTATTTAGAACAACAATAGCCAATTAGGTTAGAGGGTTTAATAATTAACGACCTAGGTTCCATAACCCACCACCCTCAATAACCATTTACCATATGGATACTAGTAAAGAAAAGGTAAATGCGAGATTAAGGTTTAAGAACTTACCCCAAGATGACTCCACACAAAGCTTCACTTAAAATCGCCCCAGTGCTCTTTAGACTTAGGTTTTTGGTGAATGGAACTAATGATTCGAAGTTATGAATAAAAATAGGGATTCTGGTTCAGCGATTCACGCTGGGGCGCACCAGTTCCGCTCCCGCGATCCCGCCTCAGCGGATTCCCATCTGTTGGGGTGGAATTCATTAATTACATCATCATTTCGATCCTGTGGACCAAAGCCCGGTAGGGCGAGCAGCCTCCGCGGAGGCGAACAGACTCTGCCTGGGCGAGACACTAGAACTAGAAATTTTCTAGTTTCGCCAAGTCTCAACCCAAAACCCCGACAGCCATCCGGGACCTCTCTGATACAAAACAAAACATGCAGACACAAGTTTATATCATACGAATCTATCCGTGACTTCAAAATTCTCAACGGAGGTCACGTTGACTCGGCCAACCCCTAAATGACTAAAGCCAAGGTTAGAACGAACTACCCAAAATGCACTTGAAAACCTCGGGAAGCGAACCAACCACCCCATTAAGTCATAAATAACCCTCCGGACCTCACAAAATTGATGAAATTTCGAAAAAGGTTCGTTTACCCAAAAGTCAACTATTGGTCAAACCCTTTCACTTAAATGTTGTAATTCTTTCAATTCTCGGTAGAATCGCCCGATAACCTCGGGAATTGGGTCAACAGGGGTAAAATGGTCAAAACACGTATAACGACCAAACGGGTCATTACATCAGATACCAATTAAACAACCGTTTGTCCTTGAACAAAAAGGAATGAAACGAAGGGAAAGGTACCTGACTGGGTGAAAAGATGGGGATATCTACTACGCATATCAGACTCGGTCTCCTAAGTAGGCTCCTCGACTACATGGTGCTTCCACTGAACCTTCACCGAAGTTATTTCCTTTGACCTCAACTTTTGAACTTCTCTATCCAAGATGTCTATCAGCTCTTCCTCATAAGACAAATTGTGATCAAATAGAACAGAATCCTACTAAATGATATAAGAACCATTCGAATGATATTTCCTCAGCATAGACACATGAAACACCGGGTGAACGCCCGATAAACCTGGAGGTAATGCCAACTCATAAGCTACCTCTCCTATACGACAAAAGATCTCAAATGGACTAATGAACTTAGGGCTGAGCTTGCCCTTCTTCGCAAACCTCATTACACCCTTCATGGGTGAAACCTTCAACAGAACCTGCTCCCCAACCATATACTCAAGATCTCGGACCTTTCGGTCCGTATACTCTCTTTTCCTACTGTGAGCTGCTAGAAGCTTCTCCTCAATCATTTTCACCTTATCCAACGACTCCCTCAAAAGATCAATACCCCAAGGTCTAACCGCAAAAGCATCAAACCAACCAATCGGACATCGACATCTCCTCTCATATAACGCCTCGAATGGAGCCATATTGATACTCGAATGATAGTTATTGTTGTACGCAAACTCTACGAAAGGTAAATACTAGTCCTAATGACCCCCAAAGTCGATCACACAAGCTCGGAGCATACCCTCTAAAACCTGAATCATTGCTCAGACTGACCATCTGTCTGAAGTTGAAAAGTTGTACTGAGATTTAACCGAGGTCCCAACATGTCTTGTGAAATCTTCCAAAAATGAGACGTAAATTGAGTGCCTCTATATGAGATAATGGAAATGGCCACCCCATGCAATCGAACAACCTCACGGATATAGATCTTGGCTAACTTCTCTGCAGTGTAGGTAATCTGGACTGGAATGAAATATGCAGACTTAGTCAACCTATCAACAATAACCCAAATCGAATCGAACTTGCCCAAGGTCTTCGGAAGACCAACAACAAAATCCATGGCTATCCTTTCCCACTTTCACTCATAAATGGACATCCTCTGAAGCGTACCCCCGGTCTCTAGTGCTCATACGTAACCTGCTGGCAATTCAAACACTGAGAAACGAACTCAAAAATATCACACTTTATCCTACCCCACCAATAATGTTGTCTCAAATCACGATACATCATGGTAGCACCAGGATGAATAGAATGTCTAGAACTTTGAGCCTCCTCTAAAATCAACTTGATCAAGCCACCAACCCGAGGGACACAAACATAACCCTTAATCCTCGAAACCCCTTCATTATCCAGAATGGCTTCCTTGGCCTCTCCGCTCAACACTTCATCACGAATCTTGCATACTTAGCATCCTAAAACTGCTTTGCCTTAATCTGATCCATAAGGAATGACCTCGCCTCAACACAAGCCAAAACTCTGCCAGAATTTGAAATATCAAGTCTCACCAACCCATTTGCCAAAGCCTGAGCATCCCCAGCGAAAGGCCTCTCCTCAGATACCAATCAGGCCAAACTACCCATACTCATAGCCTTTCGGCACTAGGTATCCGCCACCACATTAGCCTTGCTCGGATGATACAAAATAGTCAAATCATAGCCCTTAAGATACTCCATCCATCTACGCTGTCTAGAGTTATAATCCCTCTGATTGAACATATGTTGAAGGCTACAGTGATCGGTGAAAACCTCACAATGGACCCCATACAAATAGTGCCTCCAAATCTTAAAAGCCAAAACTACCGCCGCCAACTCCAAGTCATGGGTGGCGTATTTCTTCTCATGAACCTTCAATTGCCTCGAAGCATAGGCAATAACCTTACCATCCTGCATCAAAACACAACCCAAACCTATACACGAAGCATCACAATACATGGTGAAATCCTTTCTCTTCTGTCACACCCTAATCCCGCTAGGGTATGATGGGCACCCGACCCTTATTTAGGGCCGACCGAACCCTCTGACCCTTAGTACACACATATTCTCTTTGGACTTTTAAATCAAATAAGGATGAAATACATAATAAAGCTTTTAGAAATATTCTTTTCGTTATTCTCAAATCAAACAAAATCTATAATCATATGGAATTTATATCATAACACAGAATGCCACATAGGCTGATGGAGCCGCTTACAAAACTGACATTCTATACCCACGACTCTGTCTGTAAAGTCTCTAACATCATTCAGAAATCATAACGTATAAACTCTGACTCGGCAACACTCCAGGAGCAAATGGAGCTTGCCAACTCCGCTGAACATCTTCCATAATGGCTCCCACTCATCTAGGTGTACCTGTGCGGCATGAAACGCAGCCCCCGAAGAAAGGGGGTCAGTACGGAATATGTACTGAGCATGTAAGGCATGGAATACAGAAAACAGAACCATAATCGGAACAACAGTACAAAAAGTAAGTACATTAACCAGAATACCAAGGTGCTTATTTTCCGAACGCAAATCATTCATACCGATGTCATAAGTCAGAAGAAGTACATAAAATGAGTAAATCATTCAGAGTACCAAAATACTTACTTTCCAAACACAGATCATGCGTGCCGACATCATATGTCATCATATACATATGCATGTAACACAACAGATCCCGGCCCTCTAATGAGGGACGCAGTGGATGGAGTCATCATGTATGCTGACATCATATATCATGTACACATATAACAGATCCCGGCCCTCTAGTGAGGGACGCGGTGAATGGAGTCATCATATATACCGACATCATATATCATATATGCATATAACAGATCGCGGCCCTCTAGTGAGGGACGCGGTGGATGGAGTCATCATATATGCCGACATCATAGATCATATATGCATATAACAAATCTCGGCCCTTTAGGGAGAGATGCGGTGAATAGTATCATCATATGCCATCCTGGCCGCCATCCCCATATCATCATATCATCATATACAGATAAACATATAACAGATCCCGGCTCTCCCAAAGAGGGACGCGGTGAACAATGCAAAGGAGGCGCACGATAACAGAACTTGGCCCGAGGCGCAGTGAAGGACATACTGAGGCTTGCACGAGCAGAATAGTGCGAAACCACATGCACATAAATCAAGACTCGATAGATACGTACACTTACCGACATCTGAAGGCTCAGAAGCAAGTTTCGGGTCAATCCGATTTAGTATAAGAAAGTTATGAGCGTTTGAAGTACAGAACCTTCCACGAACGTTTCAGAAGCCATTTTTGGAAAATCAAAGCAATAATCATATCAAGTACCTTTCGGATATCATTACGGATCAAATCAAATAGAGTTTTTGAAACCATATGTACGTATCAAAATATATCAAAGACTCAATGGAATAATCGAACGTGCTAGCATTTGAAAATCAAAACTTTAGTCATATCAATTATCTTTCGAACGCCATTCAGAAACATGTCAAATAGGTCCTCGGACATCATAGATACGCATCAAAATCATATGAAATAGCTTATGGAAATCAAGAACGTTAGCCATCCTAGTGGCTCTAAGAATAGGAGTTTCTTTGAAATCATACATATACGTCATCTGCTCGTTTCATAAGGATCGTGCCAAAAGAAAGAAAGGATAAGCCTTACATACCTGCTCCACGTCCTATTAGCTACTCTTATTTATCCAAGCTTGCTAGTCTACATTTAAAAGAATTCACACAATCATTAGATTCGTCGTCATACACTTGCCTTAGTTTCTCACATAAATTCACTTATAATCTACCGAAATTTCAGCAGCATTTCCCCTGTAAGTACACCATCCCCGAGAATTTAACTCGGCCAATTTATCAACAACAATACCAACAATCATATTTTCAACTTCAACAATTAATTCAAAATGCATTCTAATACTAGCAATCTTTTATATTCAAACCAACCACATATGATCAAGCCAACAACAATGCTCACTCATTTAAGTACTAATCCAAAACCATTCAAACAAGACTTAAAAACATTTCATACAATACGCACAATGTTCAAAATAGCCCAACTACTATACCATTCCACCGAAAACTTTCCAACACCACCAAGAACAACAACAACACATTCTTTCCTTCCAAATTCATGAACTACACCAACAATCTACATATTAACAACACCATTCGTACAAATATAGAAATTCATGCTAATGTCACATTAACTTATACAATAATCCCACAACGATTACAACTTCATTTCAAACCATTAAATCTTCATTTAACATCATAGAATATACCACAACAACAATTAAAATACTAAATAAAATCGATTCATCACTCCTACATAACACACACCTACACGGCCACAATCCACATACACATGTAGCATGAATTCCATCCATTTCTACATACTTGAACATATATAAATCATCCATAACACATCTAAAAGAGGATTGAACACATACCTTTCTCCACACATCTCTTTACTAGGCTAGGGGTTGAAATTTGCACAAAGAATGGTTTGCTTGCTTCAACAATCACTCAACGTTAAAGAGGACGTTCCATTTGGTTGGAATACTAGAAGAAAATAATTTTTCTTGATCAATCTTATGGCATCATTTTCCCCTAGCCATGGCCGAATATGGCTCTTTCCTTTTCTTTCTCTCAAAGCTTCTCCAAGTTTCCAAAAGATGAAGATGAGAAATATGCTTAATTAGTCATCTTTTTATGCACATGTATAATTTATCTATGTGGGCCAAAGCCCACCCCAACATGGCTGGCCACTTGGCCCATTTCTTTAAGCCCAATTTTTTTTTTTTTTTTGTGTTGTAATTCATGAAAAATTATTTTTCCTAATTCCAAATTTTCCCTTAGCCTTCCTCGATATTTCCATGAGCCCTCTTGCGAATTTCCCTTTTTACCCTTAGCCTTTCTTAATATTTCCATACTAATAAACAACATGTTCACTAAAATAATTTTGGAAAATAGTCTTGCCCTTAACTTCTCGCAATTATCCGAACGTACAAAATACGGGCTATAACATCCTCCCCCCTTTAGAACATTCGTCCTCGAATGTTCAACTGACCTCCTGGGGTGTTATAATACTTTGGGGGGGGGGGGGGGGTCCCTCTTATAGTTGTCCTCTTTTTCATACCCATTCCTTATAATCGAACTTCTCGGTCTTTACATGAGTCCTCATTTCATGTCATAGATTTTCTAATCCACTGCACCAACTTATTATCCTTGTCCTTCCCAGGTCACCTCTTCTCTGTTATTGTTTCATCACAACACCTTAACAGAAGCCACGTCTTTGGTGTTCTCTTTTCTTCGCCCTCCGTTTCTTTATGTCTTTGTCACTATCACTTTTAATCTTTCATTCCATATATTTATTCAAAAACGTATGTACATAATGTTTCCTTACCATTTATCATCCTTCGCGGTCCAGTTACACTTATGGTAACTTATGATCCAAGTTCACTTAACTTCTTAGTTCGCAACATCTTTGAGTTCTTACTACAACTTTTTCTTTACTTTCTTCATTCACATTTCTCGACACAAGTATACTTGTCTTTGATTTCTTTGTATTAGCGCTCATTTCATCCATCGTTATTCTTTGTTGGCTCTCCGGTGTGGATTCCTTACAAATATTATCAAGCATCGCTTCGCGTCGATAATTCATATGGTTTCATAGCGTATATCCTCATGCTCCGTATAATCAAAGGTCCATGAACTATTTTCTAGTATCCGGTGAACTCTTTTATTTTATTCATAGACACTGCGTTCTTTCTTTCATTCAAAATTTCCAAAATACCAATCGTTGATACTTTCGTTTAATAGTTGTTGTCGTCCAAAATATCCTTTGAATCTTATTATTTTCTCCATTATCCTTTGTGAACTTAGCTTGTAGACCTTTCCTACTCTTTTTATTACTCTTTTAAAACATGTCGGTGCGTACTTAGGTACGGCGCCAATTCGCCCAACATAAGGGATTCAAATCATGCCCTAAACATATCATAATTTATGTTGGCATGAAGCATTATGTTAAGGTGTCTTCCATCCTTTCCCCTTCATGTCGGCCTCAGGGTACCCTCATTGTCAACTCGTTTCTACTTCCTTCATGTATTCTTCTGGTATGCCGATATGTTTTGAACTCTGGCCCCGAGCTAATAAATTTCCTTTTAAGCCTAATATAATATGGTCTCCCCCCCCCCCCCTTTTAAGAGGATCCTTATACGCCACAATCTCCGAGTATCCTTGTCTACGATAATTATCTACCACCCTTCATTTTCTTCTCAAAACCGAGTTCCATTATTGTATAGTCTGGCCTGTCTATCTTTTTGCTCTTAGCACAGAATCCTTACAGTTTACACCCTCTCTATCCTCGCTCCTTGAACCTTTAACCATATTTATGATGTTATGACCGAGCGGTCTCCTATGTACGTTCCTTGCATTTCATTCCATTTCCTCTAAAGTCAAATCTCTCAGACCTCACATAAATTCTTATTCCATACCACTAACTTCCCAATCAGTAGTGTCGACTTATCATCCTTAACTCTTCTTGGGTTTTCTTCTTCCTCGAGCACTTTTCTTCTTTCGCCATTTATGGCATTGGCTCTGAGGTTCGTGAAATATTATTTTAGACGCGCAAATCCGTCTTATTCTCAAGTCGACCTTTCGGGAAAGCATTTCCATGTCCGAGGCAACCACATCAATATAGCTGCACATTTTATTCCTTTATATACCTTTCAAGGGTCGGAATCCTCTAACATCATCACAAGGCTTAATCATTCTTTTCTCTTACCTTACATTCCTTGTCCCAGGCACTATTCCTTCAGTCCCACTTAATTAAATTGGTTCTCGAACCACACACATTTCTCTTTTGTTCCATGTTACCACACTTTATCCTCTTCATGTGCCTATCCTTGAATTTTTATCCAAATAGTCTCGTGCTTTGCCCGTCATTTCTTTTGGAGGCTTTGCTCAATCATGTTTCTTACCTTTCACTTTTTCCGACATTTTTATCTCCCTACCTTCCATTTACTGTTATATCCCGCATTTTGTACATTCGGATAATTCAAGATAATCGCTGGCAGTTAAGGACGAAGTTATATTTTGATTTTTGTTTAGCACACAAGTTGCTTAAGAAAATTTTGATGTGGAAATATTAAGAAAGGCGAGGGGTAAAAAGGGAAATTCGCAAGATGACTCATAGAAATACGGAGGAAGGCTAAGGGAAAATTTGGAATTTGAAGAATAATTTTTCATGAATTACAAAAGCACAAAAGAAAATGGGCTTGAGGCACAAGGGCCAAATGTGGCCGTCCACTTTAATGGTCCAAGGCCCATATGGGAGTTTAATATATGTAAAGAAAATATGACAAATTCATCTTCAACATAAGAAGATTCAAGAAACTTTGAGAGGAGAAAAACCAACAAGGCCTATTCGGCCATAACCAAGGAAAATTGAAGCCTCCAATTTTGATCCAAAAAAATATTTTCTTCTAGTATTCCCACTAATTTGAAGGTCCTCTTTAACATGGTATAATTGTTGGAGCAAGAAGACCTCTTTTTGTTCCAAGTTCATAATCATAGCCAAGTGAGAAGTTAAGGGAAAAGGTAAGAATTAATCTTCTTTTATATGTTATGGATGATTGTGTAAGTTGTAGTGTGTAGAAATGAGTGAAATTCATGAAAATATGGATATAGTGTTGTGGCCGTGTGGTGCTTATGTGCTATAGAGGAGAATGAATCAATTTTACTTAGTATTTTGATTGTTGTTGTCATGAATTCTATGTTGATAATGAAAGTTTGATGATTCTAGTTGAAGTTGTAAGTGTTGGAGAGTTGTTTAGAAACTAATGTGATGTTAAAAGCCATTTCTTGTAATTATGGAAAACTATGTTGTTAGTGTGTGAATTGTTGGTGAAGTTCATGAAAATTGAAGGAAGAAAATGTGTTGTTATTGTTCTTGTTCCATTTGGAAGGTGTCGGATGAAATGGCATATGGGTTGGGTTATTGGGAATATTGTACGGATTGTTTGAAGTATTCTTGAATATTGTTTGAATGGTTGCGGATTAGAACTTGAATATGTAAGCAATTATGAATCTAACATAAATGGAACGCCGTCGAAACTTGTAGAAAAAGGTTGTTAACGTTGGAATGCGTTTTGAATTGATTGTCGATATTGTTGGAATAACTGTTGGCATTGTTGTTGCTAAGTTGGCCGAGTTAAATTCTCGGATTTGTTGTTGATGATATGGCTAAGTTGGATTCTCGGGGATGGTGTATTTACAGGGGAAATGCTGCCGAAATTTCTGTAGACAAAGTGTTAGTTAAGGATGAGATTCTTGGATATCTATAGCTAATGTTTGTTATTCACTAACATTATTATAGATTTTGGAAAGGCCAAGACCTGAGTTGGATTAGGTAAGGAAGCGGGCAAGGTATGTAAGGCTTACCTTTCTTTCTTTCGGCATGATCCTTATGAAACGAGCAAATGACGTATATGTATGATTTCAAAGAAATTCTTATTCTTAGAGACACTAGGATGGCTAACGTTCTTGATTTCCATAAGCTGTTTCATATGGTTTTGATGCTTACCAATGATGTCCGAAGTTGTGTTTGATATGTTTCCGAATGACGTTCGAAAGATAATTGATATGACTAAAGTTTTGATCTTCAAATGCTAGCACGTCCGATTATTCTATTGAGTCTTTGATATGTTTTGATATGTACATATGGTTCCAAAAGTTATATTTGATTTGATCCATAACGATATTCGAAAGGTATTTGATATGATTGTTGCTTTGATTTTCCAAAAACGGGTTCTGAATTGTTCGTAGAAGGTTCTGTACTTCAAACGCTCATAACTTTCTCATACTAAGTCGGATTTACCCGAAACTTGTTCCGAGCCTCCAGGTGTCGGTAAGTATACTTGTCTATCGAGTCTTGATTTATATGCATATGGTTTCTCACTACTCTGCTCGTGCACGCCTCAATATGTCTATTCACCGAGTCCCGGGCCGGGTATGTTATCGTGCGCACTCCACTGCATTGTTCACCGAGTCCCTCAATAGAGGGCCGGGAACGGTATATGTATATGATGATATGATGAGATGATGACATGGTATGGTGGCCAGGAGTGCATATGATGATTTGATTCACCGAGTCCCTCACTAGAGGGCCGGGTACGGTATGTATATATGTATATGCATGATGATATGATGGCATACTGATATGATGATATGACTTCACTCACCGAGCCCCTCACTAGAGGGCCGGGTACGGTATATATATGATATATGATGTTGACATGCATGACTCTATTCACCGAGTCCCTCACTGGAGGGCCGGGTACGGTATATGTATACATGTATTCATGATGACATAATGACATGATTTCAGTCACCGAGTCCCATAATGGGCCGGGTACGGTATGTGATATGAGAATGTTTGATTGTGTTTCGTACTGCACAGGTACAGTGGTTTCTTTGCTATGATACTTGACTCCTAGAATCTCTGTTTCCGTTATGATCTTTCTAGTTGTACTCCATGCCTTACATACTCAGTACATATTCCGTACTGACCCCCTCTTCTTCGGGGGTTGCGTTTCATGCCCGCAGGTACAGACGCGCACGTGAGTGGTCCGTCAGCTTAGGACATCCATTCTGCTGTGTTGAAGTGCTCCCTCGTTCCGGAGCCCATACTTTTGGTATAGATCTTTCTGTTGTACATGTTTATGTATATATATGACTATTTAGGGGTACGGCGGGGCCCTGTCCCGTCATATGATTCTGTTGTGTTCGTTAGAGGCCTGTAGACATGTATGTGGGTCATGGGTCGTTGTGGTTCAGATATGTCTGTGTGGCTTGCGTCTAAGCGGTTCTATTTGCTATGATAGCCTTAACGGCTTGTACGTATATATATATGTTTTAGATGATATGTTCCACGACAGCCTTGGTGGCTTCTATATGATATGTATGTTACAGGTGACCGCTTAAGACGACGTCTGTTCTTAGTATCTGTATAACCTAATATATGTTGGATATGGATAAGTTATGGATATGTCGATTTGGTAAGTAGGTGTGTATGGGTGTCCAACTCGGGCACTAGTCACGGCCCACAGGGTTGGGTCGTGACAAAAGTGGTATCAGAGCGGTTTGTCCTCGGAATGTCTACAGGCCGTGTCTAGTAGAGTCTTGTTTATCGGTGTGTCATGCACCACATCTATAAACAGGAGGCTACATGACATTTAGGATGTTACCCTTCCTTCTTATCTTTGATCGTGCGATACAGCTGTAATATCAGGATGGTTCCCTTCCAACGAATTGCTGTGTCTACAGCGAGGCTCCAAAAAGAGCGATCCACCGGAAATAAAAACTCCGACAAGAGCGGGAAAATAGGAATTGGACCATAACTTAACAAATAATAGGGCCGTCGTTGACTTATAAATTGACAAATAATAGGGCCGTCATTGGCTCAAACTTGGTTGTTTTGGGGGTGTTTTATCTTTAGGTGATGTTGGGTGATCTACTCCCTCCATTTCAATTTATGTAGTATAGTTTGACTAAGATAAAATTTAAGAAATAAATGAACATTTTTTAAACTTGTAGTCTAAAACAAGTCATATATAATTGTGCGGTTGTAAATCATTTTATTAAGGGTTAAAAACAATTTAAGTTAAATTATTTTAAATATATAAATGTGTCACTTTTTAGGGCAGATTAAAAAGGAAAATGTATCACGTAAATTAAGACATAGAGAGTAGTTGATTCCGAATAGTGACGTGGGAGAATTGTCCTATGATAGTGCTCTCTCTGTCTATCCCAATATTAGTTAGGAGTGGGCATGGTATGGTAGATATCAATTACCATACCGAAATCGAAATTTTTTATACTGCAGTTTCGGTATTATGGTATTTGGTATACATTTTAAAGAAGTTTGGTATTCAGTACGGTATTCGGTATTCATAAAGAAAATACCAAAATACCGAAGTATATAATTACATATACAATTCATATATCTTAGTATTATAATACTAACAAAATGTAAACTAGTATTATTAGAAAACTTATTGTTTCAACGTTGGAACTTTGAATACTCTATCTTGATTTAAATAACCTTTTTGTGTAATTGATTTACGAAGGAAATTGCTTGTACTTTCTTTTGAATATTTTTACATGTGTAAAGTGTTTAGTACCTAATAATTGAAACGTTTCTTAAGTAGCGGAAGTCATAATTCTCCACGATATGAGTATATGTAAGTCGAAGTCGGACAAACTATAGTACCGACTTACCGTACCGTAAAATACCGAACCATACCGAATTAATTTGGTATGGTAATGGTATAGTATTTTTAGAAATAGAAAATTGAAATTACCATACCGAAATTTCAAATACCGTACCATACCATACCGTGCCCAACCCCTAAATTATCAGTGAGTAAAGAAATTGCAGATCCGTTTTGCGCCCAAAACCGTGAAAATCCCCACAGTTTTCACGGTGACTGACAGTGTCTATGGATTATTGTGGGTCAATTGATTTTTATTGCATGTGATATATTGGAAATGTGTATGGAATTGCCTAAATCCCCTACGAGCGTAAGCGCCTAAGCTATGAAAAAATTATTAAAATATCTATAGTCCTCCCAAAAATAGCCAAAAATGAGTATGTACAACCCCACTGCCGCGGCCCGCGTGTATATAAATAAGTTGTACCCCGTGTGCTTGTCTGTGATCACGTGACTCTGAGTCCGGAACTTTTTTAACTCAAAAAATTACTTTTGAAATCAAACTAATCCTTTAAAAAAAAAAAGAACCAAACTAGGCTTCACGCACATAATCTATGCGTGAAATCCTCTTTCCCCCGACCCCAACCTTTATTCTTTAGAAATCAAACTCAAAATTAAGCTTTTTTCCATACTTTGATCGAAGATTAGTCACGTTTCAAAACACCAGAATATAAATATTTTATATAGAACTTAATATTATTTTTAGCGTAAATTAATGTCAGCTCATTACATCAAGTATACATATATGTTTGGATCGTTGTTTTAGGGGTTGTAAAGTGTCTCGAAGTAAGTTTGGAAACTTGTTATCTTTAAGTTTTTTTTCGTACTTTAACCGAAGATTAGTCACGTTTCAAAACGTCGGAATATAAATACTTTATACAGAACATAATATTGTTTTTAGCGTACAATAATATCATCTCATTACATCAAGTATACATATACATTTGGATTGTCGTTTTAGGGGTTGTAAAGTGCTCCAAAGTAAGTTTGAAAACTTGTTATATTTAGGTTTAAGTATCATATTTTATAGGGTTTTGATTAATCTCTTTTTTTTTACTCCCAAAGCTATGAAAGTACTTTTCTGGTTCAAGAAAGATAGAAAAGAAAAAATTACTCTGCTTTGTATTAGGTTGTTTTTTTCTTTTATGTCTTTTTTATTTTGTTATTGTATTGTGTAATCTGCACCTTTTGAATGTGCAAAAATAAATATAATATTTAAAAATAATTCATCCAATATGAGAGGTTCATAATAATTGAAAAATATTTCATTCCATTAGCAACAAAATACATCATTAAATTACAATATACTTAAAAAAAAAAATCAAGTTCTAGACACTCTTCTACTTCCAGATGTGCTGCCACCACGGGAGTTTTGCCCACATGAACGCTTATCATGCCCAAATTGCTTACATGTCGAGCACTTGCGAGAGTAAGTCTTTTCTTTAACATCTATTTGATTGGGATAGCAGGTTAGCTTGTTTTTTCCCAATTTACGGATATGATCCTTATTCGCAACCATAGAAAACGGCGCAGCTAGCCAATAAGCTTGATTACCAAGGGGATGGAAGTGGTCGGAATATGCTTTAAGGTAATTTACTACCTTATATTCCCCTGCCACATAATCAGTTACATTTCTGGCCATTCTCTCAAAGCACTTTGACTCCATGAGAACATGGCATGTGGTACGTTTGCCACTTACCACAAGTGCATGATCTTGTACGCTCAATAACGATATGTTTGTTTCCTCCTTTACCGTCATACTAACCCGTTCTAACTTCACACACTCGTTGAATGACGTCATACTCGGTCATGCAGTGACCCTCTGCTTTTCTTCTATGGTGCTCCATCGTTTTGTAGGGCTTTGGCATCCATGTTCAGTCCTCGGCTAATATGGCTCTGACCTACCTTGTCCTATCCGCAAACCGCTCCATGACTTGCTTGAAATTTAGTCTTACCATTGCGGTGACAGATAGTCCCCGAGCAGATTTGAGGAGTCCACTGAAAGACTCCGAGCTGTTCGTTGTGAACATGCCCCATCTCCTACCTCCATCAGCATAAAGCGTCCATTTTTCAACTTCTAATTTCATCAACCAAACATATGCCTCTTCGCTCACTTCCCTTAGCAGCTCTATTTTTGTAGCCCATTTTCTTTGTTCATGCTGCATCGTAGCCCCCCACATCAATTTGTTTACAGTGCCATTTCCAAACTTTGTTTGCAAATTAGCCTTTAAGTGCCTTAAACAATATCGATGGTAAGCATGTGGAGGCTGCCACCCTTCCAGAGTATGCATATTGTGCAATATGCCTTTATGACGATCCGATAGGACACATATGCCCTGACGACCCCTAATAACATGAGTCTTCAGATGAGTCAAGAATATACCCATATCTCGTTGCTCTCATTGGTGGCAATTGCAAAAGCAAAAGGGAATATTGACCCATTGGCATCCATACCTACTGCAATTAGGAGCTTGATGTCATATCGTCCATATACATGCGTCCCATCTATCTATATCACATTCCGTTAGTGAGCAAAACCATCAATACTTGGTTTGAATGCCTAAAAGATGAAGTTGATTCTGCCCTCTAAAGGCCACCACTGTACAACAGTGCTAGGATTAGCATGTTGTAGAGCTGCTATATACCCCGGCAAAGCCTGAAAAGAGGATTCCCAAGTTCCAAAGATCATCTCAAAAGCACGTCTACGCCCGAAAAATCCCTTTCTCTTGCTTATGGTTTTACCATATTTGGAGTGGACCATGATAATACAAGTTTTGATAGGCATCCTGCATAAGTTTAAACAAACAACATTTAGCAATGATATTTTAATTGCTATAATATATATAATATACTAGGTCAGATAAGTTACCTTGGAGTTTCCTCAATGTCTTTAAGTAACACATGAGCAATCAGGTTTATATCTAAATTAAAATGATCTGCTCGACTTTGTCCCATATCACAAGTGTGCTTTGGGTGGAATTTTGTGATTTTCCACAGACTATCAGGCTTAACAATTCCCCGAAGCAACCACTGACCGCCTTGAGTCTTTCGCTTACAAACCAGCCTCCATATCGATTTGTTTGAGTCATCAACCTTAAAATCTCTCATATCCTTTATACAATAAATTTTGACAACCCGTTGCAATGCCTTTTTTGATGCTAACATCATTCCCTTTGCAAGGACGCATTCATCAGTCATGAGATTTTTTGGTTCAATCTACGTTTTTTGGCGACTTTGATCATCATCTCTTGTGAAGACAAATGCATCCTCACGACCTTGTGGACTGTCAAGATATGGAATATAGTCAGAATGCCACTACATTGGGCTGTCAAGAATTGAGTTTTCCGCCATCGGAGGTGGTACGTGGTGGTGAGTTAGTTCTGGTTGGTTCGGGGAACTAAAATGCGTATCTTCTTCATCCCCTTCACTATCTTCATCATCGGTAACCTCTGCATTATTAGCTGGTTCATCGCCATCACTCTCTGATGTATCCACATAACTTGGACAATCAGCGCCATCTAAGAAAGGCCTCCTCCTATACGATAAAAAGCATATGTTAAATTCCAAATTCAAATATATATATATATATATATATATATATATATATATATATATATATATATATATATTATTTAACATCAAGGTGATGAACCTACACATATTGAGAATGAGCATGGTGTGGAGAATGATCAACGCCACCAAACTGAGAGGACTGCCCAACATCCACAGTTGGTACCACTGACGAGTTTTGATAATAATCAGCTGCACCGAACTGAGAATTATTATAATAATCAGCTCCACTGAACTGAGAGTTTTGATAATAATGAGTTGCTCCACTAAATTGAGATGATTGCCCAATATTACTCGTATCAGGTCTATAGCCCCTACAAAGATTTAAAAATGGTTATTTACCAATACATACAATAAAAACGTGCTACTACACAAAATAATTATATAAGAATGCATATTTACCAAGTTTTATTAAATTGTTGGGTTAGATTTTCCAGCGCTACTTGACCACTCAAAATGTCCCCGTAAGAAGTAATATCCCCATAAGTGTTAACTTGACTGGGTTGTTCTTGAGGGACCTCTCGGGGTATCTTTTCAACATACATCTCAAGAACATTAATGACGACTAAATGTTTATATTCTTATAGCGTATTCAAATAATCCCTCAAAGAATCATCATCATTGATATAATGCATACCATAAAGCACTATACCATGGGAAACTGATTGTGGATATCTGTCTGTTATAGAGATTTCATACTCATCTGGACTAATGTTTATTTTTTCATGTATGTAAGTGACTAGTGATTCATAAGACATTTCAAGTGGACATTTAACATGAATTTTTGGTCTTTTATTGTAACGAACTGTACTACTGTCATCAAGGATAATACCATCCCAATATAGTGAAACCCTAACTGATGGAATATCTAGAGCCATTTTTTGTATGAAGTTTGATTTTTTTTTTGAATGACTTAAGAGAGATTTTTTTGAATGACTGAAGAGACTTAAACTTATAAAATAGATGAGTTTTTACCTCGTCCAACATTATTCTTAAGTAGATTCATATTGACCACTATTGCGCATTGAAATGTTGCGCAATAGTCACTGTTTTCGTCATTTCATGCATTGTATTGTCAAATCGGTCCTTTATGTGTGATAAAAAAAGCTGAAATTGACATGCATGGCATGTAGTCAAATCAAGCATGGGGTATAAATACACTTGTATTGCACGTTGAAATGTTGCGCAATATGAATTAATGTCAAATAAAACGGTCAAATAATGCATCATTGTATTGTCAAATCGGTCCTTTATGTGTCATAAAAATATTGAAATTGGCATGCATGATGTATTGCCAAATCGATCCTTTATGTGTCATAAAAAAGCTAAAATTGGCATGCATGATATATTGTCAAATCGGTCCTTCATGTGTCATTAAAAAGCTAAAATTGACATGCATGATGTATTGTCAAATTGGTCCTTTATGTGAGATTAAAAAACTGAAATTGGCATGCATGGCGTGTAGTCAAATCAAGCATGGGGTGTAAATACAAGTTTACAACCCCTAAAACTTAAATATAACAAGTTTTCAAACTTACTTCGAGGCACTTTATAACCCCTAAAACGACGAGCCAAACACATATGTATACTTGATGTAATGAACCGATATTATTTTACGCTAAAAAAATATTAAGTTCTATATAAAATATTTTTATTCCGGTGTTTTGAAACGTGACTAATCTTCGGCCAAAGTACGAAAAAAAGCTTAATTTTGAGTTTCATTTCCAAAGAATAAAGGTTGGGGTCGGGGGAAAGAGGATTTCACGCACAGATTCTGTTCATGAAGCCTAGTTTGGTTCTTTTTTTCTTTTTTCTTTTTTTTTTAAAAAAATGGGGGATGGGACGGGGACGGTAGGGGACTTTTTTTTGGGGGGGGGGGGGGGGGGGGGGGGGGGACGGGACGGGGACTTCTTAAAAGGGGACTTTGGGGGACTTTTTGGGGGGCCCGTCCCGTCCCACTCCAAGGGGGGACGGGACACTGGGAACGGGACGGGCCTGGGGGACGGGGGCTTTTTTTTTTATAAAACTTCAAACTTAACCTTTAAATTGATAACTTATTAGCTAATATTAAATTTTCAAGTCTTTATAAAAAATTTAAAGACTTGGATTTATTTTTAGGTACTTATATTTTATAATAGGAGAAAATAATTTCAAGCAATAACTATTTATTTTTTATAACTTATAACTTTAAAGTCTTTAAATGTATTTAACAACGGCTATTTTTTGAACTTCTAAGGGCTATTATTTTTAATTTATTACATAATATTAAATATACTTTCAAGTCTTTATAATCTTTATAAAGAATTGCATTCTTTTTTGTAGTTATGTAAAGAAAAATAATTTCAAGTAATAACTTTATGTTTATTTATTCAAAATAGATCTTTTAAATTTCATAAAACTTGACTCAAAGTCTAAAATACAAGAAGAGCACCTAATATACACAGCCACCTTCTAGGAAGGGTTCTGTTTCAATTAGGCCTCTAAGTTACAATAAGATCACCTAATCTACACAGCCACCTTCTAGGAAGGGTTCTGTTTTAACTAGGCATCTAAGCAGTTAATTATAAATTATCATACTAAAACTTGTACGGATCTATGTACAATTTTTCTAATTGTCGTATCGCTTCCGTTCATTCAATTCTGGAATTGGTATATCTCCTTGACGGTCCATAAGTTCCATGCTATCATCTCTATTAGTGTTGATTATCTCTTCATATTCTTCTTCTTCTTGACGGGTTACTTTTGGTAGCCCACGATTTCTTCTTTCTGCGTTGATCCAATCCCTGAATAAGATAGAAATCTCCAAGCTATCTTGTGCTAATGAATGTCTGTGATCTCCGAGTTGAAATCTTGCCACGCTAAAAGCTGCCTCCGAAGCTACTGATGATGATTGAATAGTTAGGATATCTCGAGTCATTTTTTAGAGTAATGGAAATGCCTTGCCACGCTCCTCCACCATCCTAAAATATCTTCATTGTCGTCGTCGTCCACAATGATGCTTTCCAAACTCTGATCAAGATAAGATTCAAGATCACTTTGATTTTGAGTATTAGCAATACCAAGCCATGCAGCATCCATTGATCTATCAAATTTTCTATTGCCAAATTTAGCCTTATTTTTTTGTGAAGGATGTTGATTTCCACTTCTACTTTCTTCAGATTTATAATTATTATACATTAATTTAACTTTTAATTCTATGCTACGTTTACACTCTTCAACATTTGGATGTTCATTAGGAGGAATATCTAACTGCAAATAAATTTTGTCAACAAGTCCCTGACCACCTCTTAATTTTAAAGACGGGTCAAGTATACAAGCAATCAAACAAATATTGGGAATAGGAAAAAATACTTTTTAAATTTTAGAATCATTTCATTAATGGCTTCTTCATGTTTGTTTGATTCTCTATATTCCGCAAATAGTTTTGTAAGCCCACAAATATAAAATAACATATGTGCAATTGTAGGATAGTATTGACCGGAAAATGCTTTTCTTGCAATATAATTTTTTTCTAAAAAAAATACATAGTCCTTCAATTTCATTCCAAATCACTATCTTGTATTTGTTCATGGGGATGATAATGATGTGCATTAAAAACATATTGAAGGGGTTTTTGATATTAGTGAGCAACAAGTAGCATTTCATATAAAGAATTCCACCTAGTACAAACTTCTTTTGGAATTTTTCTAACAGGCAAATTTTTCTCAACACAATATTTTTTAAACAAATTAATTCTACTGTGCTTATGAGCGCTAAAAACATATTGACAAGCATATCGTATTTTTTGTAGAGAACCCTCAAATAAATCAAGACCATCTTTTACAACTAAATTAAAAACATGGCATGCACATCGGACATGAAAAATATCAAGGTTAATTGGGCAAATTCTTATAGCCATAAGTTCAGCACTCTTAGTCATGGAAGAAGCATTATCAAATGTAATAGTTAATACTTCGTCAACAAGACCATATAATTGCAAAATGTCTATAACATTTGTAGAAATATAAGAGCCTATGTTTTTCTCATCAATATATTTATAACCAAGCATACACTTTTGAATATTCCAATTATGATCAATCCAATGTGCCGTAACACATAAATAATCATTGTCATTAACACTGCAACCTATATCAGAAGTGACAGACACTCTAGTATCTAGGTGATGGAACACACAACGCATATATTGACAATAATCACTTTGGAATTTAAAAACGTCGGCTCTAACAGTGGATCTAGGAATGCCTTGAAAAGCAGGGTTATATATAACTAATATAATGCACAAAACCGGGGTTAGAAGGAAAATTAAAAGGCTAGCCACAAACCGCAACCATTTTAGCTAGATCTTCACGTTCTCTATCTTTATTATAAGCCATTTGAGTGACAGCGGGGTTAGAAGGATTTAAAGTTTGTTGGACCATATTACATCCCCCAACGGATCCACCGAGAGCGGCACTACTAGTGCCGGTCGGTGTGTTTTTAAGTCCGGCTGCTAATCGAGCATCTAAGTTTGGTTTTCCAACACATGTTCTCAAGTGTCTAGTTAAACCACCCGCCCCTCCACCGCTTCCGTGTTTTAAAATTTGTTTGCATTTGACAAATAGCCTGAGTTTTAGTATCATCTAAAGTCATGAATTTCCATACGACACTAGTTCTAGGACGTTGCGCCTTGGTCGTACCCCGAGTAGGAGGTATAGGGGGACAACCAGCTCCAGACTGAGATGTAGTCTGAGTTGGAGCTTCGGTAACGGGATTAGTAGGTGTCTCATTTAAATCTAATTCCTCGCCTTCTTCTACTTCTAAATTTTCCAAATCATCAAATTCTAAATTACCATAAGCTCTATCTAAGGCTTCAGTTTGTAATTCTAAATCTTCTGGAATAGGAGGAAAACCGGGGGGAGCAAAAAATTCAGTTTCATCAACATGAGTGAAATCCTCTGTATTGTTTCTAAATTGAATTTTAGATTTACTAGAAGAACTAGATTTACCCTTAATACTACGGCTAAAAAGGTTAGGGATTTCGACAGTTTTACCTAGGACCGGGATCTTAACTTTTTAAAACATATTATCAAAGTATAATAAAATAAAATATGAAAATTAATTGAAAAAAAAGACGCAAATAAAATGCAAGAATTAAATAAATTAAAGGATGGAACGAGTGTACCAAACGTCTGCGTAAAAGCAGACGTAACCGTAAACGTTGAAATTGAAATTATGTTACTTGAAGCTTGAAGGTTGCTCCCAAATTCAAATATTGCCCACTTCACCAAAATAATAATAATAATAATAATAATAATAATAATAATAATAATAATAATAATAATAATAATAATAATAATAATAATAATATTATTATTATTTCACCAAATATTAGAGCGAGATATAATGTCACGACCCAGCCCCGTGGGCCGCGGCTGGCACCCTACTTGGGCACCCAGACTGATTCACATATCCAGTTATCAAACCCAAGTTTAACTCAAATTTCATAATAGCCACTTTAAACATAATTCAAATCAAAACTTGTCTTAAGCGGTCACGCGTACCAAAAATATCATATCAGAACAGAAGGGAGCGGCGGAATGCACATCGCCGGTCACATGTACAAATATAAACATAAGGGCCATTTTGGCCACCATAACAGACGGACTGCATTAAGACACAGATCGTAGCCAAAACAGACACACATGGGACCCTTGACCCACATATATGACTACAGGCCTCTATACATCAAGACAAAGACATATGACGGGACAGGGCCCCGCCGTACCCAAATAGTCAGATATACAGAAATATATATATAGCAAAAGATGTATGTACCAAAAGTGGACTCCGGATCAAAAGGGAGCACTCCGAAATAGCAGAAAGTGGAACCTACAGTGGTGGATCACCGGTATCTGTACCTGCGGGCATGAAACGCAGCCCCCCGAAGAAAGGGGGTCAGTACGAAAGATGTACTGAGTATGTAAAGCATAGAGTACAGAAATATAAGCCACAACTGAAAACAAACAGGATACAAAAGGGGAATACTGAACGGTATATCAAAATCTGTACTGAAAACATATATACATAATGCAAGTAAAATCATGCAAAAGCTCAGGAACGTGGTCACCACTCCGACGCTGGTGCCACATACAGCATAACACCAGAAGGTTCAAATCTCCGTACATCCCCGAATACACATATCATCATAGCATATCACCAGCCATATCACAGCATAACTCCAAACGGAACCCGGCCCTATGGCGAGGTCTCGGGAACCGTAACACAGCATACGGCCGAATTTATCATAGCGCGCACGAACCATAACCGGCCCGGGAACCGGTGAACGAAGTCATAATAAGGGCACGAGCAGAGTCGTGAGCAAACAATGCAATTTATATATTAAAACACCTTTTGAAACTTAATAAAATCATATGTTAATTCAACGGTCAATACGGGGCTCATTTCACAATAGTATTTCCAAAATGATATTTATAGCTCAAAATATAATTTCGAATATTACGGCAATCAAGACATTATTTTAGGATGGCCAGATTCATTAACGAATATTCTTTGCCGACATTATACAAAAATGAGCATAATAGAGTAAACAAAGGAATCTCGGGATTAGCGGGCCCACCTCGGGTCAAGTCGAGGTGGCGGACATGAATCACGGACATTCGGGGTCTATGGGATCATACATGGAGGTTTCGAAGCGGTCAGATTACATTTACAAAAGTTTCGGACATTTGATCACTTTTCAACAAAATATGACTTTTATAGTTCAATTCAATTGAATGAATAGTGCTCGATTTCCAATTCGGATTTCCATGAATAGAATTGCCTCCGGGGCTAAAAAAAATGACCTAGTATACCTAGGACATGCCAAAAGAAGGAATGGGAAGCCTTACATACCTTATAAGCGTCCCACGCTCGTCAAAACTCAAATCTCGTTTCGCTCAGAATCTACAAATGGTTAAAGTTACCAATTAGAAATTGGGAGACTTTAAGAATTCACTTAACTTCATATTTGTCTACCGAAATTTCGGCAGCACTTCCCCTATACATATAACATCCCCGAGGCTTAGCTCGGCTCAATATATCATCAACAACAACCCACAATACCAAAGACATCACAAATCACAACAGAATAGGTTCTAGCATCAATATTCTTCCTTTCTACATAAAGCGACAACTTCCATTCAAACTCCACAATATCAACTAATATCAACATTATCATATTCATTCACTCATTCAAGGTTATTCAAACGTATTCCAATAATATTCCATGCAATATACATGAATTCAATTAATCCGCCAATTTCCACATTCTATCCAAAACTTCCACAAATGCGACAAACCTACCAACTCGCATCGTTTTCATCCAAATTCATTAACAACAACATTAATTCACATTTAAAGTCTTACTTTCACAATTATATAAGAATATACAAAAATCATATAATTTCCCATAAAAACCCGCAACCATCTTCAATGCCAATTCAACTCGCTAAACATTCATTTATGTCATAAATGCCACAACGACGCAACTAACAAACTAAACAAAATCAAATTCACCTCCCCTTCCACACCAACATGGCTCACGGCCAAACACACCCTTCACACACACACACGGCCATGCTCAACACAACACAATTCCGAAATCTTCATGTAACTTTAATCACTAACACACATATACCCATTCCATAACATAACAACATAGAAATCTTACCTCTTTCTTGAAATTCCGATTTGTCGCAAACGTCGCTCTTTTGCCAAACTAATTGTATCACGTCGGAGAGCGTCTTGAACTTACTACAAATACGAGAGGAACAAGATTTTATGATCACAATCAAAGGCTAGAAAAATTTTTGTTGTTTTTTTTCTTTTCTAAGGGGTTCGGCCGAGAGGCCTTTGAGGTGCTCTCTAGAATTTTTTTTTTGTTTTGATGTTCTAGCACTCTCAATAGAGAAACATGGATTTATACAAGCTTGATTAAGTTGTCACATGCAATTCACATGACCATTTAAATGAACTTGGGCCATGGCCTTTGGCCGGCTACCCCTCTACTTGGGCTTCAATTTTTCTTCAAATTTTTCTTGGCCCAATTCGTTGAAATCTCGTTTTGAAATTCCCGAAACTAATTTCCGAAACTCCAACTCTCACCCTCGGCCTTCCCCGATGCCTTTGTACCAATACTTTCATAAACGACATAGGCATATTAACTAAAATCAAATTATTGCCTTATAACACACAAGTCTTAATTATTTTTCAAGATTTCCAATTATGCGAAAACACGGGACATAACATTCTCCCCCCCTTTAGAACATTCGTCCCCGAATGTTAAATTAGTCTCATAAGCATAACGAGAGTCTCTCTTAATAGATAGCACACGTAATTTATTCGTCAATTAATACAACAAACTTAAAAGTTTAAATTACCTGTGGGCGTAGAAAATAAGTGGGGGTATTTCTTCTTCATCTCATCCTCTGCCTCCCAGGTCATTTCTTCTCGGTTGTTGTTGCGCCACAGGACTTTAACAGAAGGCACCTCCTTAGTGCGTAGTCTCCTGACCTGTCGATCCAGAATAGTTATAGGCTGCTTTTCATAAGACAAATACTCCGTTACCTGGATATCATCCACTGGGAATATTCTGAAAGGATCACCGATACATTTTCGCAGCATGGACACGTGAAATACCGGGTGTACTGCCTCCAAATCGGATGGCAAGTCTAGCTCATAGGCGACCTCGCCTATCTTCCGAATGATCTGATATGGACCGATATACCGCGGACTCAGCTTACCCTTCTTACCAAATCTCACAACACCCTTCATAGGCGACACCTTTAAAAATACCCAATCGCCAATCTGGAACTCTAATGGTCGACGTCGTCTGTCTGCATATGCTTTCTGTCGACTCTGTGCAGCCAATAACCGCTCCCGAATAAGTTTTACTTTATCCACTGCTTCCTGGATCACATCTGGTCCAATTAATTTAGTCTCGCCCACGTCGAACCAACCAATAGGAGATCTGCATTTTCTGCCATAAAGTGCTTCGTACGGTGCCATCTGAATGCTGGAGTGATAACTATTATTATAAGCAAATTCAATAAGCGGCAAATGATCATCCCAGCTGCCTCTGAAATCAATAACGCAGGCCCGCAACATATCTTCCAGAGTCTGAATAGTGCGCTCGGCCTGCCCGTCGGACTGAGGATGAAAAGCTGTACTGAGGCTCACCTGAGTCCCTAATCCCTCCTGAAATGACCTCCAGAAATTTGCCGTAAATTGGGCACCTCGGTCAGTAATAATAGATACAGGGACTCCGTGAAGTCTGACTACTTCTCTGATATATAATCTAGCATAGTCCTCAGCCGAAAAAGTAGTCCGGACTGGAAGAAAATGGGTTGATTTCGTCAATCTGTCAACCATAACCCAAATAGAATCATACCTGCGTGGAGTGCGTGGTAACCCAACAACTAAATCCATATTAATCATCTCCCATTTCCAGGGTGGAATTTCCATCTCCTGTAATAATCCACCGGGCTTCTGATGTTCAATTTTAACTTGTTGACAATTCGGGCACTGACCAACAAACTCAGCAATATCTTTCTTCATACCGTCCCACCAATACAAACACCTGAGATCATGATACATTTTAGTGGAACCAGGATGAACAGAATACCGTGCATTATGCGCCTCACCCATGATCTGTCGCCGTAGGCCTGCAACATCTGGTACACAGAGTCTGCCTTCATATAATAATACCCCTTCAGGCGAAATTCTAAACGGTGTCTTTTCTTTATTAAGAGCCACATCTCTGTACTGAACCAGAATAGGATCTTCAAACTGTCGCTGCTTTACTTCTTCTATAATAGATGATTCAGCAACTGCACGAACAGAAATCACAGAATCTCCAGAATCTGCCAAACGAACTCCAAAGCTGGCCAACTGATGAATTTCACGAACCAAATCCTTCTTACCAGGTGGTACGTCAGCCAAACTGCCCATAGACTTGCGGCTAAGTGCATCCGCTACCACATTAGCTTTCCCAGGATGGTACAGAATGTCAACGTCATAATCTTTCAACAATTCAACCCATCTTCTCTGCCGCAAATTCAGTTCTTTCTGTTTAAAAATATACTGGAGACTCTTGTGGTCCGTATAGATGTCCACATGGACCCCATATAAATAATGCCGCCAAATTTTCAAAGCATGAATCACCGCAGCTAACTCAAGATCATGAGTGGGATAATTCTTCTCGTGCGGCCTGAGCTGCCGGGAAGCATAGGCTATAACTCGACCGTGCTGCATCAACACGCAACCTATCCCAATACCAGAGGCATCACAATAGACAACATACCCGTCTGATCCTTCTGGAAGAGCTAATACTGGTGCTGTAATTAATTTTTCTTTCAACGTCTGGAAGCTGCGCTCGCAGGCATCAGTCCACTGAACTTTCGCTGCTTTCTGAGTAAGCTTCGTTAGTGGTGCTGCTATAAAAGAAAAATTCCCCACGAACCTTCGGTAATATCCGGCTAACCCCAGAAAACTGCGTACCTCTGTCGGTGTAGTAGGCCTGGGCCAATTCTGTACAGCTTCAATCTTCTGCGTATCGACCCGAATACCATCTGCTCCGACAATATGCCCCAAGAATGCCACAGACGTTAACCAGAATTCACATTTGGAAAATTTAGCATATAATTTCTGTTGCCGAAGAATGCCAAGTACTGTTTTCAAATGATCTGAATGCTCCTCTGCTGATCGTGAATAAATCAAAATATCATCGATAAACACAATCACGAACATATCTAGAAAAGGCCAAAATACCCGATTCATCAGATCCATGAATACCGCTGGAGCATTAGTCAGCCCGAAAGACATCACTCTGAATTCATAATGCCCGTACCGGGTCCTGAAAGCAGTCTTCGGAATATCTGATTCTCGCACTCGCACCTGATGATAACCCGAGCGCAAATCTATCTTTGAAAAATATTTGGAACCCTGCAACTGATCAAACAAATCATCAATCCGGGGGAGGGGATATTTATTCTTTATAGTCACCTTATTTAATTGCCGATAATCAATACACATTCGCAGTGACCCATCTTTCTTTCTTACAAATAATACCGGCGCTCCCCAGGGTGATGTACTGGGTCTAATAAAGCCTTTATCTAACAGATCTTTCAGCTGCTCTTTCAATTCCTTCAACTCAGCCGGTGCCATTCTGTACGGAGGAATAGATATAGGCTGCGTATCCGGCAACAAGTCTATAGTGAAATCTATCTCCCATTCAGGCGGAAGACCCAGAAGCTCATCTGGGAACACATCTGGGAATTCATTAACAACCGGAACAGACTGAAGAGTAGGTGTCTCGGCTGTAGTATCGTGCACACGAACCAGATGGTAGATATAACCTTTCTGAATCATCTTCTTAGCCTTGAGGTACGAAATAAACTTACCCCTCGGCGATGTTGTAGACCCGAACCACTCTATAACTGGTTCCCCTGGAAACTGAAAATGGACTATCTTTTTCTGGCAGTCAACATTAGCATAACAGCAAGCTAACCAGTCCATACCCATAATGACATCGAATTCCAGCATATCTAACTCTACCAAATCAGCTTTTGTGCAGCGATCATATATAGTCACAGAGCAATCCCTATATACCTGCCTCGCTATAATACAGTCCCTAACCGGTGTAGCCACTTCAAATGGCTCTATAGGCTCAGACACTATCCCAATTTTACTAGCAACGGGCGGGGAAATATATGATAAAGTAGAACCAGGATCAATCAGTGCATATACATATCTGGAGAAAACCATTAATGTACCTGTGACGACATTAGGCGAAGCCTCCTGGTCCTGGCGACTGGCTAAGGCATATATGCGGTTCGAGGGACCGCTAGAACCTGAAGCGCTGCCACGGCCTCGACCGCGTCCCGCCGGTGCCGGCATACCTCGCCCCGCAGGGCGTACAACTGATGAAGCAGATGATGAACCAGCGGCTGATCCCGTCGGCTGAGCTACACTACCCGAACCGCTTGCCAACGGACAATCTCGCATAATATGGCCCTGACCGCCGCATGAAAAACAGGCTCCAGTAACTCGATAACACTCCCCTGGATGTGATTTCCCGCAGTGAGAACAACGGGGCCTGGGTGGTCTGGGCTGGCTGGGACCTCTGGGTATCTGTGAACCTGACGCTCTGGAGCTCTGACCGGCCCCAGACGGTCCTACACTATCAAATCTCCTGCCAGCCGACTGTGTACCCCGGCCTGACGGAGGAAAGTGTCTGCCTGACTGCTGCTGCTGAGGCTGTCCGCCTCGAGAATCTCCGGAATAGCCTGCGGATCTGGCCCTCTTGGGCGGCCTCCTGTCCCAAACTCTGCTGGAATGATCAGCTCTATGTCGGTCCTCCATACCCAGGGCATAAGCCTGTAGTCGGGCAATGTCCATGTCTGTCTGCAATGCCACCGCCATACAACCATCAATCAAGTAGCGGTCTAACCCCATCACATATATGTGCATCCGATCGGCCATATCTGCTACTATGGCAGGCGCATACCGGGCCAAAGAATCAAACTCCATATTGTACTCACGAACGCTCCGACCCCTCTGCTGCAGATGCAAAAATCGGTCAACCCGCGCCCGCCGTAACTCTGGGGGCAAAAAGTGGCGAGTGAAAGCAGTCACGAACTCGTCCCAAGTAGCTGGGGGAGCACCCTCACCCCTGGATAGCCCCCAGGACTCGTACCAGTTAGCAGCAACATCCCGCAATCTGTGCGCGGCCAACTCGACAAACTCGGTCTCTGAAGCCCTGACCAAGTCTAATGAGCGCCGCATCCCCCAAATAAAGTCGTGGGGGTCCTCGTCGGGTTTAGACCCGAAAACCTCTGGGGGGCCACATAATAGAAACTCTCGAACCCTCAGGCTGTCACGCCTGTCGTCATCATCATCATCTCTCCGCCTGCGTCTGCGAGCCTGCCCCGCTACCAACATAGTCAACAACTGCACGACCTTTCTCAGTGTCCTGTCCTCCGCCCCTGGCTGAGGAGCTGGAGGCTCGGGTGCGGGTACTCGGGCCTCTGGAGCTACTGATGGACCTGCTCCGGGCTCTACCGGTGGTGGTGTAGCGGATCCCTCTGAATGGGGCACAACCTCGGGCAAATCATAAACACGAGCCCGGGTAACTCGCTGTGCCTGACTGGTCCCTGCTATCCCTGCCTTGCCCTTCTGAGCCGTCGTTGCCTTCTTCGGAGGCATCACTGCAAACATAATAACGAATCAGATCAGAATCATCCTAATAGCACAGCTCTATCGCACGATCTAAGATTCCAAAGAAAGGTAACACCCTAAATGCCCTGTAGCCTCCTGTTTATAGATGTGGTGCACAACACACCGATAAACAAGACTCTACGAGACACGGCCTGTAGACATTCCGAGGACAAACCGCTCTGATACCACTTTTGTCATGACCCAGCCCCGTGGGCCGCGGCTGGTACCCAACTTGGGCACCCAGACTGATTCACATATCCAGTTATCAAACCCAAATTTAACTCAAATATCATAATAGTCACTTTAAACATAATTCAAATCAAAACTTGTCTTAAGCGGTCACGCGTACCAAAAATATCATATCAGAACAGAAGGGAGCGGCGGAATGCACATCGCCGGTCACATGTACAAATATAAACATAAGGGCCATTTTGGCCACCATAACAGACAGACCGCATTAAGACACAAATCGTAGCCAAAACAGACACACATGGGACCCTCGACCCACATATATGACTACAGGCCTCTATACATCAAGACAAAGACATATGACGGGACAGGGCCCCGCCGTACCCAAATAGTCAGATATACAGAAATATATATATAGCAAAAGATGTATGTACCAAAAGTGGACTCCGGATCAAAAGGGAGCACTCCGAAATAGCAGAAAGTGGAACCTACAGTGGTGGATCACCGGTATCTGTACCTGCGGGCATGAAACGCAGCCCCCCGAAGAAAGGGGGTCAGTACGAAAGATGTACTGAGTATGTAAAGCATAGAGTACAGAAATATAAGCCACAACTGAAAACAAACAGGATACAAAAAGGGAATACTGAACGGTATATCAAAATCTGTACTGAAAACATATATACATAATGCAAGTAAAATTATGCAAAAGCTCAGGAACGTGGTCACCACTCCGACGCTGGTGCCACACACAGCATAACACCAGAAGGTTCAAATCTCCTTACATCCCCGAATACACATATCATCATAGCATATCACCAGCCATATCACAACATAACTCCAAACGGAACCCGGCCCTATGGCGAGGTCTCGGGAACCGTAACACAGCATACGGCCGAATTTATCATAGCGCGCACGAACCATAACCGGCCCGGGAATCGGTGAACGAAGTCATAATAAGGGCACGAGCAGAGTCGTGAGCAAACAATGCAATTTATATATTAAAACACCTTTTGAAACTTAATAAAATCATATGTTAATTCAACGGTCAATACGGGGCTCATTTCACAATAGTATTTCCAAAATGATATTTATAGCTCAAAATATAATTTCGAATATTACGGCAATCAAGACATTATTTTAGGATGGCCAGATTCATTAACGAATATTCTTTGCCGACGTTATACAAAAATGAGCATAATAGAGTAAATAAAGGAATCTCGGGATTAGCGGGCCCACCTCGGGTCAAGTCGAGGTGGCGGACATGAATCACGGACATTCGGGGTCTATGGGATCATACATGGAGGTTTCTAAGCGGTCAGATTACATTTACAAAAGTTTCGGACATTTGATCACTTTTCAACAAAATATGACTTTTATAGTTCAATTCAATTGAATGAATAGTGCTCGATTTCCAATTCGGATTTCCATGAATAGAATTGCCTCCGGGGCTAAAAAGAATGACCTAGTATACCTAGGACATGCCAAAAGAAGGAATGGGAAGCCTTACATACCTTATAAGCGTCCCACGCTCGTCAAAACTCAAATCTCGTTTCGCTCAGAATCTACAAATGGTTAAAGTTACCAATTAGAAATTGCGAGACTTTAAGAATTCACTTAACTTCATATTTGTCTACCGAAATTTCGGCAGCACTTCCCCTATACATATAACATCCCCGAGGCTTAGCTCGGCTCAATATATCATCAACAACAACCCACAATACCAAAGACATCACAAATCACAACAGAATAGGTTCTAGCATCAATATTCTTCCTTTCTACATAAAGCGACAACTTCCATTCAAACTCCACAATATCAACTAATATCAACATTATCATATTCATTCACTCATTCAAGGTTATTCAAACGTATTCCAATAATATTCCATGCAATATACATGAATTCAAGTAATCCGCCAATTTCCACATTCTATCCAAAACTTCCACAAATGCGACAAACCTACCAACTCGCATCGTTTTCATCCAAATTCATTAACAGCAACATTAATTCACATTTAAAGTCTTACTTTCACAATTATATAAGAATATACAAAAATCATATAATTTCCCATAAAAACCCGCAACCATCTTCAATGCCAATTCAACTCGCTAAACATTCATTTACGTCATAAATGCCACAACGACGCAACTAACAAACTAAACAAAATCAAATTCACCTCCCCTTCCACACCAACATGGCTCACGGCCAAACACACCCTTCACACACACACACGACCATGCTCAACACAACACAATTCTGTAATCTTCATGTAACTTTAATCACTAACACACATATACCCATTCCATAACATAACAACATAGAAATCTTACCTTTTTCTTGAAATTCCGATTTGCCGCAAACATCGCTCTTTTGCCAAACTAATTGTATCACGTCGGAGAGCGTCTTGAACTTACTACAAATACGAGAGGAACAAGATTTTATGATCACAATCAAAGGCTAGAAAATTTTTTGTTGTTTTTTTTTTTCTTTTCTAAGGGGTTCGGCCGAGAGGCCTTTGAGGTGCTCTCTAGATTTTTTTTTATTTTGATGTTCTAGCACTCTCTATAGATAAACATGGATTTATACAAGCTTGATTAAGTGGTCACATGCAATTCACATGACCATTTAAATGAGCTTGGGCCATGGCCTTTGGCCGGCTACCCCTCTACTTGAGCTTCAATTTTTCTTCAAATTTTTCTTGGCCCAATTCGTTGAAATCTCGTTTTGAAATTCCCGAAACTAATTTCCGAAACTCCAACTCTCACCCTCGGCCTTCCCCGATGCCTTTGTACCAATACTTTCATAAACGACATAGGCATATTAACTAAAATCAAATTATTGCCTTATAACACACAAGTCTTAATTATTTTTCAAGATTTCCAATTATGCGAAAACACGGGACATAACATATAATTGATAATAAATATTAGAGAGAGAGATAATTGGTGAATGATTTGTGTGAAAATGAATAAAAATGCAGAGGTATTTATAGTTTAGAATTTGGATTAAAATACAATTTATTAAACTTTGGGGGTATTTTTTTTTTTGGGGGGGCGGGGGGGTAAGGGGACTCCAATGGCTGAAAATGAGACCGTTGGAGTCCCAACGTTTAGTTTCATTTTCCCAGCAGCTGGGCCCCTGCTCCAACGGTCAAACGCTGACCACCTTAAAAAAAATTAAGTTAACATTTTCCGGCGGGGCGGGTTCGGTACAGGGCTTGACTGGACCGGGCCTCACCGGGACTTTTCCCCCCTTCCCCCCCTCTACCCGTCCCCCTAACCCCCTCTGCCCGCTCCCCCATCGTTGACCGGGACCGGGACGGTCCGGTGCCGGACCGGGCAGGACACGGGGCAGGATCGGGACCGTCTTATCCCAATTGACAGCCTTAGTTTGGTTCCAAAAGTTATTTTTTGGGTTAAAAATGTTCCCGACTCTGTGACTCTAGGTGAGAATTGAGTGGAAAATCCCACGCACAGGTGGTGAAAAATTGCCAAGAATGGAGTAGTCCATGTAGTTAGTTTTGGGAATGGTATAAGGGAGAATATTTCTAAGTGGCAAAGACTTCCTTTTTTCTTTTTTAAAAGGGATATCAAGATAACAAAAATACTAGTTAAATATTTTTAGACTAAGAAAAATTTAAATAACTAGACCGAAATTAAAATGCTACTACAATAATTACTAACTTATTAAATTAAGACCTAAATTAAAAGGAAACATGTTTTTTAAATCTTTTTTCCTTCAGAAAATGAAACAAAAATTGTACCTAAATTGCTTTTTCGCTACTTTTCAAGTTTAAATGTAAAACTTACTAAAATAAAAATGAAAAATGTGTAAATTGGACATAAAGTAAACACTTAGCCATTAAAACAGAGTAAGAATTCAGGAGGGCAAAATATTACAGGTCTACAAAATGGCTGTTCTATACTCCGTGATTTTTATAGCTGGTATTATGAACCAATGAATTAGAATTGATTTATAACAAAATAATTTAATTAGATTTTGTTCTTCAATCGTACTGAATATTAAGAAAATTGAATATAAAGGGAGAATGACATTAAAACGTCTAATTTTATCATGTAGAATTAAGTATAAAAAGTGGGCGACAAAAAGTAAAACGAAATAATAGTTAATATTAATTGAGTCATGTTCATTTGAAAAAAGACAAAAATATTAAAACTCAAAATAAGTTATCTTGATCTCGATAAATAAGTCACCGTACGACAATTCATATTAATTTACATATATATGTTTGTATTCTATATATTTCATGTGTAATTATTTATTCAAAACTTTGTTTTTATAGTATTGATTATTTAGCGGTGGAGCAGTTCGAGACCGCAAAAGTAAGGTACAAACATCCGAGCGATACATACAAAATTTGGAACCAATTCTCTACCCCACAACAAAGGCAAAGAGGAAAGTAATTATAAAGTAGTCAACTCCGCAAAAGTAAGGTACAAACATCCGAGAGATACATACAAAATTTGGAACCAATTCTCTACCCCACAACAAAGGCAAAGAGGAAAGTAATTATAAAGTAGTCAACTCAGCATACATAACTGCATATTCCCTCTGTTTCAATTTGTTTGAACTTATTTCCTTTTTAGTTTGTGCTAAAATGAATGACTTCTTTCCTAATTTGGAAATAAATTCACTTTATGAATGATTTACAGCCACACAAATTTTCAAGGCTTATTTTGAACCATAAGTTTCAAAAGTCTTCCCTCTTTCTTAAATATCGTGCCCAGTTAAATGAGTCCATATAAATTGAAACGGAAACGGAGAGAGTATATCATAATAGCTCATAATTATATGTTTAGACATTTACAATATGGTTAATGATGGTCATCATCATCTCTTGAGGGGTCAGGTAGAGATGTGCTATAAAGATGTATAGTAATTAGGAAAAGATGCAGACAATAAAGTAAGACCTTGATAGCAAATATTAGAAAAGACTAGCTAGGCAAGCATGCTAGTCAAGCAACTATAGCTAATTAAAAATATAGTTACTAGCATGACCATAAGGACTCCCCCATATTAGCTTGATCTACCACCATGTCCATGGTAAAAAGGGACATGGTTGGCTGATTTTGAGTGTGTCGGGACGATGGTGACACATTCTCCGGGGAGTTCCCGGCTGTGCCACCACTAGACATCGACGAGAATTGGCGCATCTTCGTGTGTACAACCTCAGCTTGTGCAATTGCCAATTGTGTTTGGAGATGGTCAATTTGTTGTTGCAAAGATGATATAGCTCCAACACAACCATAAACTGGATCCCTCACTCTTGCATTAGCCTCATACACCATTGAACTCACCGCATCCCCCCGTTGATGCTCTGGTAACTCCTGCAAAAAAAAAATATTGAAATTTCCAACTTTAAACTTCAAAAACGTATATGAAAAATTTTACAACAACATCAACATATCCAGCATATTTTCACAAATGGAGTCTGGAAAGGGTGGGATATACGCAGACCTTACCTTACCTTAACTTATATGAGAAATTCTACAACAACATTAACATATCCAGTATATTTTCACAAATGGAGTCTGGAAAGGGTGGGATATACGCAGACTTACCTTACCTTACCTTTGTGGAACCGTATGAGCAAATTCTAAATTGTGAAAAATGATAAACATTCCAGTGAAGGTCAGTTGTATTAAATGGTAGTGATGTGCTACGGAAAATGATTATTTAATTTGCAGTTGAATGTTCCACATCCATAATATAAACAAAATTAATCAGTTCTTTTTAGTTCTCATTTCCTTTAATGACCAAACCCCCAAACAAAGGGGTGTTTTTGGTATTTTAGTATGAATAGCATGGATGTAACTTTTCAATTTTGCAAGTGGCATAAATTTTCTACTCCCTCCAAGAAGCGTCATCACATTAGGGCCCCACGCCTTAATACGCGATAAACACAATAGTGATGTCATGATTACACCAAAAGAAAGCTTGTTTAAATTCATCAAGAAAAGAGAAAAGTGTAAACTTGAACTTTTAACTTAGAATTTCTGTCTTTTAAGTGTGAACTCACCTTCTTAAAACAAGAAAAAACGCAAGTGATCCAAGCACTTTTCTAAAATTACTTTGGAATAACAAACCTTTGACTATGTGCTTATCCTTATGTACCACACGAGATTTTTTCTTTTTTTTTCTTTTTTTAAAAAGACTAATATTAAGACTTTCTTTACAAAGAAGCACTTTTCTATATTCTTCTTCCAATTTGTATCTCTTCTGTGACCTAAGGGATTATTTGGAAAAACGTTCTGGACTTATTTGAACCAATAAAGTTAAGATCGATAAATAATATATGCGTGTTTAACTAATGGTAAATATAGACTGAAGATGGGTCATGATAGAGGGAAAGCCAGAAATTCCACTGAGAAAGATGTCTAGTGTAATTGTGATAAAGTTAAAGGTATGATGTTACCTTAAGGTAATAGCAGTGGGGTCTTTGGACCGTTTTCAGCCGTTATAGAGTCAACAATGGCGAATATAAATAAATAAAAAAATTACTCTTTCACAGATAAGAGAAAAAGAAAATATCTACAGTAATCTTATCGGCGTATTTCACTTTTATTAAGTCAAAGTTTTCATACTAGTAATTATCTCTAACTTTGACTCTCTAATCCTAAAGAAGACGATGTTTATTATACATGGGGTGCATGTATAAATGTTAAAATGGGTTATCATATAACAAACCTTTCTGGGTCAAAAATCCAATTATTCAGAAATATAAGGGGAAAGTCAATCGGCTATCGTCAAACCTCTCTATAATTGTCATTTGTTATAATAATATTTCACTATAACGGTCTGATTTTCTCCGAAATCAATTTTTATGTTATATTTTACTTCTCTATAACAGCAATGACATTCATTATAGCGGTACACTCTTTGTAAAATTATCTCTCTATAACAGCCACACTCAAATATTGTGTAATAATATTTTGTAAAAAATATATTATCTATAAAATAAAATGTTAAAATATTTATAATAATCACCATTAATGTCATGTACATAGTAAATTTCAAGTACGAATATCTAAAAATCTTCAATTATACTATTAAGCTCTTAGACAACCTTCAAGTGAAAGCTATTGAATTCTTTTTTGCTGAAAGTTTGAACAAAAATCTTCGTCAGTTCAAACATTATACTATGACTAAGAGGTTGGAATTTATGGAACAATCTACAATTTTAGAATTCTTACATCAAACTTGAAAATTTAAATTTTCAATTAATTTTAAATGCATATGCCTTAGATTTTAATTCTTTATCGGTATGGTATAACTAGTTATGGATTTCTCAGTAATTTATTAGTCTTTTCAATTTTTAATTAATGAAATATGAAAATCAATTGGGATTTTCAAATTAACAAGTATTTTTTGTTTCGTTTATACTAGCATAAAAAGTAAAAATAATAATAATATTTTTTGCGTACTTTTGTTTATAACAGCTAAATGAAATCTAAACATCAAAAGTCAGTATACATACATAGCAGCACCTCATTATAACAACCATGAAATTTTCGAACAAACGTTGCCATTATAAAGAGATTTGACGGTACTACACAATGGCCAATTCAAAGTGAGGAAGATACAAACATGATGTGATATCGTGATAATAATGATACGAGAGAGTGAAATTAGGAAAGTTTGGCCAAAAGCTAGCATTTAAATTGTATTCTATAATAAATTGCCATCAATTCTTGCAAATAAAGCGGTATATATTTTTTATGGTTGAAATTGCAAATGTAACTCTATAACATTTTTTTTGGTCGAAGAAGACATATGTTATATAATACTGTAGTATATTAACAACTCCCTCCGTCTCAATTTATGTGATATAGTTTGGCTAGACATGAAGTTTAAGAAATAAAAAATACTTTTGAAACTTGTGGTCCAAAATAAGTCACAGATATATGTGTGGCTGTAAATAGTTTCATTAAGGGTAAAAGAGAAAGTTTCAAATCAAATTATTTACAAATATAGAAATGTATCATTTTTTTTTAGACAGATTAAAAAGAAAAATGTATCACATAAATTAGGACAAAGAGAGTAATTCTCTTACCTGATTTGAAGAGTCATTCACGTAATAGTCATATACAAATAATTTAAAACATTACGCATATAAAGATTATTTATACTATCAAGTCACTAAAAACTCAACATATAATCGTTTCTGGTAAGTTGCTATTTAATAACCTCTCGAAAATGAAATAAGTAATATGTTATAATAGGTTAAGCTTTATAGATATTGTAAAAATATATTATATTGGTATGTAGTACTTAAAATCCTTTTAAAAATGGTTCCCACATCAAGGGCGGACGTAGCTTGTTGGTACCGGATTATGAATCCAATGTTTTCATTGAGAAGTATAAATTTATACGCAAAAAATTCTCTAAAATTACAAGAAATTGTAAATATGAATGCATAACTTTAAAGATATTATTCAATGTTAAGAATCTTAAATGCTAAAATCATAGAATTTAAATCTTGGATCCGGTGCTGTTCCCCTTAATAGTTGTTAGTTTGTTCTAAAATTTAACTTGTACAGGTTGATAGTGTGCACAATTTTTATACTATTAAATATAATTTAAATTAAACGAATGTAGCAATTCAAACTTCAATTTCACCCAAGATTTGCCTTCCCGTTCCTCCTCCCTCCCATTATGACATCTTTTGCTTCTATAGTGAAACTAAAGTGCCCCTCTTTTTAATTACCGGTAGAACATCACATTCTTCTACGCAATCATAACAATAACCATGCCTCAATTCCAACAACAACGTAACATTCTCTAGTATGCAAGGTAAAAGGCATGAGTAAGGCATAATTGAGGAAAGAAATTAACATTCTTGGAAACTCTCACCTGAAGCATCTTATTGACGTTGCTAGCACCAAAGACCTTATGAACACTGGCAAACTTGTGTGGCTCATCAGCTGGAAAATAAGGAGCAAAAACACAATCTTGTGCACATCTCCTCCTTAGCAACTTACAAGCTGCACATGGAGAAGCTGCACCTTGTTTCCTACCACTCTCCTTCATTCTACAAAAAATGCTCTTTAACTACTCCAACTACTTGAGATAATTGACTAGTTATATATCAGTCAATGTAATAATTGATATACGTCCTTTCTAGCTTCATGTACACAAAAGTTTAACTACCTTAAAAAGTTTTATACTAACTGCCACTGCATGCTAGTGGACAGTTTTTGCAGGTTTTGTATCTGAAAAGTGTATTGAGAAATGGAAGCAATTACTACAATAAAGAAGAGTAAAGGTTAAAAAGGGAAAATTGGTTGAAGGACTAAGGGAGGTGAGGGGTTGGATGTTATATAGAAAAACATTAGGTGACAGAAAATCTTTTGTGGGACCTACTAAGAAGAAGCTTTAGATTTGTGGTAGTAAAAACATCTCTTTCATTTAGATCTTTTTCCACATACCTTATTTTCACTTTAACATGTGAGGTCCTTTTTATGAGATTGTGATTTTTCTTTTTATCCTTCCATTATTTGAAATGTAGCAATTAAGATAATTAAAAAAGATTTGACCTATATTATCGTAAGGCATAAACATCTGTTTGACGACCTGAATGAGTTAGACATCTATTGCTTTTTGAAAGAATTACTTTAGCATTAGAAGCTTCAATGTTTTACATGTTAAAAATACATTTGTCCCTCATCTGTATAAATATTTCCAAAAGAGAATATGATTATCCTGGATTACTTCACTCGTTGTCTTAAAATATGGAATTGAATGTTCAAATTTGTCACGTAATATTAGAGCAAACTTCGCTAAAACATTATAGCAATATCCATATGTTCTAGCATCGGCTGCTTTCTAGCTATGCCTTGTGACCCTTTGATCGCGCCCTATGGCGACCTGGGAAGCCTCCAAGTGCCTAGTGTCATGGACGGTTTTGTGGTCTTGGTTGCGCCAAATGATAAGTGCGCTTGTACCTATTGTATATGGTAAAAATCGGATATATGCTAGACCGGTGAGACCGGAGACCGAGGGAAGAAAGAAACAAGCACGAGCATGGAGACTTTCTTTTGGGACCGGAGGAGTGCTTGATCCGAAGAAAGCGAAGGACATCATTTGGTCCGGTTACCCTATAGCCGAGCTGATCGTTGCCGTTGGCCCGGTTGATCGTGGCCGTTGGTCCGGTTGATCGTGACCGTTGGTCCGGTTGATCTGTTACACAATTGCCACGCGTCAATACCGTTCTGCCACATTGTACTACCAATCGTACGGGTGTCAGACCGTACGACCCAACCTTATCCTTTTTAGGGTTTTTCTTTATTCAAAAGGGCTTATGTTGTAAGAGGCTCACAAGAAAAAGCTATAAATAGGAGGAATTATTTTACTTTCAGGGGTGGGCTTCTTGAGTTCTAGAACATTTGTAATAGCAAAAAATATATAAATCTCTCCCTCTCAATATCTGATTTTGGTTCGGATTTATTGCGTTCTTTAGATTTGTTCAATCAAACAATATTCAATATATTGGCACATACGTTTAGTGTAAATCATCGATTACTATTTAGATTATTCATAGTCGATCCTACTTCATTTTCTCTCAATCAAAAATAGATTAAAGTTCAACTACATATCCTATACCCCACTCATAAATTTAATTGATTATCCAAATTTGGAGTAAACAGTTTGGCGCCCACCGTGGGGCTAGGATAATAGTGGTCTTTGATCTTAATTTCTCTCACCCGTCAGAATCGAAAAAATATTTTGTTCGTCTCTGAAAAAACGGACCAAATGGTTAACAGTGGACAATCTGGTCACGTCAACAACAACGAGATTGTGGCCGAAAATGAAGACAGCGGGCCACGAGGATTACCAGAAAATCCCGCTAACCCGAACCCCGTTAATTCGAGGGAGGGCCTCAACCCGCAAAACATCGTGAATCAGGAGAATGCCGCCCAGCCAGCCATCGATCCTTTAAATACTCACAATTCAATTACTTTGTCCCGGACACAGGGCCGGAAAGAACCGGATACCCCGAATGATAGTATTGACTTACGTTTAATTTTTGAAATGTTGCAGGAATAGAGAGCAGCGATTGCCGAACAAGGAATCACAATAGCCTAGTTGCAAAACAGAAGAGATAAAATGACCCCGGAGAAGGCGAAGGGTGTTGCTGAACCCAGAAGGGATGAGACACGGATGGTTGAGAGTAATGGGTCCGGAGCTGGTTCATCCACCGAGGTTCTGAGAATGCTCGAAACATTGGCGAAGCGGGTAGACTCGACCGAAAAGAGGGTGGAAACATATAACTCTCGGGTGGATCAACTACCGAGGGCTCCGCCTATTCTGAAAGGACTAGATTCGAAGAGGTACATTCAGAGGCCTTTTCCTCCGAGTGCGGCTCCGAAATTGATCCCGAAGAGGTTCAAGATGCCGGATATCCAGAAATATGACGGCACAAAGGACCCTTAGGAACACGTGACTTTATACACCTGCGCTAGAAAAGGAAATGATGTGGAAGAGGATGAAATTGAGTCCGTGTTGCTAAAAACGTTCGGGGAAACTCTGTCAAAGGGAGCATTGACTTGGTACGACCATCTGCCCGAGCATTCGATCACTTATTTCGAAATGCTCGCCGATGCTTTCATAAAAGCTCATGCCGGTGCCAAAAAGGTGCAGGCCCGTAAGACAGATATTGTCACACCCCGACTTTACTAGGGTGTGATGGGCACCCGACCCCATATCTGGAGCCGAGCGAACCCGCTGACTTTTGTTACATACTTAACTTCCTTAGACTCTTATATCAATAAAAAAAATGGAAAACATAGTAAAACTTTCAAGAGAATTTTTTTTCCATCGTACTCAAGTCAAACAGAATCTGCAATCACATGGACTTTATGATATAGCATATTATCGACACTCTATACCCACGACTCTGCCTGCAAAGTCTCTAACATCAAACAAACATCATGGCTCAGATACTCTGACTCGGCAGCACTCCTGAACAAGTGGAGCCTGCCAACTCCGCTGGAACATCTTCTATAACGGCTTTAATACGTCTTGGTGTACCTGCGTGGCATGAACGCAGCCCCCGAATAAGAGGGGTCAGTACGAGTAATGTACTGAGTATGTAAGGCATGAATAGTGACATAATAAAGGAATATACAGGATGAATAATAACGGAATAGACATATGGAGCTTATCTTGGGACAGAAGTAACCTGTACATATGAATGCCGTTCAGGCAGATGCCATGCATGCTTAGTCCCTTTTTCAGAAAAACAGTACTATTTATTTACATGTACAGGAAATAGAACATTTCAGAAAACGGTGTCCTTTATTTACATCCACAGACGCCGAGTACATCGGCTCTCCCACCCCCCTCCCCAACAGTGTCCCAACATATTATATATATATATATCACATATACAGACGCCATATCTGGCTCTCCCATATCCCGCGTCCGGGCATCCCGCATCCGGGACGAAATCCAGCTGAATCAGGTGGTGATATAACAGTGGCCCTTCCCCTTTTTCCCCATATACATATACATATTCACATTAATATACATATGTCATACCATTGGCATGCATGAGAGCTCAAAGAAAGTCATGTGTCCATTGGAGTGACGGAAGGTCGATAGCCTCCGATTACATTATGGAACAACCATAGTCGCTTTGTCTCACCTTGAAGGAACGAGTATTGTGAGGCGAGACTACCAATGAAAAGTGTCATTATGAGGAAAACATCAAATAGGGTCATAGGGTACAGTTTCATATACCTAGGACCTTTAGAGTAGTCATTACCTGTAATAGAGTTGAGATATCAAGAATTAATTTAACGTTTCCATATTTTCCTTTTCATAGCAGAACATTTTGCCAACACATCTACCGTAGGCATTTTCTCGTCTTGGACTACATCGTTATCATTATAAGATCATATTCATCATCTTAGTCATGGAATCATCTTTGTCATACTTATCATAGGCATATTCCCTTTCTTAACATCATCATTATCATTGTCATCATAGAAGTATCCTCGTTAGCATAGTTACAGTACTTGTCACTCGGTGAACGGGATAAGGATCAACAATTTTCTTTGGATTCTGCTTCAAAATAGATCAAACGGAACAATAAGGAAAATCCGGGGACCATGGGCCCACCTCGGGTCAAATGAGGCGGCGTACCAAATTTACATATGTTACATGTCATGGCGTTACTTGTGAGGGTTTTAGGGTAGTCGGGTCCTATTTATGCGGGTTCTAGAGGTTTAGGAAATTCTTCCAACATTTTGCACACTTTTTAGTTCAATTCTACTGATTGAAAAAGAGAAAACTTTAGGCGCGGATTCCGGAAGGTAGAGTTATTCCCGAGGCTCATATCCAACATATTCCGTCTAAGACATGCCATAGAAAGAAGGGTGAAGCCTTACATACTTTTTCTGCTTCTTATGCGACTCCAAATTCACGTTCCAAATCCGCCAAAATCTATAAATTGGTCATGTTTACCAAAACTTGATTAGAGCCTTTAGAAGTTGATTCTTTAAAGTAACACTTTGTCTGCCGAAATTTCGGCAGCATTTCCCCTGTAAATGCACCATCCCCGAGAATACGGCTCGGCCCCAAATCAACAACAATAATCCGGGAATTTGACCCGGCCACAATATCAACAACAATATTACCCATCATAATAGCAATATCGACAAGTAATTCAAAATGTCCAAACCAACACCCAACCTTACCCGAAACCTTTCAACTTAATGAATACAACAACAATGCCAACAATTATTCTAGCAATACTTCGGTATCAAGTTCAATTCACACAATATTTCGAGCAACTCAAACAAGGCTCCAACTCACCCGAAATTGCCTCCCAACTCGAGAGCTACACCAAACACATTCTTTTCCTCAAAATTCATAACTTACACCATCACCCCACACCTTAACAATACAATTCTCCTAAATACAAAAATTTTATAAAATTCACATAAATTACCAAATCATCCCATAACCAACATAACATTATTTTAAGTCATTAAACTTACACTTCTCGTTATAGATTCCATAACGACGGCATCTAAAATGTCAAACAACATCAAGTTACCATAACTTTCCAAACCCTATTCCATTCGGCCACAACACAATCCATAGGTTTTCATGAATTTCCATTCTTTTCTACACATTACAACACATTACAACAACACATAATCATGCTAAATACATTAAATTCGCTATTCCTACACCTTACACCCAACACACGGCCAAACTTGAACATGCAATACTTCATGAATTTCCATCATTTCCACATTCAACAACATGCACAAACCATTTATAACATATAAAAGAGATGAAACCTTACCTTTTTTTTCTTCAACTTCCCACTTGATTTAGGGTTGGTATATGACATCAAAAAGTCTTCTACTTGCTTCAACAATTACTCCATGTTGATGAGGACCTTCCATTTGGGGGAAATACTAGAAGAAAATAATTTATTTTGATCAATTTCCATGGCTCCATTTGGCCACCCTTGGCCGAAATCCCCCCTCTCTTCATCCCTTCTTCATTCATTTTTTCCAAGTCTTCTTTTCTTGAGAGAATATGACTAATGATCATATATATATATATATATATATATATATATATATATATATATATATATATATATATATATATATATATATATCATGTGAGGGGCACATGCCCTCTTTCTCTAGAATTCTCTAGGAATTTCTTCCTTTTTTCTTGAATTTTTCCCATATTGGTCAAAGAAGACTAATTGTCTTCTTATGAAAGCTTTGGCCCCATGTGTTTTTATTATTTACAATTATCCCCCACTTAATATGAAATAACCACATGCCTCTCTTTCTTTCTTTGCCTAGAGTTTTCCTCCATTTTCTTGAAATTTTCTTAAATAAAAGGATGACCACTTAGCTTATCTCATAAGCTTTATCCATATGTCTTATTTTTATTTTGTCTACCATTTACCTATGTATATACACTTAAGCCCCTCGACTTTCCTCAATATTACCATTTACCATTTTGCAATTTCTCCTTTTTGCCCTTAACCTTTCTCAATATTTCCATACTACCAATGTTCATAAATAATATTTATAACAAACTTGTGCATTAAAATAATTTTCGAAAATGGTCTCGCCCTTAACTTTCCACGACGACTTAGGAATTTCCAAACGTACAATATACGGGCTATAACAGATATTTTCCGTATAGCCCAAAGAGACGATGAGTTATTGCGTGAATTTGTTAACCGATTCCAAAGGGAACGAATGGAGCTCCCTCCGGTTCCGGAGGAATGGGCTGCACAAGCTTTCACAAAGGGGATTAATCCTTGAAGCTCGACGGCTTCGTTCAAATTAAAGGAAAACTTGATGGAATACGAGGCTGTGACCTGGGCGGATGTCCATAACCGATATGAGTAAAAGATTCGGGTGGAGGATGACCAACTCGAGCTTCCCTCGGGGCCCGTGAATATTAACAAAAGTTTGGAAAGACCAAGGAAGAACTACGAACCGGAGGCCATGCTATATTCCGCATTTTTGCACATTCGGATATTTTAAGGTAATTGCGACAATGTTAAGGACAAGGCTATATTTTGACCTTGTTTAATACATAAATTTTTTATGAAATTTTTTGATGTGGAAATATTAAGAATGGTCAGGGTAGAAAGGGAAATTCGCAAGATGGCTCATAAAAATGTGGAGGAAGCCTAAGGGCAAATTTGGAATTGGGAAATAAATATTCATGAATTACAAAAAAAAAAAGTAGGCTTGAATTGTTGGACCATTTGGCCGTCCACCATGAAATGGGCCAAGGCCCACATGGAATTAAAATAAGTTGCCCAAAAGATGACTTACTAGTCATAATATTCATCTTTTATGCTTGGAAGTTTCAAGAAATTTGGAGAGGAGACAAGAGAGGCCATTCGGCCATGGCCTTGGTCGAGCAACTCTATGGATAAATTAACCAAGAAATATTATTTTCTTCTAGCTTTTCTACCAATTGGGATGTCCTTAACAACATGAAATGGTTGTTGGAGCAAGCAAACCATTTATTTGTGCAAACATACACCCCTAGCCAAGTGGAGAGATTTGTGAAGAAAGGTATGTGATCAATCTTCTTTTACATATGTCATGGATGAGTTGTGAATATTGTAGTGTGTAGAAATGAATGAAATTCATGAGATATGGGTATGTTGGTGTTGGCCGTGTACATGTAGTGTATGGCCGAATATAGAGTGTTTTGTATAGATATTGTGAATTGATTTTATTTGGTATTTTGATTGATATAGTTGTGGATTCCATGATGAAAATGAGGATTTAATGGTTGGAAATGAAGTTGTAATCGTTTGCGGATTATGGAAGAAGTTAATGTGATATTAGTATGGTTCCTTATAATTATAAGAATAGAGCTGCTAATGTGTATGTTGTAAATATATTTCATGAATATTGGAAATGAGACATGTGTTTGGAAGATTGTAAGTTGGGTTGTCGTAATTGAATTTGAAAGAAAAAAGTGTGTTGTTATGGTTCTTGTTGCTTTTGGAAGGTTTCGGGTGAAATGACATATTGGCTAGATCGTTTAGAATATTGTATGACTTGTTTGAAGAATTCTTAAATTGTGTTTGTAAGGTCCTGGGCAAATATTTGAATGTGTAAGCATTGATGTTGGCTTGACTATACGTGATGGAATTGAATATAAACGAAATGCCGTTGAATTGTGTGGCAAGAGTTGTTAATGTTAGAATATATTTTGGATTGACTGTTAAAGTTGCTAGTATGATTGTTGGTATTGTTGTTGTTAAATTGGCCGAGTTAGATTCTCGGGGATGTTGTATTTATAGGGAAAATGCTTCCGAAATTTCGGTAGAAAATAAGTGAACTCATTTGGAATACTAAGACAAGTATATGTCGATGAGTCTAATGATTATGACAATTCTCTTGAATGTAGACTAGCAAGATTGGACGAATAAGCGTATCTAATTTAACGTGGGACAGGTATGTAAGACTTACCCTTTCTTTCTTTGGCATGTCCTAGAGCTAAGTAAGGTATGACGTGGAACGCACCTTGGGGTAACTCTACTCTTTGATTCCGAGTTCGTTTATGATTCTTATGCACTTCTTGATATGATTTCACTTAATATGATCAAGCCTATTATATGATTGGACAACTAGATGAGCATGAAGAGTTTTGTTCCTAAAAGAGTTCTGTATGTGTAAATGTCCAAAGTTCTATTTGATATGTTTCCGTATGGCATTCGAGAGATATTTGTTATAACCAATGTCTTGATTCTCAAATGATAGCACGTTTGATTATTCCGTTGAGTCCTTGATATATTTTGATACGTACTTATGATTCCAAAGTTCTGTCCCTAAAGGAATTCTGTAAGTATCTGTGTCCTTAACGTTCGTAAAAGATCTCGGATTTGCTATGAAATGTTCGTAAAAGTTCTGTAGTAAAAATGTCCGTAACTTTCTCATACTAACTCGGATTGACCCGAAACATGTTTATGATCCTTCAAATGTCGGTAAGTGTACGTATCTATTGAGTCTTGATTTATCTGCATATGATTTCGCACTACTCTATTCGTACAAGTCTCAGTATGCCCTTCACTGCGTCCCGGGCCAGGGTATGTTCTCGTGCGTACTTCTCTGCATTGTTCACCGCGTCCCTCTCACTTGCGGGCCGGGACATGTTATATATGATATGATGACATTATGATGTGATGACGGGGTGGTGGCCAGGATGGCACATGATTTATTCACCGCGCCCCGCAAAAGAGGGCCGAGGCACGTTACATGCATACATGATACATGACATTGGCATACATGATTTCATTTACCGCGTCCCTCAATGGAGGGCCGGGGCACGTTATATGCAAATGTGATACATGACGACGACATACATGATTTCATTTACCGCGTCCCTCAATCGAGGGCCGGGGCACGTTATATATGATATATGGTAATGACATGCATGAATTACTCACCGCGTCCCTCGCTAGATGGCCGGGGAACATTATATGATATATGACATATGATGATGGCATACATGATTTTCATTTACGATTTATGATGACATACATGATTTTCAATTCAAAAAGGCAAGTGCTTTGATGTTTTAAAAGTTCATACTTGGTTCTGGTAAATCTCTGTTTCAGCTATGATTCTCCTTTACTGTGATCCTTGCCTTACATGCTCAGTACATTTTCCGTACTGACCCCCTTTCTTCGGGGGCTGCGTTTCATGCCGCGTAGGTACACCCAGATGTGTTGAAGCTATCATAGAAGATGTTCCAGCGGAGTTGGCAGGTTCCACTTGTTCCTGGAGTGCTGCCGAGTCAGAGTATATGTGCTATGATGTCTGATTAATGTTAGAGACTTTGAAGACAGAGTCGTGGGTATAGAATGTCCGTGTTGTAAGCGGCTCCATCAGCCGATGTGTCATTCTGTATTATGTGATAAAGTCCATATAATTACAGATTTTGTTTGATTTGAGAACAAAGAAAAAGAATATTTCTGGAAAGCCTCATTATGTATTTCATGTTTATTTGATTTAAAGCTCCAATGAGATTGTGTGTGTATTAAGAGTCAGAGGGTTCGCTCGGCTCTAAGTAAGGGTCGGGTGCTCATCACACCCTAGTGAGATTAGGGTGTGACAAAGTGGTATCAGAGCAGGTTTGTCCTAGGGGTTGTCTGCAAAGTCGTGTCCGGTAGAGTCCTGTTTATGGTGTGAAGCGCGCCACATTTATAAACAGGAGGCTATGGGGCATCTAGGGATTGTTGACCTTCTTTCTGTCTCAGATCGTGCGATAGAGCCAAGTTATAGGAAATGAGATTCCTTATATGTAAGCCTTACATACGACGGAAGAAGTGGAATGATGATATGGAAAGTCATAAAGGTGAGTTGTGACATATTTGTTTTGTTATTTGAAATTGGGAGCCCTGGGTGGCTGGAATATGTCGTACACAGATATATGCCCTGTGAGGCATTGTTGGTATTTGGTGCGTGCAGAGTCCGAATAGTAAGAATTGTAAAGGAGGTTCTGCCAGAAATCCTTCAAAATCAGGTTATTAGCTAAGTACGCCTAACAGAAGGAAGCGTGGAAAGGAAATATCGTAAATAGACAATAAGTGGGACGTGTTGTCTTAGAGGATTTACGGACTTGGCATGGCATGAAGGATTAAGATGGATAATATTCGAGGTTTAGCCGGAACAAGGTTTGTTGAAGGATTCTGAGAAAGTCGGCAATTAGCTCTGTTGTAGATTATTATGTAAGGATGGTGAGTGGAAATCCGAATAGGCTGATAATCGAGTATGCATAAGTAGCGGCGACGAAGGTATATTCGTTACCCTCGGGAATCTGGGAATCTAGGACAAAAGGTAGTTATACACGAAAGTGAAAGGTGAATATTGAGGATTAAAAGGGGTAAAATAGTAATTGTAAAGGAAATGACGTGTTACGAGAATGTCTCGAAATTTGTAAGGCTTTGACTTGCTCCAGATCATGTAATAAAGGTCATGTGAGGAAGTGGATGCGATTATACCAGCATTAAGGCACTGGATTCCATCGAAGTTTCGAGGTTAAACGTGCTAAGGTGGGAGAAATTTTAGGATGGGTGACCCCCTGGGAAGTGTGCAAGAAATTCTATATATTCCGATATAAGAGACAAATGAAAAGCTAGAATAGCCTGAGTGAAACTAGAGTATACGGGATGGTTGGAGACCATAAGAGGCTATGTAGGACGAGGCAGACTAGACTGGTGAAGAGACAGAAAGTGCATCACAGCTTTGGAATTAGGATAGGCTTGAATAGCGTTTAGAAGTATTTTGTGGGCTAGTTGATAGTAATTATATATCTATATGTGAATGCGTATGATATCCTATATATGATTGTATCGGTGGATATGTGAGCCCCAGCAACCGGCGCTACGGTAAAGAAGGCATTAATCAAGTAATGGTACCGGAGTTCAAGTAACAAGAAAAGATATGGTACAAGTGTTATAAGATAAGCTGTTATTATTTTCACTACAGGTTAAGATTGGAAATATATTTGGAAAGGAAAGAGTGTGAGTAAATGGAAGGCAAGGAGATTAAAATGTCGGAAAAAGGTGAAAGGTGAGAAACCTTCGTGAGTGAAGCCCCCGAGAGAAATTACCGGCAAGGTATGAGACTATATGGATAAAAATTCAAAGATAGGCACGTGAAAAGAATAAAGTGTGGTAATATGGAGCCAAAAGGGAATGTGCGAGGATCGAGCACCAATTCTAAATAAGTGGGGCTAAAAGAATAGTGATTGCAACAAGGAATGTAAGGTAAGAGAAAAGAACGATTAAGCCTTGTGACGATGTTAGAAGATTCCGGCTCTTGAAAAGTATATAAAGGAATAAAATGGGCAGCTATATTAATATGGTTGCCTCGGATGTGGAAGAGCTTTCCTGAAAAGGTGACTTAAGAATAGGACGGATTTGTGCGTCAGAAGGAATATTTCACGAACTTCAAGTTGATGCTGCAAATAACAAGAAAGGAAAAGGTACAAACCGTAAGGATTCTGTGCTAAGAACAAGAGTAGCGGAATGCTCGAAAAATATGGATGCGCCGTTGCAACGCAAGTGCATGGTTAAGAGGAATTACGAGTAAGTGAGTGACAGGACTAATAATGGATGGAAAGATATGGGAATGATTGACCAGACTGATGATATAGATAGGAAATGAAAGACAAATTTATGGTATGGAGTTTTCGATATGTTATGCGTAGAGTTGGAAAGAAGGACAAGGAATGAAATATAATCGGAGACGAGGGTACTCAAAGATTGTGACATATAAGGAACCCCTTATAAAGGGGGGGGGGGAGAACATATTATATTAGACTTAGAAAGGACTCGCAACATTTTCAGGCTCCAGAAGAGGAGAATTTATTAGCTCGGGGCTAGAGTTCAAAATATATCGGCATATCAAGAGAATACATGAAAGGAATAGAAACAAAATGACAATGAGGGTACCATGAGGCCGACATGAACTATGATATGTTTAAACCACGAGCCTCGTACCGGGTAAAACTTGTGTCGTACCGAAGCACACAGCGATATGTCTTACAAGAGTAATGAGAAGAGCAAGAAAGGTCTTCAAACTAAGCTCATAAAGGATAATGGAGAGGACGATAAGACTCAAAGGATATTTAGGAAGACAACGGCTATTATAACGAAAGTATCGACAATTGCTAGTCTGAAATTTTTGAAAGAAAGAAAGGACGCAGTGCCTATGAATAAAATAAAAGGGTTCGTCGGATACTAGAAAATAGTTCATGGACCTTTGACTATACGGAACCTGAAGATATACGCTATGAAATCATATGAATCATCGGCGCGAAGCGATGCTTGATCATATTTGTAAGGAATCCATACCGGAGAGCCAACAAGGAATAACGATGGGAGAAACGAGCGCCAATACAAAGAGATCAGAGACAAGTATACCTGTGCCAAGAAATGAGGACTCATGTAAAGACCGAGGAGTTCGATTATAAAGAAAATAGGGTAAAAGATAAGGAACGAGCATGAAGAAAAGGACAACTATAGAAAGGACCCTCCCGAAGTATCATAACACCCCATAAGGCCAGTTGAACATTCGAGGACGAATACTCTAAAGGGGGGGGGGGGGAGAATGTTATATTTCGCATTTTTGCACATTCGGATATTTTAAGGTAATTGCGACAATGTTAAGGACAAGGCTATATTTTGACCTTGTTTAATACATAAATTTTTTATGAAATTTTTTGATGTGGAAATATTAAGAATGGTCAGGGTAGAAAGGGAAATTCGCAAGATGGCTCATAAAAATGTGGAGGAAGCCTAAGGGCAAATTTGGAATTGGGAAATAAATATTCATGAATTACAAAAAAAAAAAAGTAGGCTTGAATTGTTGGACCATTTGGCCGTCCACCATGAAATGGGCCAAGGCCCACATGGAATTAAAATAAGTTGCCCAAAAGATGACTTACTAGTCATAATATTCATCTTTTATGCTTGGAAGTTTCAAGAAATTTGGAGAGGAGACAAGAGAGGCCATTCGGCCATGGCCTTGGTCGAGCAACTCTATGGATAAATTAACCAAGAAAAATTATTTTCTTCTAGCTTTTCTACCAATTGGGATGTCCTTAACAACATGGAATGGTTGTTGGAGCAAGCAAACCATTTATTTGTGCAAACATACACCCCTAGCCAAGTGGAGAGATTTGTGAAGAAAGGTATGTGATCAATCTTCTTTTACATATGTCATGGATGAGTTGTGAATATTGTAGTGTGTAGAAATGAATGAAATTCATGAGATATGGGTATGTTGGTGTTGGCCGTGTACATGTAGTGTATGGCCGAATATAGAGTGTTTTGTATAGATATGGTGAATTGATTTTATTTGGTATTTTGATTGATATAGTTGTGGATTCCATGATGAAAATGAGGATTTAATGGTTGGAAATGAAGTTGTAATCGTTTGCGGATTATGGAAGAAGTTAATGTGATATTAGTATGGTTCCTTATAATTATAAGAATAGAGCTGCTAATGTGTATGTTGTAAATATATTTCATGAATATTGGAAATGAGACATGTGTTTGGAAGATTGTAAGTTGGGTTGTCGTAATTGAATTTGAAAGAAGGAAGTGTGTTGTTATGGTTCTTGTTGCTTTTGGAAGGTTTCGGGTGAAATGACATATTGGCTAGATCGTTTAGAATATTGTATGACTTGTTTGAAGAATTCTTGAATTGTGTTTGTAAGGTCCTGGGCAAATATTTGAATGTGTAAGCATTGATGTTGGCTTGACTATACGTGATGGAATTGAATATAAACGAAATGCCGTTGAATTGTGTGGCAAGAGTTGTTAATGTTAGAATATATTTTGGATTGACTGTTAAAGTTGCTAGTATGATTGTTGGTATTGTTGTTGTTAAATTGGCCGAGTTAGATTCTCGGGGATGTTGTATTTACAGGGGAAATGCTGCCGAAATTTCGGTAGAAAATAAGTGAACTCATTTGGAATACTAAGACAAGTATATGTCGATGAGTCTAATGATTATGACAATTCTCTTGAATGTAGACTAGCAAGATTGGACGAATAAGCGTAGCTAATTGGACGTGGGACAGGTATGTAAAGCTTACCCTTTCTTTCTTTGGCATGTCCTAGAGCTAAGTAAGGTATGACGTGGCACGCACCTTGGTGTAACTCTACTCTTTGATTCCGAGTTCGTTTATGATTCTTATGCATTTCTTGATATGATTACACTTAATATGATCAAGCCTATTATATGATTGGACAACGAGATGAGCATGAAGAGTTTTCTTCCTAAAAGAGTTCTGTATGTGTAAATGTCCAAAGGTCTATTTGTTATGTTTCCGTATGGCATTCGAGAGATATTTGATATAACTAATGTCTTGATTCTGAAATGATAGCACGTTTGATTATTCCGTTTAGTCCTTGATATATTTTGATACGTACTTATGATTCCAAAGTTCTGTCCCTAAAGGAATTCTGTAAGTATCTGTGTCCTTAACGTTCGTAAAAGATCTCGGATTTGCTTTGAAATGTTCGTAAAAGTTCTGTAGTAAAAATGTCCGTAACTTTCTGATACTAACTCGGATTGACCCGAAACATGTTTATGATCATTCAAATGTCGATAAGTGTACGTATCTATCGAGTCTTGATTTATCTGCATATGGTTTCGCACTACTCTGTTCGTGCAAGTCTCAGTATGTCCTTCACTGCGTCCCGGGCCAGGGTATGTTCTCGTGCGTACTTCTCTGCATTGTGCACCGCGTCCCTCTCACTTGTGGGCCGGGGCATGTTATATATGATATGATGACGGGGTGGTGTCCAGGATGGCACATGATTTATTCACCGCGTCCCGCAAAAGAGGGCCGGGGAACGTTACCTGCATACATGATACATGAAATTGGCATACATGATTTCATTTACTGCGTCCCTCAATGGAGGGCCGGGGCACGTTATATGCAAATGTGATACATGACGACGACATACGTGATTTCATTTACCGCGTCCCTTAATGGAGGGCCGGGGCACGTTATATATGATATATGGTAATGACATGTATGAATTACTCACCGCGTCCCTTGCTAGAGGGCCGGGGCACGTTATATGATATATGACATATGATGATGGCATACATGATTTTCAGTTACGATTTATGATGACATACATGATTTTCAATTCAAAAAGGCAAGTGCTTTGATGTTTTAAAAGTTCATACTTGGTTCTGGTAATTCTCTATTTCAGCTATGATTCTCCTTTACTGTGATCCTTGCCTTACTGCTCAGTACATTTTTCGTACTGACCCCCTTTCTTCGGGGGCTGCGTTTCATGCCGCGCAGGTATACCCAGATGTGTTGAAGCTATCATAGAAGATGTTCCAGCAGAGTTGGCAGGTTCCCCTTGTTCCTGGAGTGCTGCCGAGTCAGAGTATATGTGCTATGATGTCTGATTAATGTTAGAGACTTTGAAGACAGAGTCGTGGGTATAGAATGTCAGTGTTGTAAGCTGCTCCATCAGCCGATGTGTCATTCTGTATTATGTGATAAAGTCCATATAATTACAGATTTTGTTTGATTTTAGAACAAAGAAAAAGAATATTTCTGAAAGCCTCATTATGTATTTCATGTTTATTTGATTTAAAGGTCGAATGAGGTTGTGTGTGTGTATTAAGAGTCAGAGGGTTCGCTCGGCTCTAAGTAAGGGTCGGGTGCCCATCACACCGTAGTGAGATTAGGGTGTGACAGGCCAGATCATCGAGGGAAAGGTATCGGCCATATTCTCATTCGGAAAAACTAAGCTTCTGGTCGGAAAAATCAAGGGTTGGCTCGAGTCATTTCTCCGGTCGGGGTGATAAACGGGCCGAGGTCCCGTCGAACAATCGAGGTCTCTCATTCAGGAGCGATACCGGAAGCTCGGCCAGCAACAAAGACTTGCCGAGGATATCGGAGTACAACTTCAATGTCAACACTTCGGACCTCGTCTCGGCTATTGGCCGTATCGCAGATGTAAGATGGCCGAGACCACTAAGGCCGGACCCGGGCCAACGAGACCCGAGCGTAATGTGTGAATATCATGGAACTTATGGACACAGAACTGAAGATTTTCGCTAGCTAAGAGAGGAGGTGGCTCGGTTACTAAAGAACGACCATCTCTGAGAATTGCTAAGTGAACGAGCCAAAAGTCACTACAAGGAAAGGGAGACTCATAAACGGGCAGAACCAGTGGAACCTCAATCAACATGATAATCGGGGGTACCGATACCCCACGAGGGCCGGTGATGAAACGGACCAAGGTTTCTATTGTGCGTGAGAAGCGCAGCCGGGATTATTTACCCGAGGGTTCCATTTCTTTCAGCAACGAAGATGCAGAAGGCATCATCCAACCGCATAATGATGCATTGGTAATCTCTATACTTATTTTTAAAACTCATATTAAAAGTATTTTGATTGACTCAGGTAGCTCGGCCAACATCATCCGGTGGAGAGTGGTCGAACAGCTAAGGCTACTCGATCAGATCGTGCCGGTAGCCCGGGTACTCAGCAGGTTCAACATGGCGAGCGAAACCATAAAGGGAGAGATCTCATTGCCAGTAAACATTGATGGCACTATCCAGCAAACGGTGTTCTACGTAATCGAAGGAGATATGAAGTATAATGCATTGCTGGGTAGACCTTGGATACATAGCATGAGGGCCGTGCCGTCGACATTGCATCAGCTGCTGAAATTCCCGACCCCGGAAGGGATAAAAACCATTCGAGGTGAACAACCCGCTGCAAGGGAGATGTTCACGGTCGAGGAAGCGACACCTCAGCCTAAAAAATTGGATGAAAAGGAAGAAGATTCAACTAGGGGAAAGGACACCAAATAGCAACTAAAGCTCACGGGGTTGGATCCGGGGTATGAAGAGGATGATTTCAGTGTACCCAGATCATTCGTCATGCCGGATGACTCGGATGCAACCAAGTCAAAAGTAGAGGAGTTGGAGCAGATCACCTTGTTCGAATATCTACCGGACAAAAAGGTATACCTGGGCACGGGATTATCCTCGGAGCTCAGGAACAAGTTAATTGAATTTCTTCGAGCTAATATAGATATGACAGGTGTGCCACCGAAAGTAACAATTCACAAGCTCAGCTTAGATGGGAGGTTTCCCCCGGTGAAGCAGAAGAGAAGGCCCATGGCAGAGGCAAAACACGCCTTCGTGAAGGACGAGGTAATGAAACTTTTAAAAATAAGCTCTATCTGGGAGGTAAAATACCCGGATTGGCTAGCTAACGTAGTAGTGGTGCCGAACAAAGGTAATAAGTTTCGAATGTGCGTTGATTATAAGGATCTATACAAAGCATGCCCGAAGGATTCACTTCCGTTGCCTCACATCGATAGAATGATTGATGCGACGGCCGGGCATGAGATGTTAAGTTTTCTCGATGCTTACTCCGGGTATAACCAAATCCGGATGCACCCGGAGGATCAAGAGAAAACATCCTTTATTACCCGGTATGGGACTTACTGTTACAATGTCATGCCTTTTGGATTAAAAAATGCCGGTGCAACTTATCAACGCCTAGTTAATGGGATGTTCGACGAACAAATAGGGAAAACAATAGAAGTTTATATTGACGACATGGTGGTCAAGTCCTTGGAAACAGAGGACCATTTAAAGCATTTGCAGGAAACCTTCGACGTACTCCACAAGTATAACATGAAGCTCAACCCGGAAAAATGTCCCTTCGGTGTCTGGTCTGGTAAATATTTGGGTTTCATGGTGTCAAACCGGGGGATTGAAATCAACCCGGACAAGATCAAAGCCATCGAGGATATTGAGGTGGTGAATAACGTCAAAGAAGTGCATAGGCTCACCGGAAGGATAGCGGCACTGAGTCGTTTCATATCGAGGTCCTCAGACAAGAGTTGCCGCTTCTTTTCTTTACTGAGGAAGAAGAACGACTTCGTTTTAGACACCGGAGTGTCAAAGAGCTTTGCAAGAATTAAAAAGGTACTTGTCCAGCCCACCGCTATTGCACACACCAAAAGCAGACGAGCAGCTTTTTCTCTACCTTGCTATCTCCGAGGTAGCGATAAATGGCATTTTGGTCCGAGAAGAATTAGGTACGCAATTCCCTATATATTGTGTAAGTAGAACTTTGGGGGATGCGGAGACCTGTTATCCCCACTTGGAAAAATTGGCATTGGCATTGGTAAGTGCTTCTAGAAAGCTCAAGCCCTACTTTCAATGCCATCTGATATGTGTAGTGACTACTTACCCCCTAAAAAACATCATGCACAAACCTGAATTATCGGGTAGACTAACTAAATGGGCCGTAGAAATTAGCGGATATGATATCGAATACAAGCCTCGGACGGCCATCAAGTCCCAGATCTTGGCCGACTTTATGGCGAACTTCACCCCGGCTATAGTCCCCGAGGTTAAGAAATAACTTTTGCTAACCTCGAGAAAAGCTTAGGGTATTTGGTCACTACACACGGACGGAGCCTCGAACCTCAAAGGTTCCGGGCTAGGAATCGTCCTTAGAACCCCGGCCAGGGATGCCATTCGACAATCCATTAGAACTGTTAAATTGACTAATAATGAAGCCGAGTATAAGGCTATGATTGCAGGTTTGGAAATAGCCTGGAGTAAGGGGACCGAAATAATCGAGGCAAAGTGTGATTCTCTTTTGGTCGTTAATCAGGTGAATGGCGTCTTCGAGGTCAAGGACGAACGGATGCAAAGGTATCTGGAAAAAATCCAAGTGATACTACACCGGTTTAAAGAGTGGACCATGCAACATGTACCGAGGGAGAAGAACAACGAAGCCGATGCATTGGCCAATTTGGGATCTTCAGTCGAAGGGGAAGAGATCAACCCTGGGACTATGGTGCACATGATGAATTCGGCGATAGAAAACGGACATGCTGAAATAAACACAATGGGTTTAACTTGGGATTGGCGTAACAAGTACATCGACTACTTGCGAGATGGAAAGCTCCCGAGTGACCCAAAAGAATCACGGTCGCTAAGGACAAAAGCTGCGCGTTTCTGCTTGGTAGATGGCCAACTGTATCGACGGTCTTTCTTTGGACCCCTGGCCAAGTGTTTGGGTCCCGGAGAAACAGAGTATGTGATGAGAGAGGTGCACGAGGGGACCTGCGGCAACCACTCCGGTGCTGAAGCCCTGGTCCGAAAGGTTATCAGAGCCGATTATTACTGGAACCGGATGGAGAAAGATTTGAAGAATTTTGTCTGGAAATGCTACTGGTGCCAAAGACATGCCCCGATGATTCATCAGCCCGGGGAGTTGCTGCATTCGTTTGTGTCACCTTGGCCTTTTATGAAGTGGGGAATGAACATCTTCGGTCCACTGCCATGGGCACCGGGTAAAGCCCATTTTATTCTGTTTATGACTGACTATTTCTCCAAATGGGTTGAAGCGCAGGCCTTCAAAAAAATTAGAGAGAAGGAAGTCATTGATTTCATATGGGACCACATCATATGTCGTTTCGGCATCCCGACCGAGATAACTTGTGATAATGGTCCTCAGTTCGTGGGCGGCAAAGTCAATGATTTTCTCGAAGGGTTGAAGATCAAGAAAATCGTATCAACTCCAAACCACCCGTGTGCGAACAGACAGGCGGAATCCACGAATAAAACAATAATTCAAAATCTGAGGAAAAGACTTGAAGCGTCAAAGCATCACTGGAGGGAAATACTACCGGAGGTATTGTGGGCTTACAGACCCACATCGAAATCAAGTACGGGGGAAACACCTTTCTCGTTGGTCTACGGGGCCGAAGCCCTCATTCCCGTAGAAGTTGGTGAACCGAGTCTCCGGTTCAGGTATACCACCAAGGAGTCAAACGAGGAGGCCATGGCCGTAAAACTCGATCTCACGGATGAACTTTGCGAAAATGCGTTTGTCCGTATTGCAGCCCAGAAGCAGAGAATGGAGAGGTACTATAATCGGAGAGCCAATTTTCGGCATTTCCAAGTTGGGGACTTGGTTCTTCGGAAAGTTACCTTGAACACCAAGAATCCCAACGAAGAAAAATTGGGCCCAAACTGGGAAGGACCGTACAAGATAACCGAGGTAACGGGCAAATGATCATATCAGCTGGAATCTATGGACGGGCAACGGTTGCACAATAACTGGAATGTGGCTCATTTGAAGAGATACTACTGCTAAGGTATGTACACCTCGTATTTTACTGTTAACCCTTTTCTTTTTTGCAGGAAATCGAGTACCAGATAAAGCTAGAATCGAGTACGGTTTTGTCCCAAAATGGGTTTTCCGACAAAGTTTTTAATGAGGCAACGAGTACAACGTGTTACTTGACAAAGACAAGGACAAAAGCCCGGAAACTCGGGGTCACACCCTACGAGTGGGGACTTAATAGCGCTTACCCGGTCTTGCAGCTCGGATAAGCACTAGGGGACTATAGTACCCACATCGAGGTTCACCCCGGTTAGTGGAAAACGGAGGAACTCAACAAATCAAATTCGTACCTTCTACATTAGGTTTCGATGTAAGGACCAAACGATCAGAATGAATCGTGTCCACACAATATTTGCTACGACAAAACTAAGACCGGACCTTCTGCATTAGGTTTCGATGTAAGGACCAAATGATTAGAATTAATCGTGTCCACACAATATTTTTTACGGCAAAACCAAGACCGGACCTTCTGCATTAGGTTTCGATGTAACGACCAAACGATCAGAATGAATCGTGTCCATTTAGTATATGCTACGGCAAAAACAAAAGGAAACATTCTCATGTCATGTATGTACAAAATACTTGCAATACAAAAATTATCGAAAATTCGGATTACGATATTTCGGATATCTTTTTGTTAAAACACCCTACCTCGGTGATTATTGCCGTATTTCGGCATCGCTTCATTCATATACCCTATTCCGGGCACTACGGTTGAAATTCGACAAAGGAAACAAGGTCACAGTGAACCGAGCCAAAATCTTTAAACTCACTCGAATGGGGATTGCTATATCAAATTTTGCTAAGGCTGGGATTCAGGTGTCCGAAAAACACCGGCCCTAAAAATAGCCGAAAAACACCGGCCCTAAAAATAGCCGAAAAACACCGGCCCTTAAAATGCCTATCGTGATTCGGAGATGTCTGAATTCACTAAGCATTAGATAAGTCCCACGGGAAAAAAACTTGTTAAAATTCCCGGACAAAACGTACCGGAATAATGACTCCGTCAAAACGTACCAGAAAAATGACTCCGTGTCTGCTTTCCTTAAAACAGACCGACAATTCGGGCAAAAGTCATAACTGATTCAAACAAAAGAATAAACAAAATCAAGAAAAAGGAATGTTCCATTTATACAAAGGTTTTTACATCGGAAACTCTTACAAAGGCAAAAAACAAAAGGCTAAGCACAGGCCCTGGTCTATCCGGTATGGCTGGATCCGGAGTGTTCGGATACTGTTCCCTCGGAGTCGTCGGAGTCAGTCTCGAGAGCTCTCTTAGCTTCTTCCTCGACCCTTTTAGCTTCGAGTATCAAGGCCGGAAGATCCGCAAAGCCATGCCCGGCTTGCTCAAGGGTGATCCTCCGAGACTTCTACTTTTCATACTCTACAGGAATCGTGGGGGCTTCTGCCAAATCGGCCTCGGCTTGGGCTAACTTTGCCACCAGTTCATCCCGATCTTCTTCGAGGACCTTTTGGATCTGAGTTGCCGACTAGAGCTCGGCCTTGAGAAGGTCATTAGCATCAGCCGTCTCCTCGAGTTCGGTCTTTAGCTCATCACATAACTGGGCCCTGTCCTCTGCTTTCTCCTCAAACACCCTCATTTGCTCTTTGTACCGGGCACTCTCAGATTCGAGCAGCCGATGCCTTTTGGCCATACTCGTGCCATCGGACTTGACCGAATCCAGCTCCCCCCCAGAGTTGAGAGATGGTGGTTTCGAGCTCCCTAAGCCTTGAGGAAAAACGAGCATTGTCCTGGCTAAGGCCGACTTTGTCCGCTTCTAGTAGCCGGTTATTTTCGACCATCTCGGCCAGCTCATCCTTTAATCGAAGGTTTTCGGCCTTCGTCACATCGACCTCAGGTTGAAGGTTGGAAAGAGTAACTGCTCGGTTCAGCTCATCCTCCTCCACCCGTAAAAGGTGTTGAAACTTCTCCGTTTCTCGACCTTGGGCATCCAGTTGGCCCTTGAGATCGTCATCCTCTTGCTGAGCACGGACGAAGGCTTCGTTAACAAGCACCACACACTGTAAAAGAAGCAAGTTAAAACTCAGATAAACGAGAAGCTAAAATGCTCAATGAATTATGCAAATGATGGCTGATAAACTTACTCGATTGCCTGCGTGCATGCCCTCGTTAATGAGACACTGCCAGGGGACTCCATTCATCTTCCGTTTGTCCGAGTCCGAGATGAGTGGCCTCAGGTAGCTTGCTACTCCCACCGGGCGAGACAAAAAGCTACAATCCTCGGGAACGGTGATCACGGCCGATCTGGTCCTCCTGGGTTCCACGCTTGGGGCCGGGAAGACACGCACCACGCTATCCCTAGCTCTAGTCTCGGTGGTCCGGCTAGCTGCCCTCGTGGCTCGAGGGATCGGGAGATGTCCGAAACCAGCAGCTTCGCCGGTAGCAGGAGCAGTGTCCGAGAACATGTCATCAAACTCATCTGACCTTGAAGCCGGAGTTGGAGAACTCGGAGTGGCCTCAGCAGCTTTGGCAAAGGCAGGGATCTCCGAAGTTGCGGCAGTCTCATAGTCGGGCAGCAGACCAACATCCGTGGGGACTTCGGTCTCGGGGACCGACTCAGTCCTTTGACCGGCTTCAGCAGTAGGTGTCTTCCCGAATCTTCTTGTCCTTTGCAGAGGGGTTTCTTCGGAAGAAGTATCACTTGAAATAGCAACGAACTCAATCGACCCTAGAGGAGTCGGGTAATGAATTTCTTCCCCACGTGTGTATAATGCCGGAGCTGAAGGTCCTTCCCCGGCTAAAGGAAGTGATGAAACGGTGATACCCTCCTCTAGAATGGAAGCCACAGAAGGGGCCACACCGATCCTCCGAACGAGGAGGCTTGGGCTCTGTTTCATCTCTTAAAGTCCTAACGATGCTCCTCGCCCTCTTCTTCGGTTTTTTCCCTTTGTCCGAAGGCTTTTTTTCTTGTTGGCGGCAGCAATGATACAGGATGTACCCGCTGAGTCGAACTCGGGTGCCAACGTAGCGGGTTCAGCTACCGATTTCGGTCTCGGGTCCACCTAGCCCTTAGGTAAACCTGAAAGACGAAGATGTTACACAAAGGAGTCAGAAAATGTCATGAATACCAATAGAAGCAAGGTAGTACCGTGGTTTTGAGCTACCCATCGGCCACGAGAAAGGAGTCCCCATGACCTAGCTTCGTGAGTATGTTAGCTGAGGAGAGCAGTAACCCATTCGTTGAGGTTCCGGACAACCGGAGGTATCCAACACACGGCTAGTATAAATAAGAGGACAGGTAGTGAGAATGTGGAAGAATTAGGGTTTGGTAAAGCATACAAAAGCAATTATTAAAAGAGCTGAGACCTACGATTATCATTCCACCTCTCTGGAAAGGGCATGTAGTTGTCCAGAATAATGTCCGTCGTCCTCACCCGGACGTAATTCTCCAACCAGCCCCGGTCTCTGTCTTCGTCCATATTTAAAAAAATCGAATTCCGACTACACTTAGCGAGTTTTATTACACCACCCCGGAACAACCTCGGGGAGTATAACCGTATTAAGTGGGCCAGCATGAACTCTTTTTTCATATTATTGGGCAACAGCCGGAGGCAGGCCACGGTCCTCCAAATAATCGGACCAATCTGGGCCAAGGTCACATTATAAGTCCGGCACATATCTAAAATGACCGGATCGATCGGGGGGTCGAGCTTGAGGGTGAAAGGGTAAGTATAAATGTACAAGAAGCCCTCCGATGGTCGGTGACTGATTCATCTGGTCCGGTGGCAAAAACTTGAACCGGATGTTTATCCTATCCACAATCAGCCCGGACTAAAACGAGTTTGTCCTTAGTAATGGACGAGGGGTACCGCCTTACATCAAACCCTCTATCAAAAACCTGAGAAGGTTTCTCGACCTTGAAATCTTTGTTGTAGTTGGGTTTGGATGGTACAATGTCCAAAGCATTCGGTTCGAAGGTGACCTTTCCCTTGGGTTGAGAAGTTGGCTCGGTTCCTTGAGAAGAAACCGAGGGAACTTCATGGGAGGTGGTTTCGGTGTTGGCAGAAATTTGAAAATATGGAAAAGGAGATTGGGTGAATTCGAAAAAGAAGTTAAAAAAAATGGAGTAAGGGAACAGTCAAGAAAGAATTCAAAAATAGTAAAGAGTGAGAAGAAGCAGCAACAACACACGCTAAAACAAGAACAACTAGTGAAGAAGTTGGCAGAGTTGTTTCCTTTCACGTAATATAAGCAATGAATCAAAGGGGATAAATGGTTGAATCAGCAACAAACTTAAGATGGAGGATGATTAGAAGTGATGAAATGAAGAAATGAAGCAGAGAAGAAGTGAAATGAAAGATGTAAAATGTAAAAATGAAGAGGAGAATGGCGTTATATAGATATGGGATCGAGGCGGTTTTAAACCCCAGCCAACTGGGAGATGCCAAGTGTCCTATAATTAATGAGAAATGACTTGAAACGACGTGCGTTATGACGGTTGTCAGAGCTGACCATCCGGGATGAGACACGTGGCCGATGACAGAGGGACGTGACGCAACTGTTCCCGCCAAAATGAAAAGATAACAATGGACAAACAAATTCACCGGTTTCTTGAATCATCCACTTCCCGTTACTCTGATAAAAATACGGTCCGAAAAGTGTGGGGACTATCTGTATACGGTAAAAATCAGATATATGCTAGACCGGTGAGACCGGAGACCGAGGGAAGAAAGAAACAAGCACGAGCATGGAGACTTTCTTTTGGGACCGGAGGAGTGCTTGATCCGAAGAAAGCGAAGGACATCATTTGGTCCGATTACTCTATAGGCGAGCTGATCGTTGCCGTTGGCCCAGTTGATCGTGGCCGTTGGTCCGGTTGATCGTGGCCGTTGGTCCAGTTGATCCGTTACACAATTGCCATGCGTCAATACCGTTCTGCCACATTGTACTACCAATCGTACGGGTGTCAGACCGTACGACCCAACCTTATCCTTTTTAGGGTTTTTTTTGTTCAAAAGGGCTTAGGTTGTAAGAGGCCCACAAGAAAAAGCTATAAATAGGAGGCATTATTTTACTTTCAGGGTGGGCTTCTTGAGTTCTAGAACATTTGTAATAGCAAAAAATATATAAATCTCTCCCTCTCAATATCTGATTTTGGTTCGGATTTATTGCGTTCTTTAGATTTGTTCAATCAAACAATATTCAATATATTGGCACATACGTTTAGTGTAAATCATCGATTACTATTTAGATTATTCATAGTCGATCCTACTTCATTTTCTCTCAATCAAAAATAGATTAAAGTTCAACTACATATCCTATACCTCACTCATAAATTTAATTGATTATCCAAATTTGGGGTAAACACCTATCTCGCCTCACCAATAGCTTGCGCCTGTGCCTAGCAGCAGGCTGGTGCCAAAGCACCCCTTAACGACAATGCCGCAACGGACAACAATTGCCAGCGCCAACATCAGATGTCCCACACATAACGTGCAGACTCTGAAGCCAAACATAAGGATGCGATCCCTCCAAGTGTCGTCCATTAGACCAACTTTTCCATTGTATAAGTCTATTCCCTTTTCATGTAAATATAGAGTGGCTTTACTTCTTGTATTTTTATTATGCATTTGGAGCTTATGTATGTCAAGTCCTATACCGTGGGGATACCCTTTCAAAGTATTATTAGGGGGGGGGGGGATCAAGTAGCCAAATATTGAAGCAAGAAATTAAACTAAATTCTTTGTACTGGTGTTTCTCTCACTCGACATCGTGTTCCCTTTCTTAATAGTTGATTTCATTAATGCAAGCAAGCTTTCACTCACTCTCGTTTTTGTTTTCTCAATTTCTCATTGTGATCTTGATATCTGCTTTCTCGTATGACACTGACAATCTAGTCTAGCATATCAGGGAGGGGGGTGGGGAGGCTTCAGTTGGTAGATAGTAACCACACGGATATCAGTTGCTTAGTCTTATGTCGCCTTTCGAAAAATTCATAGAAAGGCATCGCCCAACAATTAGTATTAAAGCCTAGGTTCAACGTCAGACGAGTGAACACACTATTATTGTCATCACTTCTAGCCATTGCTGGAAGCCTACAGTATTATGGGGATAGCATTGCGACTCTTGAAGAGGCAGCCAATGAACTGAGACACCTCATGTGTACTATGCCCGATTTGAAAACCAACCTAGAGGAAAGGTTGGATGACCTAGACAATAGGCCAAGGTAGACATCACAAACATAAGTTGAGACACCAAGGAAATTGGCAGATGGAAGCTCAAGAAGAAATCGAAAATTCAAATTTGAGGTGCTTCAGAATGAGCGGGTTGAGGGTTTAGCCTAAAGAACACAAAGGGTAAGCATGATGGCTTCCATGTTGCAATCCATTGACAACTTGACGGGCCAGCTCAATGTTGTTAGCGCTGGATTATGAGGCTTACTCTAATGAGGTAGAAATCAAGTTAGGGGTGCTGTGGACCTCACCCTGTACAGCAAAAAATCAAAATTGTAGAACCAAATCCTACCACAGAGCTCAAATAGCCACAAATGTAGAAAACTTCTTCTTTGACATTAAGTAGTACTCTAATGTCATGGGAGAATTGGAAGAAGCAAAGAAGGTAGCAATTGCTGCCATGCTTTGGTGGTGAGTGAAGTGTGAAGCCATCTTCTGGAGCTGCGCTTGACTAAGTTAGTCAAGGATAATTTGTGCAAGTTCTCTGTGCTCTTGCTGAATATCCAGAGTACAGGAGATGTTATCTTGGATACATCTTAATTACTTTTGGTACTTTTGGTGTGTGGGGGGGGGGGGGGGTGAATTGGGTCACACAAAAGTTTGTTATCACTTAAGTCTTTCAACCTAATTATTGAACTTGGTTCTTATGTATGTTCAGTTTGACAACAACAACAATAAAGAACGGAAATAATCTCGACTCAAAAGATACAAAACCCACGACCTACCCTAGTAATATTTAACTCCAAACTCCACCAAACACAAGTGAACCAAAATACATATTACAATTTTTTGCAATCTAAGACTTAACTCTAATTTTAGACATCAACAATCACTCGACTACCGTACTCCCCTCAAGTCAAACTAGCTTGGAAGAATACAGTTATTCACTACAAGAACTTACGATGACACCACAATAGTTATGCACGACAAGAATCTACCACGACTCAATAATCGTTCTTATCAACAAGAACTTATATAGACTTCAAGTGTTACACCTTGGAAAAAATTCCCCCGCATATGTACTGGGAACAGGCTAATAGAGGACATAGCATATGCGATGTTTTGACGAGTAAGAAAGAGTATTAGATGACCCTCGACGAGATTTTAAAGGCATACAATGCAAGGAAAGAAAGTTGTTAAGGAAAGCGAACCATACGTTGTGTATCAGATAAGAATTTCGAGCAACAAGTCCCTGATGGCATAATGATGTCTTAGAGAAGTGTAATAATGTCCCTAAGGTCGATGTTGAGATGTTAAACAAGTGCCAAGAAGGTTCCATAAGGATCGGAGATCAAACGAGACAACGAGAACGAAAACGAAATCACTGGGCATTATACGGCCTAACCTACGGACCGTATAAATTGTACCAGCCGTATGTTAGACCGTATAATTGGCCAAGAAGGCCACCAGCTACTGGACCAAACATACGCCACACATACGGTTCGTATAACTAGTACGGAACGTATGTTGGTCCGTATAAAGATGGTCGGCCAGCTTTCTAATTTAAGTATAAGGGACCCCTTTCATTTCATTTTCATTTCATTCTCACTCTACACTTCAAGAGACATCTAGAACCCTCCCTACACTTCAATTACAAGAGAAATCAAAGGGAAACTAAGATCAACAACACATAATCCATGAATCAAAGTGTATGAAACCCAAGTAAAGTTCATCTTCCTCAAAGAAAAAACCAAAAGAGATGAGATAGGGTTTTGGTGCTAGAGGAGAAAATCCACTCAAGACTTGTTCAACCATCATACAAGGTAAGTTTCATGACAATTTCATGTTGTTTAAGGTATTGGAAGGTTAAGATACCCTAATTGTAGAAAAGCATAGCCAATGGGTCATAAATGAGTGAATAGTGCCATGAGTGAGTGGTAGTTGAATTGACTCATGAATGTTAGTGTGTTGTGAGTATGAATACGTTATAAATGACATGTAGACCCTGAGATAAGTGTGATACATGAGAAAATACGATGGCGAACCCAAAACCATAAATGTGGGAAAAATGAAGAGAAATGGTGGGTCATGGTCATTGTATATGAATGATGATTGTTGATTGCTATATTATAATTGTTGTTGTGAGTGCTGGGAGTTGATATGGAATATGGGAGAAGTAGTATAAACAAAGGAAGTGCTGGCCAATTGTCTCTAGAAATAGTAGTGCGTTCTTATAGTTGATTAACTAACGTTAGTACGAATCCTCTTTTGAAGGTAGAGACGTGACATTGAAGGAGAATAAGCGAACGCTAGATTGCTTAAACGAGAAAGGTATGTGAGGCTTAACTCTTCTTTCAAAAGGCGTGAATCCTTCAAGTTTTCCATAATCCTTCTATAAGATGAAGCTTATGAGTCTTTCTATATATCGAATCACCTATAAGCATGATAATAATGACAATGAGCTAGAGTATAGAGATTAAAGAAATTGTGGCACGATGTTCCTACAATGCTAATGATGTTGTTATTGTTAACAGTCGCCTTATGCTTTATTTCCTTCAAGGAGAGGCATGATACTCATAAAATGTCCATAATACAATCGGGGGTTCACGACCTTACGTCACCCCGACATAGTATGGTTGCCTTAAAGCCTAATGTATGCTCTTAATGCTAATGTATGCTATGACAATAATATGATGAATAATGCTAACTTGTAATACGACTATGGGATGCATGGAATACCAAAAAAAATGATAACATGATGCTATGGCATGAGATGTGGAATAGTGATGTGTTATGGTTAATTTTGTGATGATATGATTCCACCGCGCCTATATGTCCGGGCATGTCATCGCTAATGCGGGCTGTGTATGATTCCACCGCGGCTACATGGCCGAGCATGTCACCGCTAATGCGGGCTGCTATGTTTACACCGAGCCTAGAGGGCCGGGCATGATCACCACTAGTGGGCGGCATATGAGGGTTACCCGGAAGCGGGTAACGATACAGATTACGATGTGAGGATGTATGTGATGACGTATATGACGTATATGACGATGTATGTGATGATGTATGGGATGTGATAACATGTATACTATGATTATGTAAAATGCGATATATGTAGAGAGTATGTTGTCCATGATATACATTCAGGTTATATCCTTCTCTTGTGATTCCTGATCCCTCTATTATGTTTTTTTATTTCATTCCTGCCTTACATACTCAGTACAATATTCGTGCTGACGTCTGTTTTCTTTGGACGCTGTGTCCATGCCCACAGGTAGACAGGGAGGAGATCTTGCTCCAGATTCTTAGAGGCTGTTAGCTGACTGAAAGCACCCCATTGTCCTAGAGGTGTCGATGATGATTCTTTTGTGTACAATTGTAGATGTCATCTCATAGAGGCTCGTAGATACTCAATGTGGGTCATGTGGTTTCACGGCGGGGTCATTGTGTAAATATATATACATATATATTATTTTGCTAGCCTAAGGGCTCATGTGTATAAAAACATTATGTTTCTAAAGGAAAACAGGCTTTCTTATAAATCGAGCATGAATCTGATAAATGATTGTTAAAATAAGCCTAAGGAGTACTAGTACGAGCGGTGCTCGGCGGTTAGCCCCGGGTACCCGTCACGGTCCCTATCCGGGTCATGACAAAAGTGGTATCAGAGCAGTTCAGTTCTAGAAAGTGTCTACAAGCCGTGCCTAGTAGAGTCTTGTTTATGGTGTGTAGCGCGCCACATCAATAAACAAGAGGCTACAGGGAATTTAGGAAAAATGACCATCTTTCTTCTTATGAGATCCTGCGATAGAGCCATGCATAAGATTTCATCCTCCCTAATAGTGTGTTATGATTTCAGAATGCCGCCAAAGGGAAAAGCTACAGCCGCCCAGATCGGCAAGACTACGACAAAGAGGCAAGTAGAAAGAGAGCCTCCAATGAATATTGAAGAGGGTGAATGACATAACGAGGCCTTGTCTAATACTTCCTCTACCCCGCCTAATGTGGAAGAGCAAGGAGGAGCCCCAGCTCCAATTCCTCCGCCGGTTACTTTGGGTCAACAAATGACCGAGGCCATCCAATTATTTACACAATTGGTTGCCGCACAGGCACAACGACAGAATGTGGGTTCAAGCGACCGGGCAACAAGTACAAAGGCCCGTGATTTTATGAGTCTAAATCCTCCGTAGTTCTTCGGGTCAAAGCCGGAGGAAGACCCACAAGGTTTCCTTGATGAAATGTTGAGGACATTGAAGATTGTCCATGCCTCCGAAACCGAATCCGTGGAGTTGGCATCTTATAGACTCCGGGATGTGGCGATGTTATGGTACAAAAATTGGCTATTATCAAGAGGAGAGAATGCGCCTCCTCCGGTGTGGCAAGAGTTTGTAGATGCTTTTATTCGTCACTATTTTCTACCCGAGGTCCGCCGAGCTAGAGCGGACAGATTCTTAAATTTGAGGCAAGGAAATATGAGTGCCCGGGAGTATAGCATGTGATTCAATTCTTTGGCTAGATATGCTCCGACTATGGTGGCCGACATGGGAGATCGGGTACATAGATTTGTGAGTGGTTTGGGGCCACATTTATTCAGAGATTGTTTGACGGCTTCCTTGCAAGATGGGATGGATATTTCCCAGATACAGGCCCATGCTCAGAATTTGAAGGGGCGACAACAACAACAAAGGGGTGATCGCGACAGTGATAGACGACAAAGCAAAAAGGCTAGATCTATGGGCACAGGCAGTGATTACAGAGGGGGATCGAGGCAGACTCATTCCCGACATTCAGGCCAGTCAACGACTAGCGCACCTCCCAGATTTCCAGATAGAAGATTTGACCGCTCCTTTCGCTCGGGCCAGGGTCAAAGTTCGAGGGATGCAAGTTCTCAGTTTGAGGGTGATTATAGTTAGGGGAGACCCCCAGTTCCACGATGTAGTCGATGTCACAAATTACACTCAGGGCTATGGCAGAGGTGGGGTTCAGCCCACAGGCTCAGCAGCGGGTTCCTCATCAGTACGCCTAGCGGGGAAGACTCCCCAGATGATAGCAGGCCGAGGTAGAAGCCGAGGGGCAGCATCTACTTCAGGTGCCACTCAGCCCCGTGTATATGCTTTAGCCGGACGACAGGATCTCGAGTCCTCTCCAGATGTGGTTACAGGTATATTGTCTATATTCTCCCGTGATGTGTATGCATTGATAGATCCGGGTTCTACATTCTCTTATATTACTCCATATGTTGCTGGTTTTATTGGGGTGGAACCCGAGTCAATTAAACCCTTTGAGGTGCTTACTCCGGTTGGTGATCCCGTAATAGCAAGACAAGTGTACAAAAATTGTGTCATTGTGATATGTGATCGACAAACCCAGGCTGATTTGATTGAGCTAGAAATGGTAGATTTTGATGTAATCATGGGTATGGATTGGTTGGCTTCGTGTTATGCAAATGTTGATTGCCGCACAAAGGTGGTCCGATTCCAATTTCCGGGAGAGCTCGTGCTTGAATGGAAGGGTAATACAGCATCGCCAAAGGGTAGGTTTATTTCCTACCTCAAGGCAAGGAAGATGATAGCCAAGGGTTATATCTATCACCTAGTTCGGGTTCATGACACCGAGGCAAAGCCGCCAACTTTCCAGTCAGTTCCAGTAGTGAATGAATTTCCTAACGTATTCCCAGATGAACTTCCAGGTCTTCCACCAGAAAGGGAAGTTGATTTCTCTATTGATGTATTGCCGGACACCAAGCCTATTTCTATTCCTCCTTATCGAATGGCTCCGACAGAATTAAAAGAGCTAAAGGCGCAGCTGAAAGACTTGCTCGAGAAAGGATTCATTAGACCCAGTTCATCACCGTGGGGATCACCGGTTTTGTTTGTGAGAAAGAAAGACGGATCTCTACGAATGTGTATCGACTACAGGCAATTGAACAAGGTGACGATAAAGAACCAATATCCTCCTCTTCCAAGGATTGATGATTTGTTCGATCAATTACAAGGTGCCAAGTGGTTTTCAAAAATAGATTTGAGGTCGGGCTACCATCAAGTGAGAGTCAGAGAAGCGGATATTCCCAAAACGACCTTCAGAACGAGATATGGCCATTATAAATTCCGAGTGATGTCGTTTGGGTTGACTAATGCTCCGGCTGTATTTATGAATTTGATGAACAACGTATTCAGGCCTCTTTTGGATCTATTTGTGATAATATTTATTGATGATATTCTGGTGTATTCTCGCACGGAATTGGAACATGCAGATCATCTGAGAATTATTCTTGGTATTCTTCGAGCCCGAGAATTGTATGCAAAATTTTCAAAGTGCGAGTTTTGGTTAAATTCTGTGACATTTCTGGGCCATGTTATTTCAAATGTATGGTGTTCGAGTCGACACTCAGAAAATTGAAGCTGTGAAGGCTTGACCAAGGCCTATGACGCCCACAGAAGTTCGTAGTTTTCTGGGTTTGGCAGGCTATTATAGAAGGTTTGTAGAGGGATTTTCATCTATTTCAGCCCCATTGACGAAGCTCACCCAGAAGACAGCTAAGTTTCAATGGAATGATGCTTGCGAGCATAGTTTCCAAGAGTTGAATAACAGGTTGACTTCAGCCCCGGTTTTAACACTTCCAGAGGGGCCAGATGGCTATGTTGTGTATTGTGATGCTTCCGGTGTGGGATTAGGATGTGTATTGATGTAGCATGGAAAGGTTATTGCATATGCTTCGAGACAGTTGCGGAAGCATGAAAAGAATTACCCAACTCATGATCTCGAATTAGCTGCGGTCATTCATGCCTTAAAAATGTGGAGACATTATTTATACGGTGTGCACGTTGATATCTATACAAATCACAAAAGTCTTCAGTACATTTTCAAACAGAAGGAGTTGAATTTACAGCAGAGGCGGTGGTTAGAATTATTAAAAGATTATGATGTTAACATTTTATACCACCCCGGAAAGGCGAATGGCCTGGGAAGCAGAAGAGAGTATGAAATCTAAGTACCCGCACTTATTCCGACCCCCAGGAGAGATCCAAGAGGAAACGCCGACAATATAAGGTATGTATGCTTTATCTTTATGCTTTTGGTCGTGTGTGGCCATAGATATGTTGCTATTGTGATGTAGCCCTATGAGGCGATGATATTATGGGTTGTGGTGACAGGTTGGTAGTGCCAAGTTACAAGGGAAACTCTGGCGAAATTTTTGTAGAATTCCGAGTGTTTAACATTCGAGGACGAATGTTCCCAAGGGGGGGGGGGGAGAATGTTACACCTTGGAAAAAAATCCCCCGCATATGTACTGGGAACAGGCTAACAGAGGACATAGAATATGTGATGTTTTGACGAGTAAGAAAGAGTATTAGATGACCCTCGACGAGATTTTAAAGGCATACAATGCAAGGAAAGAAAGTTATTAAGGAAAGCGAATCATACGTTTTGTATCGGATAAGAATTTCGAGCAACAAGTCCCTGATGGTATAATGATGTCTTAGAGAAGTGTAATAATGTCCCTAAGGTCGATGTTGAGATGTTAAACAAGTGCCAAGAAGGTTCCATAAGGATCGGAGATCAAACGAGACAACGAGAACGAAAACGAAATCACTGGGCATTATACGACCCAACCTACGGACCGTATAAATTGTACCAGCCATATGTTGGACCGTATAATTGGCCAAGAAGGCCACCAGCTACTGGACCAAACATACAGCCACACATACGGTTCGTATAACTAGTACGGACCGTATGTTGGTCCGTATAAAGATGGTCGGCCTGCTTTCTAATTTAAGTATAAGGGACCCCTTTCATTTCATTTTCATTTCACTCTCACTCTACAGTTCAAGAAACATCTAGAACCCTCCCTACTCTTCAATTACAAGACAAATCAAAGGGAAACTAAGATCAACAACACATAATCCATGAATCAAAGGGTATGAAACCCAAGTAAAGTTCATCTTCCTCAAAGAAAAAACCAAAAGAGATGAGATAGGGTTTTGGTGATCGAGGAGAAACTCCACTCAATACTTGTTCAACCATCATCCAAGGTACGTTTCATGACAATTTCATGTTGTTTAAGGTATTGGAAGGTTAAGATACCCGAATTGTAGAAAAGCATAGCCAATGGGTCATAAATGAGTGAATAGTGCCATGAGTGAGTGGTAGTTGAATTGAATCATGAATGTTAGTGTGTTGTGAGTATGAATACGTTATAAATGACATATAGACCCTGAGATAAGTGTGATACATGAGAAAATACGATAGCGAACCCAAAACCGTAAATGTGGGAAAAATGAAGAGAAATGGTGGGTCATGGTCATTGTATATGAATGATGATTGTTGATTGCTATATTGTAATTGTTGTTGTGAGTGCTGGGAGTTGATATGGAATATGGGAGAAGTAGTATAAACAAAGGAAGTGCTGCCCAATTGTCTCTAGAAATAGTAGTGCGTTCTTATAGTTGATTAACTAACGTTAGTACGAATCCTCTTTTGATGGTAGAGACGTGACATTGAAGGAGAATAAGCGAACGCTAGATTACTTAAATGAGAAAGGTATGTGAGGCTTAACTCTTCTTTCAAAAGGCGTGAATCCTTCAAGTTTTCCATAATCCTTCTATAAGATGAAGCTTACGAGTCTTTCTATATATCGAATCACCTATAAGCATGATAATAATGACAATGAGCTAGAGTATAGAGATTAAAGAAATTGTGGCACGATGTTCCTACAATGCTAATGATGTTGTTATTGTTAACACTTGCCTTATGCTTTATTTCCTTCAAGGCGAGGCATGATACTCATAAAATGTCCATAATACAATCAGGGGTTCACGACCTTACGTCACCCCGACATAGTATGGTTGCCTTAAAGCCTAATGTATGCTCTTAATGCTAATGTATGCTATGACAATAAGATGATGAATAATGCTAACTTGTAATACGACTATGGGATGCATGGAATACCAAAAAAAATGATAACATGATGCTATGGCATGAGATGTGGAATAGTGATGTGTTATGGTTAATTTTGTGATGATATGATTCCACCGCGCCTATATGGCCGGGCATGTCACCGCTAATGCGGGCTGTGTATGATTCCACCACGCCTACATGGCCGGGCATGTCACCGCTAATGCGGGCTGCTATGTTTACACCGAGCCTATAGGGCCGGGCATGATCACCACTAGTGGGTGGCATATGAGGGTTACCCGGACGCGGGTAACGATACGGATTACGATGTGAGGATGTATGTGATGACGTATATGACGTATATGATGATGTATGTGATGATGTATGGGATGTGATAACATGTATACTATGATTATGTAAAATGCGATATATGTAGAGAGTATGTTGTCCATGATATACATTCAGGTTATATCCTTCTCTCGTGATTCCTGATCCCTCTATTATGTTTGTTTATTTCATTCTTGCCTTACATACTCAGTACAATATTCGTACTGACGTCCGTTTTTTTTGGACGCTGTGTCCATGCCCACAGGTAGACAGGGAGAAGATCTTGCTCCAGATTCTTAGAGGCTGTTAGCTGACTGAAAGCACCCCATTGTCCTGGAGGTGTCGATGATGATTCTTTTGTGTACAATTGTAGATGTCATCTCATAGAGGCTCGTAGATACTCAATGTGGGTCATGTGGTTTCACGGCGGGGTCATTGTGTAAATATATATACATATTTATTATTTTGCTAACCTAAGGGCTCATACGTATAAAAACATTATGTTTCTAAAGGAAAACAGGCTTTCTTATAAATCGAGCATGAATCTGATAAATGATTGTTAAAATAAGCCTAAGGAGTACTAGTACAAGCGGTGCTCGGCGGTTAGCCCCGGGTACCCGTCATGGTCCCTTGCCGGGTCGTGACATCAAGATTGTTATTTTTCACAAGAACATTAGAAACATAATAGTACTTCTCAACAAGCTAGTTGATGCACTAGCAAACCAAGCACTTGACAGAGTAGCTGTTAGATACCAAAATTTCATGGAAATGGAGGTGGAACACTAGAAGATTATAAACAAAGACAAGACACAAATTCCATATCTAAGAATTTGAGCACAGAGATGACATACACATACAAGCAGATACAAATCATACAGGAGCTCAAATATGTGAAACTTGAAAGGAATAGACAAGATAACCAATTTTTCTTGCAGATACAAATACATAACAAGATTTTGTCACTTAGAAACACAGTGGAGTCAGAGAAAAGGAGCTTACCAAGTTTTGATGCTGGATATCAATAACAAACTCAATGAGTTATCAAAAGAAACCAACAACAACACCTAACCCACAACAAAGCTTCAATGAAAGGAGAATCAGAGGTCCATAGAACTGATTCAGATGGATACAACAATGGCATCGTCATGCAAAGTCATCAACATTCTCAATATAAAAGGTTCAGATAAGAATCAAATCAGACAAGCTATATAAGAGAAGAAGATTAAGCGGTGAACAATTGTTGCGGATACAAAGCCTCAGGAAAAATAAAGGATGAAAGAGCAAGTGCGTACCTTTGTTCAGAGGATTGGAAAGAAGGTGCATCAGGAACAACATCACATAAGCTTGAGATAAGCAATCATCGGAGAAATCGCGAGGATGAGCAGCTGCCAAGCTTCAAGAGAGATGCTTTCCTAATTCGTTCAATGTAATCTTTTTTGTTTTGCTTTTTGGACGATTGAACCTTCTACATTTTCATTCTATAAAATCAGCCTTTTTGAGGGTTATAATTGATTAAAAAAATAATTGTACTTCTAAAAATCAATTGGTTACAACTTAATAAGCCTAATGCAGTTGAATTAGGACTGGAGTCGATGTATAGAGTTTCTACACAGGGACCAGAGTCTTCATCTTGATTTTCACACTCTCAGATGATAGTGTTCATACATTCCAAGAACTACAAGTCACTTGAAAGCTCTAGGACGTTTTGCCTTTTCTCTCAATATGTCACGACCCAATTTCATAAGTCGTGAAGGCACTAACTCCCACCAAGTTAGTAAGCCATCCACAACTCACTAGAACGACTTAATAAAGGAATTAAAGCGGAAAAAGAAATCATTCAAGTTATTTTAAATACTAGTTATCCTTATTTTCATAAAACATGATAATAGAGGTACAACCATCCCCGAATGTAGTGTCACTAGTACAAGAACTACTAAATGAAGTATAAGTCTAGGGATATATCCAAAAAATACATAAGATGTCCGAATCAAAAGACATCAATAAAGATAACTGAAGAAGATCTGGTGCCATGGATCAACAGATGGCTCACCCTGAATAGTCCAGATGACCATCACAACGGTTGGCAACGTCTCGAGATCCACTCATTCCGGGAATAGAACTTGCACACGAAATAAGTGCAGTAAGTGTAGCGTGAGTACGGGGAACAATGTGTACTCAGCAGCATCGTCAACTAACCCTAATGAAAATGGAGATGTGGGCTAGCCTATGATTACTACTTCCGCACTTAACCACAAATAGTTCATAATAATAATAATATATCAAGCTATGATAATCTCAGTTCAATCCATAAGTAAATCAGGTAACCGAATAAGCAACTAAGTCCTTGGTTTATCAAGAATCAAATAAGCACCCAAGTCCTTAATCTGTCAATCATCCAAAGCCAGAAAAGGAAATCCAGACCACAGTCAAGGCATAATAGACAATCAACTTATTCAAACCACTGTAACAACAAATGAGATAGGATGAATGATATGATATAAAGTGCAAATCCATGTAATGCCATGCAATGCAAGGCCTTTCCATCACCCGGTATACACACGTTCAAATGTCAACGAATCGTGACCCATGGGGGACTCGTGAGGTCCATATACCACCGTTCCAAAAAATTCTTGGATCACATATCATATCTCAGCCCCTTGGGCTTGTATAAATCATGTCTCAACCCCTTGCACTCATATCACTGTCAATTAGCCCATTGAATCAGAATCATCATCACTTCGTCCATAATCATTTCCCTTCGGACCTTTCACTAGTACTATCAATGCATATGAGATGCCATGATAAATATGAATATGATATGCTCAACAACAAGAAACCAATGCATACAGTAAAGGACCTTACTTTTAGTCATGATAAGTATGCATGAGATATATAATAAGCATGGACATGGCATGCATCACAATAAATAGCTGAAATACACATAAGATCCCCCTTTTCAAGTTCTCATAATCACAATGGTTCTACCTTTAACCTCTTATACACAATAAGATTTTGTCTCAAGATATCATCATCACTCTGTCCGGGAACATTTCCCCTCGAACCCACATAGGTATCCTCAAATGATATAATGCATGAGATACCAAATGAGGCATGATTAATGCATGCACAATAACAAGAAGCCACTAAATATAGTAAAAGATCTCATCTTTATTCATTATAAGATGTAAAGGCCTATCTTTAGCTGATTACGCAATAAAGTCATTACCTTAGCTTCTTTTCCACTTTTTGACGAGCATTTAGGAGTGATGAGTACCACACATAACAAACAAGACAGACATACAATCAAAGAGACAGAAAATACGGGCTTCATACCCCACTCACATATCCATAGGATCATACTATCTACCAGCTATTGCCCAAAATATGGCATTCAGAGCAACTATACAATTTAAATTGCACAAGTTCCTACAACATGTCACTGGTACCCGATACAAGTGCTCGTCACCTCACGAGTATCGGGACCTCCTTATTATCACCGTTACACCCTCTTATTTAGTCCAATTTATCAACCACAACGCTTGAGTTAGAGTTTACAGTCTCAACATGCATGGTAAGAAGTCCAGCCAAATCACAATAGAGCCTTGCCCTTCTGTAGAGCTTCCGAAAGATCCAATCTGCTCAAATACAGATTAAGCGTAAGAATATGAGACAAACGACACCCATATTACCTTATAGAAGATTTAGGTCCAAAAAGTCAACCCATAAACCCCGTTCCAAACCCCAAAGGTAAATTTTGTAATTTTATTGGAAAACAGTTTCAATATGATCTAATTAGTATTCTAGGATGTGATATGAATCCATTGATACCCATAATGACATTCTTTAATCCAAACCCAAATTAAGCCCTAAAATAAAGATTCCAAGCCACGAAGGACAAAATAAGAAATTCATCCCAAAATCAGTCTACCTATGAGTCATAGAGTCCATAACTCAAATGTCATCCAAAACTATCATCATTTTTCCAAATCACAACAGAGCCTTGCCCTTCTGTAGAGCTTCCGAAAGATCCAATCTGCTCAAATACAGATTAAGCGTAAGAATATGAGACCCATATTACCTTATAGATGATTTAGGTCCAAAAAGTCAACCCATAAACCCCGTTCCAAACCCCAAAGGTCAATTTTGTAATTTTATTGGAAAACAGTTTCAATATGATCTAATTAGTATTCTAGAATGTGATACGAATCCATTGATACCCATAATGACATTCTTTAATCCAAACCCAAATTAAGCCCTAAAATAAAGATTCCAAGCCACGAAGGACAAAATAAGAAATTCATCTCAAAATCAGTCTACCTATGATTCATAGAGTCCATAACTCAAATGTCATCCAAAACTATCATCATTTTCATGCTCAATTGAAAGAAAGAATCTTAGTCTCTTAAGTTAGGGTTCCAAAACCCACAACTCTCCTTCCAAAATCATGATTTATAGCATGAATTTCCATAATATTAGATGATATAATCATAAAAGTGTGATTAGGAACTTACCCACTTGAAGAACCTTGAAGAATCTCTCAAAAATCACCCTTAGCCGAGCTCCCAAACTCCAAATATGTGAATGAAAGGTCTAATAACGAAATGGGGAATAAATATCTAAACCTGTTCAGCGATTAGCGCACCTGCACAAACTTCCTCGCACACGCGAGTCTGCTTCTGCGGAAAATACACCGCAGGGGCGAAATTACTTAAGATCTCGGAGGTGTGCGCCTGCGGACCAATCCATGCAGGAGCGACTCTACTTCTGCGAACATATCTTCACAACAGAGAGACCTAACATCATTTCCCAAATCTCGAGCCTGCGAGCCTCCTTTCGCAGGAGCGACACCACAGGGGCGGACAGAGGCTCGCAAGGGTGAGTACACTAGAACCAGCAAAACTCTGATTTTTGACTCTCACACCCCAAATCCTGAGGCTCTCCCAGAACCTCCCCGATACAAACCAAATATGCAACCCCACATAAAAACATGCTATGAACTTACTCGCACTCGAAATTCCCAAAAGAGGTATCGTTGACAAGTCAACCCCGAACGGCCAAAAACCAACTGTCCAACCAAATGTCCAAAATACCCCCAAGACCCTCAGAAACTGAACCAAATACACAACCAGTATATATTCGACGTTCCGGAGCTAATGGAACTGACGAAATTCCCAAAATTACACAATTTCCCCCGATGTTGACTTTAGTCAACCCAACACTTATGAACTTCCAAAAATCTCATTTTTCTAGCTCAAATCACATTGGATGGCCTCGAGAATTGTGCCACCCTTCCCCCCAAGTCAAATACACTCTAACAAAGCTATGAGAAAGGTCAAAAGGGGTAACATGATCAAAAGTGCTAAATCGACCTAATGGGTCGTTACACAATATGCGTGAATTAATGAGTTCCTTCAACAAGTATACAATATATACACTTTTCATTAGTAAGAACATAAACAAGGGAACCATATATTTCGAAGATCCTATCAAGTAAGAAAAACAAAACCTAATAAAATTCCACAACGAGAAGGGTTCTTGAAATGCAATTTTCTAAAAATATATCCTTCGCATGAAATCGATTGCAATTCAAATACCATGACAAAATCTTGTATATATCAATATATTGTACGAATAATACAAGAAATATGGATGTATATCCTACATAGTTTCCAAAAATATCTCATTACAAGATCTTAACGCAGATGCATTTTTGATTGCCCATAAGACACACGCATTAAGGACCTGGTTCTTAGCATACTTCTTTTATAAAGGACACGTGTTTATTAATCATCAAAAGACATTCATCTCAACAAATTCCTCCATTTTGATGATGAAAAACACATGTACTTCTGTTAATTCGGCTGATCACTGTACACTCAAAGAACCAGGTTTTTGAGCAACTACGCAAGCAGGTAAAGTGCGGAACAAGTAAAATCAACACAACAATTTAGCGTGGAAAACTCCTTTCTCAAGGGAATAAAAACCACAAACTACCTCTATAGGAATTCACTCAGTTTTCCACTATAACTTGAGCAACTTGTTTTAAGTTACAACGACATTACTCCTAAAGAAATATTCAAAACAATCCCTACCCAACTCTCTCTTCCTCAACAGTTCCAAACTATTAGCTCTCTCTACTTTCTCTTCAGTGACACTACCCGGTCAGTGAATCCATTAAAAATTGATAAATACCCATTAAAATTACTAAAAAAAAGTAAATAGATGGAACAACAGTAAGAACCTAACTATTACAACTCAAGAATAGAATCTTGACATGAACAAGTTTTTTATTGCTGCTCTGGTTGGCTCCCTTGAGACTCTAGTGTCGACTCTCAAATCACTCTAGATGTCTCTCTCTTTTGTTGTGGTCAAGCTCCAACACTTTTGACATGCTGTATTTATAGGAGCCGCTGCCACCTTAAATTATTTGCGTCCATCCAAGTTTTGGTTTCATAATTTGTATGAAAACTAATCCTTATTTGATATAAATTTCCTTCTTTCCTTGTTTACGCGCATACGGTTTCCTTTTTTGATTTCCAAGCTACTTCAATGTGTTCACCTTATGGTAATTTTTTCATAATATGAACTTCAGTTCCTTGTTGAATAGGAATGAGTCAATAATTTCCAATTCTCTAAGTAGGCATGAAATAACTTCTTCTCGATAGCGTCCTTCTGAGTACCAGTTTCTCTGAGAAATTCCTCTTTTGTTGTGACTGCTTCACTAGTTCTTTTCGAGATGTGTTTGGACTTCTCATTCTCTTATATCTTCGCTCAATATTCCTTATACTTGATTGTATTTTGATACATAATTTGTCATTCATCAAACGTCATTTAAGCTTTCCACTATTATTGAGACCACAACATCCCAAAAAGTTTCCCTTTTTTCATGCTGACAAACCCATAACACCTTCATACTTCTTAATGTGCCCTTGATTAGCTCCATCAATCTTCTTCAGCTATTGATTACATCTTCCTTCTTAGGCATAGCTCCTATGTTGCCAATATTCCCCTAGAGCTAGCTTCATAATGTTCAACACTACAACTTCATATTGATACAACCCAATCTAGATAAACTTCATCAATATGTTAAGCTCGCTTCATTTCATCCTCGAAACAACAAGGTTTGTAAACTTACTGGGTCGGCAGCTAGGACTAACCTTTCATTCATTGCAGTATAGTAGATAACTAGATTTATTTACTAACTAAGACATGCAGGCTCACTTAAGGGACTTACCTTCCACTTTTTGCAACCTTATAGATGGCTAGGTTAAGACAACCTAGACATGTTCATATGTATTTTCAAAGATCATTATCCCTTATGTCTTTTCCTAAATATGGTTATTTCAGGCTACGACCTCAGTACTCAAAGAACCAGGTTCTTTGAGCAACTATGCAAGAAGGTCAATTGCAGAAAGTAAATCAACACAAATATTTTTAGCGTGGAAATTATCCTTGCTAAAGGGAGGAAAAAACACGACCCACCTCTGTAGGAATTTTCTCTAATTCCACTAAACTTGAGCTCCACTTATTTAAGGTTTACAAATGCCTTGTCACACCTAAAAAACTATTCCGAAACGTCCCGTCTCCACCCTCTGATACGCTCAAATTACACCAATTAATGGCGTAAAGCGGACGTTGTCAAATATAGTAACCCAACAAGGTTGGGGTCGAATCCCACAGGGAATATGGAGAGAAAAGAGTACTAATCGTATGCGATAGTAGTCTTTAAAGGCTTTAATCCTATTCCGGATAGTTTCAATTGGTTGTTGAATAATGTAATTAAATACTTTGATTTGAAATATATTTAATGCGAAAGAGAGACTAAGGTTGTGTTCCCCAACTTGATTAGATATTATGCTTCAGGTTCAATGTGATATATTTCTAATGGTTGTTCTGTGAATATGCACTTGATCTCTTAAGGACTTCCTAATGTTTCCCAACAGTCAAGTAGTATTTCCTCTTTATGATTCTTCCGAATATAAAAGAGTTGCAATCGAAGAGCGACCAAAAATGCCAATTTAGACTTGTTCTTATTCCTAAGTTAGTTTATTAAACGAGGGTTAACGCCTCGAGTCATTGTTATTCAATCGTACCAATATTAACTCTCTTTTCCAAGAAAAGTTAATATAATGGCTTCGGCTAATGCTTGCAATCATTACCCAATGCTAACACACAAAGATAGAATAAATAATAACAACCATTATGCATATATCAATAGTAGAAACCCATTCACATAATATCCATCATGGGATCCACAACCTTAGCTTTAAAATTAGCTACTCATAGTTTTGGCTAACAAAGAAAGCTTACAAGTTAACATAATATACTTACAATGCAAATACAATATGGAATGAGAGTGAAGTTATTGCTTTAAATGCTCCAATTACTTCTAATATTTAAGACCTAGAGTTTATGCTCCCAAAAGAAATCTGAATAATGAAATAAAAACCCTACTTTAAGTATTTATAGGGACAAAAATCGCGCCAAGTTTCTGGTCAAAAACACCCTTACGCGGCGTCGTTACGGACCGTAACCCAGGTTACGGTCCGTCCTTCAGTTCATCATTTGTCAGCTTGATGTTACGGCCACCATGCGACGGACCGTAACCTGTGTTACGGACCGTCCTTCTGAGGCGTAACTTGTGACTTTACTTGGCAACTCTCTGGAAATTTGGCTGATGTTACGGTGATATGTTACGGACTGTAACATGAGTTACGGACCGTAACACTACATCGTAACACTGACGATTTCAATGAAAACTTTCTGGAAATTTAGGCCCTGTTACGGTTCAATGGTACGAACCGTCACATGAGTTACGGACCCCGTTACGGTTCGTAACATGAGTTACGGACCGTCATTTAGCTCCAATTTGTCCGTTTTTCAGTATTTCATCTCATTTCCGATCCTTAGTTAACCAACCCTATAAAACACAAAAATAACATAAGAAACAATGTAAAAACACTTAAAAACAAGCAACACTTCTAGTTACAAAGGCATAAAATGTGCCGAAATTCACGGCATATCAACACCCCCAACTTAAGCTTTTGCTTGTCCTCAAGAAACTACAACAATACTCACTACCAACACACGACATCTTAGCAAAATAAGAATGACTACGGTGCTTTTGGCATGTGTTTCTAGCACAGACTCTTCAATCCAAGAAAAATATTAAGTCTCTTATCCATCTCCTATTTGTGACACAAGACGCACATTTCAGAAAAAGTTCAATTCACTATGCAACCTCAATTAATGACAAAATCATAGTACGGGGGTCTCTATGCACATGAATTTCAACTTCCGGAAAGCCAGTTATTTTGAAACCTACAATCCTTACTGTTATATCTCGAAATTTTGGATATTCGGAAAATCTGAGATAATTGTGACTTGTAAAGAATAAGGCCATATTTTGATTTCATTTGATATATATGTTGCTACTTATGAAAAGTGTTGACTCGGAGACATCGGGGAAGGCAAAGGGCAAGATTTGGAATTTTGGAAATTGTTTCGGGAATTACAAAATAAGAATTTTAAGGAATTGGGCTAAAAAAATTTAGGAAAATAAGGCCCAAAAAGGAGGCCCAACCGGCCATAGGGGTGGCCAAGCCCATGGATTAAAATAATTTCCATGTGATGAATTATATAAGTCATCTTATCATGTAGAAGGTTCAAGAAAAATTGAGAAAAAAATCAAGACAAAAAAAAAGAGAGAAGCTCACGGCTAGAGAGAAAGAGAAGGAGAAAAGGAAGAAAAAAATTCTTGGAGCCAAACCCTTGGTTCAAAAATTCATTTCTTGTGGGATTATTACTAAGTGCAAGATTCTCTACAAAGTGGCATAATTATTTTGGCAAGAAAGTACCATTTGTGGCAAGTGAAAGAATTGAGAAAAGGTAAGAATTTTACCATTTTTATACCATGGAATATATGTATATATGTTGTAGTGTGTGGGAATGAATGAAAAGCATGAAAATTTTGTGTGTTGTGAATGTGTGTGTATGGCCGTGTACTACATGGAAGGAAGAGGAACATGGATTAAATTATGTAGTGTGTTAATTGTGTTATTGTGAAATGAATGGAAGAAAAATGGTTTTTGTTGTCATGGAAAAATAATTGTTAAGTTGTGCTAGGAAAGTATGCAATTTTATTGTAGTTTATGTAAATGTGGAAATGAAGTTGTTAAGGTGCAAATTATGACTAATGTTGATGAACTTGGAAGATGAAAAGGTGTTATGAACTTATTTGTTAAAGATTGGAAGAATTGGATGAATTGTGGTTTTGGTGGAAAGTTTGCGTGTTTTGTATATCATGTGTATATCTCGTGTATATGTTGTATAAATGTTATGATATGCTTCCGAATGGTATTGTTATGACCTTGATTAGTAATAAATGAAATTATGTTGGTATTGATTCGGAAGTGTGAAGTCGAAGTGAGAGTTATTGCATTATGACGAAAAGAGGACTAATTAGTCTATATTGTGCCTTATTGTGGTTGTTGGTGTTGTGGGTGTTGTTGTTGGATTGTTGTTGGTTGTTGTGAGCCGAGTTGAATCTCGGGGAGGCTATATGTATAGGGGAGATGCTGCCCAAATTTTTATAGACAAGTGTTGGTTAAGTTTAGAATTTTTAAGTCTCATGAATAGTAATTGGCAAAAGTGACCATTTGCAGTTTTTGGACGAAACGGGAATTGAGATTTGACGACCATAAAGCATAACGAAGGTATGTAAAGTTTTTCCCTTCTTTCTTAGGCATGTTATGAGTGTAACGGGCTTGGAAACGAGCCTCGATCGCATTTCTGCTACTCACACTCCAAGATTGAAAGTAGCTCAAAATCATTCAGTAAGATTGAATTGTTTCTTTACCTTTTTGTCGGCAAAATTGCCCATATGTACATAACTTCTACAAATGGAGTCAAAACACCCCAAGATGATTACGGATGACTCCCTAAGGGTTATTATCCATAATTTTTGTACGCCACTATGGTTGGGTCCGAGGTGGGTCCACAGAACCCCCGATGGATTCGGTAAGGCATAAATTGACTCTGTTTGGCCCGATACTCTTAGTTAGATCTTGGCTATCTTTCTGCTATCATATGGTGAATGTTATGACATCTGGAACAGTCCTGAATATTCTGCTCTGAGATAATCTGTCGCGCCATCCCAAATGACACGTATGCGTATCTATTATAACTATAATCCGATAGTTCCGATTTGACCCCTCTTCTGAATTGTTTCTGTTCCATTCGGTCTGTGTGTCGGTCTGTATGCATATGGTTTCTCATTAATGTGTTCGTGGATGACTCAATGCTTCCTTCACTGCGCCCGGGCCAGGTTCTGTGATTCGTGCACTTCCACTGCATTGTTCACCGCGTCCCTCGGATGTACGGGCCGGGATCTGTTTACATCTGATTATGATTTGATTATGTGATTTGTCGGGGATGGCGGCCAGGATGGCATTTGATCTGATCTGTCTGTCCACCGCGTCCCGTACTAAGAGGGCCGGGTTCTGTTACCGCGTCCCTTATAAAAGGGCCGGGATCTGATTTATGATATGTATGTCTGTATATGATTATTACTCTGCATGCATGATTCTATCTACTACAGTTCTGTATGTCTGATCTGGAGTATGATTTTGTCTGTCACACTTCTGGAAAATATGATCTGGATTATGACTCTGTCTGTTGCACTTCTGTACGTCTGACATCTGATTCGGCTTATGACTCAGTCTGTCATATTTCTGCACTTCTGACTCAGTTTGCGATTTTGTCAGTCACACTCTGCACTTCTGATCTGTGTTATGATTCTGTCAGCTATACTCTGTCCGTCTGATTCATATCACGACTCCGTCGGCTATGCCCTGTGCTTAATATATATATTGTGGATCTGTCCGTATACTCTGTGTTTCTGCTTCGGTTTTGGGTTCGAGTTGTCCGTTCTATTTCTGTATTTCTGATTCAGATTATGATTATACTTGTTACATTCCGCTTTACATACTCGGTACATTTCCGTACTGACCCCCTGTTCTTCGGGGGCTGCGCTACATGCCCGCAGGTACAGACGCACCTCGAGATACGCCACCAGCTTAGGGTACCTGTTCTGCTGTTGGAGTGCTCCCTTTTGATCCGGAGCATATACTTTTGGTATATATTTTGTTCTGATGTGTATTCTGTACATTTGTCTATTTGGGGTACGACGGGGCCTTGTCCCGTCATCTGTTTCTGTTCTGTCTGTAGAGCCCTGTAGTCATGGTTGTGGGTTATGGGTTATCACTGTTCCGGTAGGTATGTGTGATACTGTGATTTAAGTTACTTCGCTTGCTATGCTGGCCTTAACAGCTTATGTATAAGTCTACGTCTGTATGTATATTTTCGCGCGAAGTATTCTGTAACTGTATGAATCTGTGTATGTCTAATCTGATTAATTGGCTAGTACGCTAATTCTGTCAGGTAGGTACGTATGGGTGCCCAGTTAGGACACCAGTTGCGGCCCACGGGGTTGGGTCGTGACAAAAGTGGCATCAGAGCGGTTAGTCCTCGGAATGTCTACAGGTCGTGTCTAGTAGAGTCTTGTTTATCGGTGTTTTGTGCACCACATCTATAAACAGGAGGCTACAGGACATTCAGGATGTTGCCTTTCTTTGGATCTTAGATCGTGCGTTAGAGCTGTACTATCAGGATGTTTTTTTTTCTGACGAAATGTTATGTTTTCAGCGATGCCTCCAAAGAAGGCGACGGCCGCCCAGAAGGGCAAAGCGGTGCCAGAGACAGGGGAGACTAGCCGGGCCCAGAGGGTTACCAGAGCCCACCCCCAGATCATGCCCGACGTTGTGCCCCAGTCAGAGGGTTCTACTGTACCACTACCGGAGGGGCCGGAGGCAGTTCCACCAGAAGCCCCGGAGGCCCCAGCTCCCCAGTCAGAGACGGAGAACAGGACTTTGAGGGAGGCCGTGCAGCTGTTGACAACGATAGTGGCAGGGCAGGCTCGCGGACGCGGGCGGAGAGGTGGTGATAATGACGATGATGATGACAGGCATGACAGTCTGCGAGTCCGCGATTTTCTGACATGCGGTCCCCCAGAGTTTTTCGGGACCAAGCCCGAGGAGGACCCCCATGACTTCATTCGGGGGATGAGACGCTCATTGGGACTGGTTAGGGCTTCGGCGACCGAGTCCGTTGAGCTAGCCTCGCACAGACTACGGGATGTGGCGGCTAATTGGTATGAGTCATGGGAACTGTCCAGGGGTGAGGGTGCTTCCCCAGCTACCTGGGATGAGTTCGTGGCCGCATTTCTTCGCCACTTTCTCCCTCCAGAGCTGCGACGGGCGAGAGTTGACAGGTTTTTGCAGCTAAAGCAAAGAGGCAGGAGTATCTGGGAGTATAATTTAGAGTTTGATTCCCGAGCCCGATATGCCCCTACTATCGTAGCCGATATGGAAGACAGAATGCACAGGTATGTGATGGGGCTGGATGATTACCTGGTTGATGCATGTATGTCGATGGCGGCACAGACAGATATGGACATCGCTCGATTACAGGCTTATGCCCAGGGGATGGAGGACCGCCACCGAGCAGATCAGCCCACCAGAGACCGTGATAGGAGGCCGCCCAAAAGGGCCAGATCTGCGGGATATTCTGGAGATTTCCGAGGCGGATGGTCTCAGCAGCCGTCCGGTAGGTCCCTTCATCCGTCTGGCCGGGGTACGCAGTTCGCCGGCAGACGTTTTGATGGCGCAGGTCCGTCTGGGGCCAGTCAGACTTCCAGGGCATCTGGTCCGCAGGTGAGTAGAGGTTCTGGTCAGTCTAGACCACCTATGCCCCGGTGTACTTATTGTGGGAAACCCCTTCCGGGGGAGTGTTATCGCGCTACGGGCGCCTGCTATTTTTGTGGTAGTCCAGATCATGTGGTGAGGGAGTGCCCGTATAAGGGCGGTATAGGTTCAGCCCAGCCTACTGGGTCAGTTGCCGGATCATCTTCTCCTACAGCAGTTATGCGCCCCACGGGGCGAGATATGCCGGCACCAGTGAGTCGTAGCAGAGGTCGTGGAGGAGCTTCCAGTTCCGGCGGACCCTCACACCGCGTGTATGCTTTGACCGGCCGGCCGGACCCAGGAGCGTCCCCGAGTGCAGACCCAGGTATATTGTTAATATTTTCTTGAGAAATATATGTATTGATAGATCTGTACTCTGTTATGATACGTGATTTTCTCTTTCCGGGCGTCAGTAAAAGTAAGGTAAAAATCCCAACCCATAGAACTGTCCGAGATAGTTATACATACAGATGAAAATGAATATCGAGAATTCGAAAGGGGAATATGGTAATTGTGTGGTTGGATCGAGGCGGGACCCGCTACAAAAACAAATTTCGGAAAATTACTAAGACCTTGAGCTGCCCTAAACTACGTAATAAAGGTCAGGTGGGGCAGTCGACGCAATTAAATTAGTAATAACGCATCAAATGTATGAAAATTTCGAAGTTAAGCGTGCTGGAACCAGAGCAATTCTGGGATGGGTGACCCCCCCTGGGAAGTATACCCTATTTTCATGAATGTTGCTATAAAGGGAAAATGGGAACTCCGGGATAACTAAAAGGAAAGAAAGGAATATGGAAATCAGAAAGAGCCGACAAGCGGCACATAAAACTATTTTTGTGGAAACTTGGCGGACAAGCCGATAAGTGCGCAGTGAAATGTCGACAAGGAAATTTTTGCAAATTACGGAAGCATCAATCAAAGCGGTCTGGTTCTAATCAAAATTCTGTCCGTTATACTTCAAAGCCTCTGATTTTGATGAAGCTCTGTCTATCATGCCTCTGTACTTCTAAATCTGATTATGTTTCCGTCTGATATGTCTGACTCTGATTATGCCTTCGTACGTCTGACTCTGATCACAAATCTATCTGACATACTTCCATACGTCTGAACCTGACTACAGATCTGTCCGACACAGTTTAGTACATTCGACTTTGATCATGGATCTGTCCGATATGCTTTTGTGCTTTTGGCTCTGATTATGAATTTGTTTAATATGACGGGGGATTTTGGTAACATTGTGAGTAATCGAGGAGTGAATGCCTTCATAAGTGATCTGGTTAGGGACGAGTATGTAGTTAGTAGGAGGACCTCCCCCGAAACGTTTGTAGGACCTGTAAGACCAATTGAACATTCGAGGACGAATGTTCTAAAGGGGGGGGGGGGGGGAGGATGTTATATCCCGAAATTTTGGATATTCAGAAAATCCGAGATAATTGTGACTTGTAAAGAATAAGGCCATATTTTGATTTCATTTGATATATATGTTGCTACTTATGAAAAGTGTTGACTCGGAGACATCGGGGAAGGCCAAGGGCAAGATTTGGAATTTCGGAAATTGTTTCGGGAATTACAAAATAAGAATTTTAAGGAATTGGGCTAAAAAAAATTAGGAAAATGAGGCCCAAAAAGGAGGCCCAACCGGCCATAGGGGTGGCCAAGCCCATGGATTAAAATAATTTCCATGTGATGAATTATATAAGTCATCTTATCATGTAGAAGGTTCAAGAAAAATTGAGAAAAAAATCAAGACAAAAAAAAAAAAGAGAGAAGCTCACGGCTAGAGAGAAAGAGAAGGAGAAAAGGAAGAAAACAAATTCTTTGAGCCAAACCCTTGGTTCAAAAATTCATTTCTTGTGGGATTATTACTAAGTGCAAGATTCTCTACAAAGTGGCATAATTATTTTGGCAAGAAACTACCATTTGTGGCAAGTGAAAGAATTGAGAAAAGGTAAGAATTTTACCATTTTTATACCATGGAATATATGTATATATGTTGTAGTGTGTGGGAATGAATGAAAAGCACAAAAATTTTGTGTGTTGTGAATGTGTGTGTATGGCCGTGTACTACATGGAAGGAAGAGGAACATGGATTAAATTATGTAGTGTGTTAATTGTGTTATTGTGAAATGAATGGAAGAAAAATGGTTTTTGTTGTCATGGAAAAATAATTGTTAAGTTGTGCTAGGAAAGTATGCAATTTTATTGTAGTTTATGTAAATGTGGAAATGAAGTTGTTAAGGTGCAAATTATGACTAATGTTGATGAACTTGGAAGATGAAAAGGTGTTATGAACTTATTTGTTAAAGATTGGAAGAATTGGATGAATTGTGGTTTTGGTGGAAAGTTTGCGTGTTTTGTATATCATGTGTATATCTCGTGTATATGTTGTATAAATGTTATGATATGCTTCCGAATGGTATTGTTATGACCTTGATTAGTAATAAATGAAATTATGTTGGTATTGATTCGGAAGTGTGAAGTCGAAGTGAGAGTTATTGCATTATGACGAAAAGAGAACTAATTAGTCTATATTGTGCCTTATTGTGGTTGTTGGTGTTGTGGGTGTTGTTGTTGGATTGTTGTTGGTTGTTGTGAGCCGAGTTGAATCTCGGGGAGGCTATATGTATAGGGGAGATGCTGCCCAAATTTTTATAGACAAGTGTTGGTTAAGTTTAGAATTTTTAAGTCTCATGAATAGTAATTGGCAAAAGTGACCATTTGCAGTTTTTGGACGAAACGAGAATTGAGATTTGACGACCATAAAGCATAACGAAGGTATGTAAAGTTTTTCCCTTCTTTCTTAGGCATGTTATGAGTGTAACGGGCTTGGAAACGAGCCTCGATCGCATTTCTGCTACTCACACTCCAAGATTGAATGTAGCTCAAAATCATTCAGTAAGATTGAATTGTTTCTTTACCTTTTTGTCGGCAAAATTGCCCATATGTACATAACTTTTACAAATGGAGTCAAAACACCCCAAGATGATTACGGATGACTCCCTAAGGGTTATTATCCATAATTTTTGTACGCCACTATGGTTGGGTCCGAGGTGGGTCCACAGAACCCCCGATGGATTCGGTAAGGCATAAATTGACTCTGTTTGGCCCGATACTCTTAGTTAGATCTTGGTTATCTTTCTGCTATCATATGGTGAATGTTATGACATCTGGAACAGTCCTGAATATTCTGCTCTGAGATAATTTGTCGCGCCATCCCAAATGACACGTATGCGTATCTATTATAACTATAATCCGATAGTTCCGATTTGACCCCTCTTCTGAATTGTTTCTGTTCCATTCGGTCTGTGTGTCGGTCTGTATGCATATGGTTTCTCATTAATGTGTTCGTGGATGACTCAATGCTTCCTTCACTGCGCCCGGGCCAGGTTCTGTGATTCGTGCACTTCCACTGCATTGTTCACCGCGTCCCTCGGATGTACGGGCCGGGATCTGTTTACATCTGATTATGATTTGATTATGTGATTTGTCGGGGATGGCGGCCAGGATGGCATTTGATCTGATCTGTCTGTCCACCGCGTCCCGTACTAAGAGGGACGGGTTCTGTTACCGCGTCCCTTATAAAAGGGCCGGGATCTGATTTATGATATGTATGTCTGTATATGATTATGACTCTGCATGCATGATTCTGTCTACTACAGTTCTGTATGTCTGATCTGGAGTATGATTTTGTCTGTCACACTTCTGGAAAATATGATCTGGATTATGACTCTGTCTGTTGCACTTCTGTACGTCTGACATCTGATTCGGCTTATGACTCAGTCTGTCATATTTCTGCACTTCTGACTCAGTTTGCGATTTTGTCAGTCACACTCTACACTTCTGATCTGTGTTATGATTCTGTCAGCTATACTCTGTCCGTCTGATTCATATCACGACTCCGTCGGCTATGCCCCGTGCTTAAGATATATATTGTGGATCTGTCCGTATACTCTGTGTTTCTGCTTCGGTTTTGGGTTCGAGTTGTCCGTTCTAATTCTGTATTTCTGATTCAGATTATGATTATACTTGTTACATTCCGCTTTACATACTCGGTACATTTCCGTACTGACCCCCTGTTCTTCGGGGGCTGCGCTACATGCCCGCAGGTACAGACGCACCTCGAGATACGCCACCAGCTTAGGGTACCTGTTCTGCTGTTGGAGTGCTCCCTTTTGATCCGGAGCATATACTTTTGGTATATATTTTGTTCTGACGTGTATTCTGTACATTTCTCTATTTGGGGTACGACGGGGCCCTGTCCCGTCATCTGTTTCTGTTCTGTCTGTAGAGGCCTGTAGTCATGGTTATGGGTTATGGGTTATCACTGTTCCGGTAGGTATGTGTGATACTGCGATTTAAGTTACTTCGCTTGCTATGCTGGCCTTAACGGTTTATGTATAAGTCTACGTCTGTATGTATATTTTCGCGCGAAGTATTCTGTAACTGTATGAATCTGTGTATGTCTAATCTGATTAATTGGCTAGTACGCTAATTCTGTCAGGTAGGTACGTATGGGTGCCCAGTTAAGACACCAGTTGCGGCCCACGGGGTTGGGTCGTCACAAAAGTGGTATCAGAGCGGTTAGTCCTCGGAATGTCTACAGGCCGTGTCTAGTAGAGTCTTGTTTATCGGTGTGTTGTGCACCATATCTATAAACAGGAGGCTACAGGACATTCAGGATGTTGCCTTTCTTTGGATCTTAGATCGTGCGTTAGAGCTGTACTATCAGGATGTTTTCTTTTTTGACGAAATGTTATGTTTTCAGCGATGCCTCCAAAGAAGGCGACGGCCGCCCAAAAGGGCAAAGCGGTGCCAGAGACAGGGGAGACTAGCCGGGCCCAGAGGGTTACCAGAGCCCACCCCCAGATCATGCCCGACGTTGTGCCCCAGTCAGAGGGTTCTACTGTACCACTACCGGAGGGGCCGGAGGCAGTTCCACCAGAAGCCCCGGAGGCCCCAGCTCCCCAGTCAGAGACGGAGAACAGGACTTTGAGGGAGGCCGTGCAGCTGTTGACAACGATAGTGGCAGGGCAGGCTCGCGGACGCGGGCGGAGAGGTGGTGATAATGATGATGATGACAGGCATGACAGCCTGCGAGTCCGCGATTTTCTGACATGCGGTCCCCCAGAGGTTTTCGGGACCAAGCCCGAGGAGGACCCCCATGACTTCATTCGGGGGATGAGACACTCATTGGGACTGGTTAGGGCTTCGGCGACCGAGTCCGTTGAGCTAGCCTCGCACAGACTACGGGATGTGGCGGCTAATTGGTATGAGTCATGGGAACTGTCCAGGGGTGAGGGTGCTCCCCCACCTACCTAGGATGAGTTCGTGGCCGCATTTCTTCGCCATTTTCTCCCTCTAGAGCTGCGACGGGCGAGAGTTGACAGGTTTTTGCAGCTAAAGCAAAGAGGCAGGAGTATCCGGGAGTATAATTTAGAGTTTGATTCCCTAGCCCGATATGCCCCTACTATCGTAGCCGATATGGAAGACAGAATGCACAGGTATGTGATGGGGCTGGATGATTACCTGGTTGATGCATGTATGTCGATGGCGGGACAGACAGATATGGACATCGCTCGATTACAGGCTTATGCCCAGGGGATGGAGGACCGCCACCGAGCAGATCAGCCCATCAGAGACCATGATAGGAGGCCGCCCAAAAGGGCCAGATCTGCGGGATATTCTGGAGATTTCCGAGGCGGATGGTCTCAGCAGCCGTCCGGTAGGTCCCTTCATCCGTCTGGCCGGGGTACGCAGTTTGCCGGCAGACGTTTTGATGGCGCAGGTCCGTCTGGGGCCAGTCAGACTTCCAGGGCATCTGGTCCGCAGGTGAGTAGAGGTTCTGGTCAGTCTAGACCACCTATGCCCCGGTGTACTTATTGTGGGAAACCCCATCCGGGGGAGTGTTATCGCGCTACGGGCGCCTGCTATTTTTGTGGTAGTCCAGATCATGTGGTGAGGGAGTGCCCGTATAAGGGCGGTATAGGTTCAGCCCAGCCTACTGGGTCAGTTGCCGGACCAGCTTCTCCTACAGCAGTTATGCGCCCCACGGGGCGAGATATGCCGGCACCAGCGAGTCGTAGCAGATGTCGTGAAGGAGCTTCCATTTCTGGCAGACCCTCACACCGCGTGTATGCTTTGACCGGCCGGCAGGACCCAGGAGCGTCCCCGAGTGCAGACCCAGGTATATTGTTAATATTTTCTTGAGAAATATATGTATTGATAGATCTGTACTCTGTTATGATACGTGATTTTCTCTTTCCGGGCGTCAGTAAAAGTAAGGTAAAAATCCCAACCCATAGAACTGTCCGAGATAGTTATACATACAGATGAAAATGAATATCGAGAATTCGAAAGGGGAATATGGTAATTGTGTGGTTGGATTGAGGCGGGACCCGCTACAAAAAAAACATTTCGGAAAATTACTAAGACCTTGAGCTGCCCTAAACTACGTAATAAAGGTCAGGTGGGGCAGTCGACGCAATTAAATTAGTAATAACGCATCAAATGTATGAAAATTTCGAAGTTAAGCGTGCTGGAACCAGAGCAATTCTGGGATGGGTGACCCCCCCCCCCCCCGGGAAGTATACCCTATTTTCATGAATGTTTCTATAAAGGGCAAATGGGAACTCCGGGATAACTAAAAGGAAAGAAAGGAATATGGACATCAGAAAGAGCCGACAAGCGGCACATAAAACTATTTATGTGGAAACTTGGCGGACAAGCCGATAAGTGCGCAGTGAAATGTCGACAAGGAAATTTTTGCAAATTACGGAAGCATCAATCAAAGCGGTCTGGTTCTAATCAAAATTCTGTCCGTTATACTTCAAAGCCTCTGATTTTGATGAAGCTCTGTCTATCATGCCTCTGTACTTCTAAATCTGATTATGTTTTCGTCTGATATGTCTCTGTATGTTTGACTCTGATTATGCTTTCGTACGTCTGACTCTGATCACAAATCTATCTGACATACTTCCATACGTCTGAACCTGACTACAGATCTGTCCGACACAGTTTAGTACATTCGACTTTGATCATGGATCTGTCCGATATGCTTTTGTGCTTTTGGCTCTGATTATGAATTTGTTTAATATGACGGGGGATTTTGGTAACATTGTGAGTAATCGAGGAGTGAATGCCTTCATAAGTGATCTGGTTAGGGACGAGTATGTAGTTGGTAGGAGGACCTCCCCCGAAACGTTTGTAGGACCTGTAAGACCAATTGAACATTCGAGGACGAATGTTGTAAAGGGGGGGGGGGGGGGAGGATGTTATATCCCGAAATTTTGGATATTCGGAAAATCCGAGATAATTGTGACTTGTAAAGAATAAGGCCATATTTTGATTTCATTTGATATATATGTTTCTACTTATGAAAAGTGTTGACTCGGAGACATCGGAGAAGGCCAAGGGCAAGATTTGGAATTTCGGAAACTGTTTCGGGAATTACAAAATAAGAATTTTAAGGAATTGGGCTAAAAAAAAATTAGGAAAATGAGGCCCAAAAAGGAGGCCCAACCGGCCATAGGGGTGGCCAAGCCCATGGATTAAAATAATTTCCATATGATGAATTATATAAGTCATCTTATCATGTAGAAGGTTCAAGAAAAATTGAGAAAAAAATCAAGACAAAAAAGAAAAGAGAGAAGCTCACGGCTAGAGAGAAAGAGAAGGAGAAAAGGAAGAAAAAAATTCTTGGAGCCAAACCCTTGGTTCAAAAATTCATTTCTTGTGGGATTATTACTAAGTGCAAGATTCTCTACAAAGTGGCATAATTATTTTGGCAAGAAAGTACCATTTGTGGCAAGTGAAAGAATTGAGAAAAGGTAAGAATTTTACCATTTTTATACCATGGAATATATGTATATATGTTGTAGTGTGTGGGAATGAATGAAAAGCATGAAAATTTTGTGTGTTGTGAATGTGTGTGTATGGCCGTGTACTACATGGAAAGAAGAGGAACATGGATTAAATTATGTAGTGTGTTAATTGTGTTATTGTGAAATGAATGGAAGAAAAATGGTTTTTGTTGTCATGCAAAAATAATTGTTAAGTTGTGCTAGGAAAGTATGCAATTTTATTGTAGTTTATGTAAATGTGGAATTGAAGTTGTTAAGGTGCAAATTATGACTAATGTTGATGAACTTGGAAGATGAAAAGGTGTTATGAACTTATTTGTTAAAGATTGGAAGAATTGGATGAATTGTGGTTTTGGTGGAAAGTTTGCGTGTTTTGTATATCATGTGTATATCTCGTGTATATGTTGTATAAATGTTATGATATGCTTCCGAATGGTATTGTTATGACCTTGATTAGTAATAAATGAAATTATGTTGGTATTGATTCGGAAGTGTGAAGTCGAAGTGAGAGTTATTGCATTATGACGAAAAGAGGACTAATTAGTCTATATTGTGCCTTATTGTGGTTGTTGGTGTTGTGGGTGTTGTTGTTGGATTGTTGTTGGTTGTTGTGAGCCGAGTTGAATCTCGGGGAGGCTATATGTATAGGGGAGATGCTGCCCAAATTTTTATAGACAAGTGTTGGTTAAGTTTAGAATTTTTAAGTCTCATGAATAGTAATTGGCAAAAGTGACCATTTGCAGTTTTTGGACGAAACGGGAATTGAGATTTGACGACCATAAAGCATAACGAAGGTATGTAAAGTTTTTCCCTTCTTTCTTAGGCATGTTATGAGTGTAACGGGCTTGGAAACGAGCCTCGATCGCATTTCTGCTACTCACACTCCAAGATTGAAAGTAGCTCAAAATCATTCAGTAAGATTGAATTGTTTCTTTACCTTTTTGTCGGCAAAATTTCCCATATGTACATAACTTCTACAAATGGAGTCAAAACACCCCAAGATGATTACGGATGACTCCCTAAGGGTTATTATCCATAATTTTTGTACGCCACTATGGTTGGGTCCGAGGTGGGTCCACAGAACCCCCGATGGATTCGGTAAGGCATAAATTGACTCTGTTTGGCCCGATACTCTTAGTTAGATCTTGGCTATCTTTCTGGTATCATATGGTGAATGTTATGACATCTGGAACGGTCCTGAATATTCTGCTCTGAGATAATCTGTCGCGCCATCCCAAATGACACGTATGCGTATCTATTATAACTATAATCCGATAGTTCCGATTTGACCCCTCTTCTGAATTGTTTCAGTTCCATTCGATCTGTGTGTCGGTCTGTATGCATATGGTTTCTCATTAATGTGTTCGTGGATGACTCAATGCTTCCTTCACTGCGCCCAGGCCAGGTTCTGTGATTCGTGCACTTCCACTGCATTGTTCACCGCGTCCCTCGGATGTACGGGCCGGGATCTGTTTACATCTGATTATGATTTGATTATGTGATTTGTCGGGGATGGCGGCCAGGATGGCATTTGATCTGATCTGTTTGTCCACCGCGTCCCGTACTCAGAGGGCCGGGTTCTGTTACCGCGTCCCTTATAAAAGGGCCGGGATCTGATTTATGACATGTATGTCTGTATATGATTATGACTCTGCATGCATGATTCTGTCTACTGCAGTTCTGTATGTCTGATCTGGAGTATGATTCTGTCTGTCACACTTCTGGAAAATATGATCTGGATTATGACTCTGTCTGTTGCACTTCTGTACGTCTGACATCTGATTCGGCTTATGACTCAGTCTGTCATATTTCTGCACTTCTGACTCAGTTTGCGATTTTGTCAGTCACACTCTGCCCTTCTGATCTGTGTTATGATTCTGTCAGCTATACTCTGTCCTTCTGATTCATATCACGACTCCGTCGGCTATGCCCCGTGCTTAAGATATATATTGTGGATCTGTCCGTATACTCTGTGTTTCTGCTTTGGTTTTGGGTTCGAGTTGTCCGTTATATTTCTGTATTTCTGATTCAAATTATGATTATACTTGTTACATTCCGCTTTACATACTCGGTACATTTCCGTACTGACCCCCTGTTCTTCGGGGGCTGCGCTACATGCCCGCAGGTACAGACGCACCTCGAGATATGCCACCAGCTTAGGGTACCTGTTCTGCTGTTGGAGTGCTCCCTTTTAATCCGGAGCATATACTTTTGGTATATATTTTGTTCTGATGTGTATTCTGTACATTTGTCTATTTGGGGTACGACGGGGCCCTGTCCCGTCATCTGTTTCTGTTCTGTCTGTAGAGGCCTGTAGTCATGGTTGTGGGTTATGGGTTATCACTGTTCCGGTAGGTATGTGTGATACTGCGATTTAAGTTACTTCGCTTGCTATGCTGGCCTTAACGGCTTATGTATAAGTCTACGTCTGTATGTATATTTTCGCGCGAAGTATTCTGTAACTGTATGAATCTGTGTATGTCTAATCTGATTAATTGGCTAGTACGCTAATTCTGTCAGGTAGGTACGTATGGGTGCCCAGTTAGGACACCCGTCGCGGCCCACGGGGTTGGGTCGTGACACTTACGCCCTCACATAGACCAAAGAATGTCCCAACACACATTTACAACATAAATGGGACAGAAGACTAAAGAGACAGAAGAACACTCACACTCACAAAGAAATTTGCATACCATGCGTGCACATACCATAGACTTGCCTTTATTTTCCATGCCTTCAACTTTGAACAATTTGATTGTGATCACATTAGGACTTTTCGGGCTTTGGCCTCATTTTCCGCATCCTTTACTTATCACCCCCAACTTAGGATTTTAGATTCATTTGCCATTCTTCAGTGTCAAGGAGGGACTTGGTGCCAAATGGGTTTATTCATAGCAGGGAAAGAGGTTAGTTCAAGGTTAATCGAAGAAAAAGTCTATAGGCTCAAAATGGGAGACTAGGGATCATTTTCTATACGGGCTAGGCTCATTTAAGATAAACAGGCTTTGGGGTTAATACAAAGAAAGCCTAAGATCACTTCACAATCAAACTCTCCTTAGAATTCACGCACGACCAACCGGGCAAGTTCTAGATTACAAGCATCATATGCAAATAGAAACTAAGAACTCACAACACAATGGCATAAGAATTGTTTAAATACTCTGACTTCAATTCCGTTTGAAGATTTCACATGCATGAACACCCTTTCTTTGAAATGTCATTAAAAGAACCATACATGTCAATATCAACAACTCATTCTTGATGTACATCACAAATGATTTTTCGGAGGGATATCATTGAACTGTAAACACCACTTTTATCTATGCTAGAAACACGGACCACTACCACTTAAGTCATCATTACTTTACTTCTATATTAAACATCCTAAACATGCCAGGTTCAACATACACATAGCATTCTTCGGGAATAGAACACATAGCAAAGACTAGCCGAAGAAGGTCCTAACACATACTTAATAATAAAAACAATACCAACAAAAACACAAACAATAACAATTGTCCTAAACACATGCTTACTATCACAATTTGGGATAAAATACCTACCAAAAACAAAATCAATAAAAATAATATCCATTATACCAAAACAACAATCCCAACAAACAACAGCAATTCCCCACACCCCCAACTTAAAATCATGCATTGCCCTCAAGGCATCAATATAATGCATCGAAAGAACGGAGGGCCTCCCTGGAGCGCACTAGGCGCTCAGATCTGCAGCAGCATCATGAGGTGGAGCAGTGGTGGTGTCAAGCTGGTCAACACTGGAAGTCCCAGTCACAGTGGGTGGGGGAGCAGTATGGTAAGCCGGCACAATGGGATGGGTTGAGCTAGAAGTAGCTCCTGCGGTGTCAGAACTCAGTCGGGACTCTTGGCGGATCTTCTTCAAAGTACGCTGCTCCTCCTCCTCATTCTGTGGGCGCAAATCAGCAAATGGATCAAGACTCTGGAGAATGGGCCCGAGGTTTTCATCATCTAGCGAGGCTCTCCTGCGCTTCCCTTTGGTCAAAGAGGGGGTATCCTCTTCCAACTCCTCGTCGTGCTCCTCCTCAACCGTGTCCTCGATCTCATCATCCACAAGTAGACTCTGAACCGGCTGGTAGAAGCTCTGTGCCAACTCTGTGTGTACTTTCGGAAGCTGGTCAGTCACAACAGCCGCGTCCTGTGCCTTCAATTTCTGCACATCATCCTTGACAGATCGCAACTCACTCCGAATAGCGCCCAACTCCATAGCGGGGTGTGTCCTTGTCAGCTCAGTCATTCTGTTCTCAATAACATCTATCCGAGAGTGGATCCGTAGGTGGTCATCAGCTATCTGGTCTTTTATTGGCTGCAACGCTGCATCAATAGCTCTTTTCGTGTACAATTTCAGCTCAATCATGAGCTGCTTGACCTGCCTATCTGTTCAATCTGCTTGCAGGACCACTGCCCCAAAATTCTCCCAATTGAAAATCATTTTTATCGCAAGCTCGGGTGGGACTCCCGGTGTTGGCTGAGCTGGTGCTGGGCTTGCTCCAGTGGAAGAGGTAGGACCACCCGAAGTAGGTGCGGCGGGAGCTGGCATGGGCTGTGTAGCATAAGCAGCCGGTAGAGCCTCAGAATCTGTGGGCTGACCCGCAGCCGCTTCCTCAGCACCCATGATAGCCAAGGGTATAACATCTGATCCCGTTGGCCCCTTGGGCACATCAGAAGACGATGCAGATGGCATTGAACCCTGGCGCAACACATCATCCATCCCCTTTGTGATGTCATAAATACTCCTGGCGATCACACTGTGATCGATAAGGGGGAGGGGTTCTGGTTCTTCACGCAAGCATAATAGCGTAAGCAGACATGGATGAATGAGGGAAGTGGTCGGCTGGGTGGCTCTCTCTCGGAGATCTGCTGCTATCAGTCGTCCGAAGTTGATCTTATACCTCGACATAATGGCAGCCACAAGAACAGCCCTGTCCGGAGTCAAAACATTATCTGACTGAGTAGGACGGATGCGGAACATAACAATCTGCCACTAAAACTTTGCCTCTGTCGTGAGGGTGTTCTTCCAAATCCGTGCAGTGGCTGTCAACTTTGGCACTATTGCCCATTCGGGATCTGTCGTCCGTGCAATCACTGAGGCCACCCATTTTCTGACGGAGATTGTATCTTTCTGTTCCATTTTGTAGATAAAATCCCCTTCTTCCGCCGCTGTAGGCTCAATATAATATTCCCCGAATAGTATTTTATTTATGACCGACGGAGAGACATCAATATTCTTTTTCCGCAGTACTACCTCAGTCATTGCCGGCACTTGAGTTGCTCGCTGCCCTTTCTTCAGTGCTTTGAATACAGCAGCCCCATACGAAGCGTAGAATTCCCGAACAAGATCCGGGATGTAGGACCCCACAGGGTTTTTCAAAAACTCTAGCTTGTGGAATCAGATAGTGTCACGAATGCCCGGATATCCTTCAAGGCCATCGAAACTGACGTTCCGTTCCTCGAAAATACTCCTCCTCAGGTCCTTTCCTTCATTCTTTGCTAGCTCACAACCTTTATTGTACAAGTCTTCAGATCCCTCCACAGAAAACCGGAGGATCTTCTCATTCATAGCCTGCATCCGAATGTCAAGTTCTCTCCTTTCCTGCTTGCGCTCTTTTTCGCGCTCCTCCGCAGTAGGCTGTCTAATAGATGGTTGAAGTCGGTGTGGTGGGGTGGCAGCCTGCCTGGGTTCACTCTTGCTCGACGAACTCGACTCCTCAGCCGAGGAGGAACTTTCTGATGGTGGGGCTGGCCTGTTAGGTGCGACTGGCCGCTTTGTAGTCCTGGCGTCCTTGATTAGCTCGTCGTCGTGTAGCCTTGAGGTTACTTTGCTTGCAGCAAAACCTTTTCCTTTTTCCGCAACCTTAGGTGAAGCCTTCTTTGCTTGCCTTGGTTTACCCATACCTGTGTAAGGTAAAGTTAGATATAATACCCGAGAAGCTATTCAATTATATAGGTTATTGGTTCAAGTTAAGGCTTCAATTAGCTCAGGCACTGTAACACAGTCGACGGACCGTCATACGCGTTACGGTCTGTATCTAGCAACCGTAACTCAGTTTGTTCATTTCTAACACAGGGACCGTAACACCATCGACGAACCGTCATACGCGATACGGTCCGTAACATGGTACCGTAACGTAACCAAAATTTCCAGAAAGTTTTCTGAAAAATCATAGGAGTTACGGTACGAGGTTACGGACCGTCTCACGTGTTACGGTCCGTAACACCTCACCGTAACATCATTCAAATTTCCAGAAAGCTTTCATGGAAATCCTCGATGTCACGATGTGGTGTTACGGTCCGTCACTTGGGTTACGGTCCGTAACACCTCACCGTAACATCGTTCAAATTTCCAGAACGTTTTCATGGAAATTCTCGGTGTTACGGTGTGATGTTACGGTCCGTAACACACGTTACGGCCCGTAACTTTGAACGGCGGGCATTGAACCAACAGACACATTGTTTGGCCAATTTTCTCATTTTAAGCATGAGGCCTAGATTTTTGACTTTATGCTTCTTGGGTATGGTGTAAAACAACATTTTATCCGTTCACATACCTCGGGTTACTCAGACTTCACCTGGTTTTACCAAAGTTTTCATTGAGAACTTTTATCGAACAGTTGGTGGGCAAACCAATTTAGGAATTTCACGAATGAAACTTTCAATCGGAATGCCCTCCGACTCAGTGGAAAACAATGTGCTTGTGTCCACGAGTCTCTCAAACAGCACAGATACCAATCCCAACCCCCAACCTTTTGTCAAATCCCGCATAATTTATCAATGGGAATTGAAATTCATTCAAGACAATCAATGTACGAATTTCAATGCATATCATACGAATTTACTCATGAAAATCATAGCAATCGCGTCGATAGTTAAAAGAAGAGAGTCAAGACATGTAATACCTGATCGTTGGCGATTTCTGGGATGAAACCCGAACTTAAAGCAGTGATTTTGACAAGTAAATAGCAACGATATTGAGAGAAATATGAAGAAGAGCAGGAGATGTAGAGAGGGGAGATGAAAATAAAAATAAGGGAGTTATGGGAGAGAGAGGGATCGATTCGTTTTTTTAAAAAAAAATTTGGTAACCGTAGGGTCATGTATTTAAACATGCCCAACGGTTACATTCCCTGTTACAGACCGTAAATCGAGATACGAACCGTATCACGTGTTACGGTAAACCAAACGACCCCGTTTTCCTTATTCATTAATGACCTGGCACTACAATCGATGGACCGTAACCCGTGTTACAGTCCGTTACCTGGCGTAACGGGTGCGAAATTTCCAGTGAGTGCCCAGATTTATTTATCAAAGTTACGATCTGGTGTTACGGTCCGTAACATGTACGACAGACCGTAACTCATACCGTAACACGCTTCTTCGTCCTTCAGTGATTTTTGCTTTTTCTTATCGCTTGTTACGCTACATGATATGGACCTTAACATGAGTTACGAGCCGTAACATGGAGCATCTCGTCTGAGAAAATTCCGCAGTTCAGAGGCCTCTTCAATTCTCAAACTCCTACCACATTAGCACATCAAAAACACAAAAGAACACAAAGGAGATACAAAATTTAAACTACTTACAAAGCGGTAAATGTGGGTTGCCTCCCACACAGCGCTTGGTTTAACGTCACAGCTCGACGTGATACCTCATTTTCGAGTTCAGGAACCGTATTTCAGCCAATACCTATCAACGACCTTACCATCATCAATACACCAATGGTAATGCTTCACTCTTTGTGCATTCACCTTGAAAGTCCGAGTGCCATCCTCGGATTTCACCTCAATGACGCTTCCATTTGGGGAAACATTTACAATTTCAAAAGGACCAGACCACCGAGACTTTAACTTGCCTGGAAAGAACTTTAGGCGTGAATTGTACAACAAGACCAAGACCAAGTCCTTTGGCTGAAAATCCCTTTTTAGGATCTTCAAGTCATGATAGTATTTTGATCTTCTCTTTGTACAGTGTTGCACTTTCATAGGCATTGTACCTAAATTAATCCATCTCGTTGATTTGAAACAATCGCAGCTTTGTTGCTTCATGCCAATCCATATTAAGCTTTTTCAATGCCCAAAAGGCTTTATGCTCAAGCTCAATAGGCAAATGACATGCCTTCCCAAATACCAACTTATACGGTGAAGTCCCAATAGGCGTTTTGAATGCCGTGCGATATGCCCATAAAGCATCATCTAGCTTCTTGGACCAGTCAGTGCGATTAACATTGACCGTCTTCGCCAAGATGCTTTTTATCTCTCTGTTTGAGACCTCAACCTGACCACTCGTCTGAGGATGATATGGAGTGGCAACCCTGTGATGCATGCCATATTTTTCAAGAAGATCGGCAAATGGTTTGTTACAAAAATGAGAGCCACCATCACTAATAATAGCTCTAGGAGTGCCAAATCTAGTAAAGATGTTCTTTTTTAGAAAGGCATTGACTCTCCTACCATAGTTGTTAGGCAAGGCCACCGCCTCCACCCATTTGGAGACATAATCCACTGCGACAAGAATGTATTTCAGGTCGTAGGAGCTCACGAAGGGCCCCATAAAATCAATTCCCCATACATCAAATAGCTCCACCTCAAGAACAAAATTCATCGGAGTTTCATGCCTCTGACCTATTGTGCCCTGGCGTTGGCATTTATCACAAGAGCGTGCCAACATATTTCCATCACGATAAATGGCTGGCCAGTAGTAGCCACACTCTAGCACCTTGGCTGCGGTTCTATTTCCACTGTGATGCCCACCAACCAGAGAATCATGGCATGCCTACAAAATATCCATCACCTCAGATTCCGCCACACATCTCCGGATCATATTGTCAGCACACGTCCTGAATAAGTAAGGCTCATCTTAATAAAACTGTCTGCAATCTCTCAAGAATTTCTTCTTTTGATATGCCTTCAACTCTTCAGGAACGATGCCAGTCACCAAATAATTGGCAATATCGGCGTACCATGGTGTGACATCATTGGAGATGACCAAGACTCTTTCATCCGGAAAAGTGTCATCAATATCCAGCACATCAATCGGTTTCCCTGGTGCTTCCAGTCTGGAGAGATGGTCAGCTACTTGATTTTCTGACCCTTTTCGGTTTTTGACTTCAAAGTCAAATTCCTGTAGCAACAACACCCATCGTATCAACCGAGGCTTAACATCCTTCTTCGCCATCAAATAGCGCAATGCGGCATGGTCAGTGTGAACCACTACCTTGGCACCCAACAAATAAGTTCGGAACTTCTCAAAGGCATAAAAATGGCAAGTAGTTCCTGCTCCGTTACTGTATAGTTCAATTGAGCTCCATTCAGTGTTTTGCTGACATAATAAATTGGGTGCAGGATCTTGTTTAGCCGCTGACCAAGCACAGCGCCAATTGCAAGACCACTGGCGTCACACATTAATTCAAAGGGCAGTGACCAATCCGGGGACACAACAATAGGAGCGGATGTTAACTTTAGCTTCAACTCGTCGAAAGCCTTGATGCATTTCTCATCAAAATAGAATTTGGACTCTTTTTCCAAGAGTTTGCATATTGGGTTTGCAATTTTGGAGAAGTCTTTGTGTCACGACCCAGCCCCGTGGGCCGCGACTGGTGTCCTTCTGGGACACCCCAAACGAACTCACACCCAGACTATCGTAATCAGACTCGTCCAAACTCAACGTACGTTATTCGAACTCAACATCGTAATCGGACATCTACCGAGCACTTATCCTAAGCAGTCGCCCGTACAGATCAGACAAATCACAAATCAGAAAGGAGGCGGAATGTACATCGCCAGATTTCACACACACATCAGAAGGGTGGCGGAATATACATCGCCCCCAAATGCATACACACACATACAAACTCAGAGGCCGACTTGGCCATAGTAGCGTACGGGCCGCTTAAGATCGCAAAACAGACTCACATGCAAACACACCGGACCCACGACCCACAAATTTGACTACAGGCCTCTAAACAAAACAGAACACAAGAACATAGGACGGGACAGGGCCCCGCCGTACCCACGCATCCAAATATACAGAATACAGACACAACCAAAAGATATGTACCGAAAGTAGGCTCCGGATCAAGGGGAGCTCTTCAACACAGCAGAATGAGTAGCCTAAACTGGAGGACCACCCAAACGAGCTTTTGTACCTGCGGGCATGAAACACAGCCCCCGAAGAAACGGGGGTCAGTACGGGAGAAGTACTGAGTATGCAAAGCAGAAGGTACAGAAATCACAAACACAGCTGGAGTCAGAAAGAACAAACACACCAACATCGCAAACAAAGCAACCCTGTGCGGGAGACGAATGTACAAATGCAAATCAAATCATGTATAGGGTTTAGGAACGTGGTCACCCCCCGACGCTGGTGCCACAACACATCATAACTCCAGAAGTTTACAAATCCCCGTACAATCTCCAGACACATCGTATCACACACACATCATATCATCAGAACATATCAATTGCCATATCACATCATAACTCCATAAACGGTAACCGGCCCTATGGCGAGGCCTCGGAAACCGTAACACATCATAACTCCCGAATATATTATAGCGCGCACGATCACAAAGTCGGCCCGGGTACCGACGAACGAAGTCATAGCAGACAACACGAATAGAGTAGTGCAGAAACCATATGCATATCAAAAATAATTTGTCGGACTCAACATATAGTTTACGTAGAGGTATATACTGACGCCCGAAGGCTCGGAGTAGGAATCAGACCGATCAAAGTATGCGTATAAAAGTTACGAAGTTCCAAACTGCCAAATTCGCAAGAAAAACTGTTCATAAGTCATTTTCCAAAAATCTCACATCATTCAAAGTACAGAACGTACATTAATGGCATAGGAAGTTTCAAACACATCTTTGGGTCATAAACAGACGGTTGCGGATCATAACGGACACAAACGAATCAAACAAACCGAATAAGGGGAGCCTCGGGGCTCGCGGGCCCACCTCGAGTCAAATTGAGGCGGCGGACACAAATCACAGACTCTCGGCTCCATAGAGCCATCTACGAAAGTTTCGAAGAGTTTCGGACACAACAGCACAAGTTATGGGGGTACGAACTTTCTTTTAACCAAATGCAACAAAAGAGGTCAATTGCGCTGAGTGAATAGTGCTCGAACTTGAGCTTCGATTTCCAAGAGTAGGATTATTCCCGAGGGGCCGATCTTAACCTAGTAGGACTAGGACATGCCAAAAAGAATGATAGGTAGGCTTTACATACCTGGTTGGCGCCTTACGCTCCTCAAATCGCAATTCCCGTTTCGTCCAGAAACTGCAAATGGTCACTTTTACCAGTTACTATTCATGAGGATTAACATTTTCGTCTTTGGGCTATATTTGGCTACCGAAATTTCGGCAGCACTTCCCCTATAAATCTAACACCCCGAGACTTAGCTCGGCTCAAAATATAACAACATCAACAGCCCAAACATCATTACACAATACGAATCACAATCAAACACACTAACTTCACAATTGCACTTTATTTCATAAGTTGGTAATCCTATTTCCAAACTTCACAATTTCAACTCATATCCACATTATTGTATTCATTCATTCAAGATTATTCCACTACATAACAAACAAGTTCCAAACAACATACAAACATCCCCAAAATTCACTACTTTCCAATTTTCATTCAAAACACCAAAAGTTACGACGAACGTTCTAACTTGCGTCGTTTCATTCCAAACTCATTATCATCAACCATAAATCATATTTAAAGTCTTTAGTATCATATATATACTATGACATACACATATATACCAAGGATATACACTTTCCGATAACGTCCAAAATTATTTTCTAACACCAACTCAATTCCTTAATCAATCCTTTACAACATAATGACCACAACAACACATCATTCAAGCTAAACAAGATCAAATTCTTATGCCTTAAACCTTATAAAGCTCACGGCCAAACACACTCTTTTTGCACACACATGCCAAGCACAAACACAACACCATTCCAAAATCTTCATGCTAATTCAATCACTAACACATATGTACCCATTTCATAACATAAAAACATTGAAATCTTACCTTAATCTTAAGATCCCGATTTGCCGCAAACGAGCACCTTACGCCAAACTAATTGTACCCCGTTGAAGAGGGGCTCGAGTACTTCATAATACGTTAAGGACAAGGATTTTTGGATCACCACAAAGCTAGCAATTTTTTTTTTCTTTCCCTATACCCTTCGGCCGAGAGCCATTTTTTTCTTGTTCTTGAATTTTTTTCTTTTGTTCTAGATAATTATCCATTACAATGTGATATATATCCACTTATAGGTCATGTGCATAGCACATGACCTTAATGGAATGGGCTTGGGCTTGCCCCCCCCTTTGGCCGGCCACTTTCCTTCCTTTGGGCCTCAATTTTTGTATTCCATTTTCTTAGCCCAATGCATAAAATGTCCCGTTTTGTAATTCCCGAAACTAATTTCTAAAATTCCAAATTCACCCTCGGCCTTCCCCGAGGTCTTGACATTAATAGTTTCATAATCAACACGAGCATAGCGACTTAAACCAAAATTATTTCCTCAATACACACAAGTCTTATTTATCTCTTGATTTCCCGTTATACGAAAATACGGGACATAACATTCTCCCCCCCTTAAAAACATTCGTCCTCGAATGTTGAATCGAACTCATGGGTGTCATACTACTCCGGGAGGGTTCTCTTGATACTTGTCCTTTATTGATTTCTCCGACATATCTTCTTTACCAATACTAGGGTAGATTTTTCACGTCACCGACTCAAATACCTCCATAATACATTTTCTCATACTCTACGTAATCACCGAACTCTGCACTATATTCTTGTAAGGGACGGACGCTTTCCAGATATCATCGCCAATATCATCTTCTTTTCACACTCCTGAGTTTCCTTACCACATCGTCGTAATCTCACTTTACTTCATATCAGACACTTCATGCCCAACAGACTCAGAACTAAAACCGAACGGATTCATAATCGGAAGCAGACATACTCAACGATGGCGGACGGATTCGTAGTCAACATCGAAGGTTCGGAAGCATATCAGACACATCTGAGATCGGAGTCAGACGTACAAAGGAGTATCGGACGAATTCGTAAGCAGAATCAAACACACGAAGGTATACCAAACAGATTCACAATCGAAGTCAGACGTACGGACTCATATCGGACAGATCCGAAATCAGAATCAAATATACAGGATTGTTTCATACAAAGTCGTGACCAGTCAAACCGAAGTGTATCGAACACACACGCGGTCAAAATCAAACGCACCGAAGCATATCAGATGAATTTATATCCAGAGTCAGACCCACAGAGGTGTGCCAGACCGAAACGGATTCAGAATCAAACGCACAAAAGGTTCATCGAACAAGAACGTAGTCGAACTCAGAAATATAGAGGCGTACTAGGTAGAGCCTCATCGGAATCGGAAGTGCAGAAGCACCACAGATGGGATGTCAATTTAGAATCAAATCATTCATATTAAGGCTCCAATAATTCATGAGAATTCCCCTTGATTTGCAACTCACTCACCAAGTCGTCACACAATTTACCTTGCGTCTTACGTACCAACTCCTTCAAAGATTCCAATTACTCACACTGCTTATCTTTTATTTATCACTACATTAGTTTCCGGGGCTCGACTCTTAGACCTCATAGGCAGCAAATGAGAATCATACACACATACACATACACACGTTTACTCACACCTTACTGGCGAACATCTCTGACTATTATTCAAATTCGTTCAATTTTCCAAGAGGTATTGTACCCTTTCCTCTTTGCCCATTTAGTCCGCCTCGTTCCGCGCGACTCTCGAAAGGGCACTAATTATTCCACACCCAGTCTATTTACCTTTTGGTTACTTCAAATTTTCATTTATTTTGATCACACTCTTACTCATGAAAAACTTTACATTACTTCCCAGGGGGTCACCCATCCCAGAATTGCTCTGGCTTGAGCACGCTTAACCCTGAAACTTGCACGCATTTTGATACGTTAGGGCTGATATAATTCCGCCAATTGCCTCGCACGACCTTTGTCACGTAATTTTAGGCCAAACGGGGTCTTAGCAAATTTTTCGGAAATTTTTCGTAGCGGGTCCCACTCTGTCCCAAAGAGGTCGTTTGCTTTTCTGGCTGTGTGGTCTATCGTTCTACCCTTCCAACTCCCATATATTTTCCTCACACATGTCCAGATAACTGCCTCGGATATTTTCATTAATTCAGATTCTTACCCTACCTTTACTGACACACACAAAAAGAATATCGCATAATACTGAGGTACAAACCTATCATTGCACATATTTATTCAGAAAAGGGTTAGTAATATACCTGGGTCTGTGTCTGGGGGTGCCTCTGGGTCCCGACGACCAGTCAAAGCATAGATGCGGTTCGAGGGACCGCTAGAACCTGAACCCCCACCACGGCCTCTACCGCGGCCCGCTGGTGCTGGCATACCTCGCCCCGTAGAGCGCGTGGCCGGAGATGTAGATGACGAACCAGCAGCGGACCTCATCGGCGGTGCTGTGCTACCGGAACCACCTGCCCACGGGCAATCCCGCATGATATGGCCCTGGCGGCCGCAAGCAAAACAGGCCCCCGTGGCCCTAAAGCACTCACCCGGGTGCGATCTTCCACAGTACGAACACTGGGGTATGGGTGGCCTAGACTGACTGGGACCCCTACTCGCCTGAGGACCTGGGGCTCTGGAACTCTGGTCTGCCCTGGACGGTCCTGCTCCATCAAACCTCTTACCAACAGACTGGGTGTCCCGGCCTGACGGAGGAAAGTACCCGCTGGGCTGATACTGAGGCTGCCCGCTCCGAGAATCTCCAGAATACCCCGCTGATCTGGCTCTCTTGGGCCGTCTCCCATCATACTCTCGGCTGGGCCGACCTGCTCGGTGCCGGTTCTCCATCCCCTGGGCGTAGGCCTGTAGACGGGCAATGTCCATATCTGTCTGCAATGACACCGCCATACACCCGTCAATCAAGTAACAATCCAGCCCCATAACATATCTATGCATCCGATCTGTCATATCTGCCACCACGGCAGGGGCATACCGGGCCAGGGAATCAAACTCCAAATTATATTCACGGACGCTCCGACCCCTCTGCTGCAGATGCAAAAACCGATCAGCTCGCTCCCGTCGTAACTCTGGGGGCAGAAAGTGGCGGGTGAAAGCAGTCACAAACTGATCCCACATAGCTGGAGGAGCACCCTCACCCCGGGATAGCTCCCAAGTCTCATACCAATGCGCGACAACATCCCGAAGCCTATGCGAAGCCAGCTCAACCGACTCGGTCTCTGACGCCCTGACCAAGTCTAATGCACGCCGCATCCCCCGAATGAAGTCATGGGGGTCCTCGTCGGGCTTAGACCCGAAAAACTCTGGAGGGCCGCATAACAAGAACTCCCGAACTCTCAGGCTTTCCCGCCTGTCCTCATCATCATCGTCCCTCCGCCCGCGCCTGCGAGCCTGTCCGGCTACAATCGTGGTCAACAACTGCACAGCCTCCCTCAGGGTCCTATCCTCCGCCCCTGGCTGAGAAGCTGGAGTCTCAGGAGCGGGTACACGGACCTCTGGAGCTGCTGAAGGTCCCGCTCCAGGCTGTACTAACGGGGGTGTAGCAGACCCCTCAGAATGAGGTGTAACCTCAGGCAAATCATAAACACGAGCCCGAGTAGCCCGTTGTGCCTGACTGGTCTCTCCCACCTTCGCCTTGCCCTTCTGGGCTGCCGTTGCCTTCTTCGAAGGCATCACTGCAAACACAACAACGGGTCAGATCAGAATGACCCTAATAACACAGCTCTATCGCACGATCTAAGATTCCAAAGAAAGGGCAACACAACATCCTAGATGTCCTGTAGCTCCCTGTTTATAGATGTGGTGCACAACACATCGATAAACAAGACTCTACTAGACACGGCCTGTAGACATTCCGAGGACAAACCGCTCTGATACCACTTTTGTCACGACCCAGCCCCGTGGGCCGCGACTGGTGTCCTTCTGGGACACCCCAAACGAACTCACACCCAGACTATCGTAATCAGACTCGTCCAAACTCAACGTACGTTATTCGAACTCAACATCGTAATCGGACATCTACCGAGCACTTATCCTAAGCAGTCGCCCGTACAGATCAGACAAATCACAAATCAGAAAGGAGGCGGAATGTACATCGCCAGATTTCACACACACATCAGAAGGGTGGCGGAATATACATCGCCCCCAAATGCATACACACACATACAAACTCAGAGGCCGACTTGGCCATAGTAGCGTACGGGCCGCTTAAGATCGCAAAACAGACTCACATGCAAACACAACGGACCCACGACCCACAAATTTGACTACAGGCCTCTAAACAAAACAGAACACAAGAACATAGGACGGGACAGGGCCCCGCCGTACCCACGCATCCAAATATACAGAATACAGACACAACCAAAAGATATGTACCGAAAGTAGGCTCCGGATCAAGGGGAGCTCTTCAACACAGCAGAATGAGTAGCCTAAACTGGAGGACCACCCAAACGAGCTTCTGTACCTGCGGGCATGAAACACAGCCCCCGAAGAAACGGGGGTCAGTACGGGAGAAGTACTGAGTATGCAAAGCAGAAGGTACAGAAATCACAAACACAGCTGGAGTCAGAAAGAACAAACACACCAACATCGCAAACAAAGCAACCCTGTGCGGGAGACGAATGTACAAATGCAAATCAAATCATGTATAGGGTTTAGGAACGTGGTCACCCCCCGACGCTGGTGCCACAACACATCATAACTCCAGAAGTTTACAAATCCCCGTACAATCTCCAGACACATCGTATCACACACACATCATATCATCAGAACATATCAATTGCCATATCACATCATAACTCCATAAACGGTAACCGGCCCTATGGCGAGGCCTCGGAAACCGTAACACATCATAACTCCCGAATATATTATAGCGCGCACGATCACAAAGTCGGCCCGGGTACCGACGAACGAAGTCATAGCAGACAACACGAATAGAGTAGTGCAGAAACCATATGCATATCAAAAATAATTTGTCGGACTCAACATATAGTTTACGTAGAGGTATATACTGACGCCCGAAGGCTCGGAGTAGGAATCAGACTGATCAAAGTATGCGTATAAAAGTTACGAAGTTCCAAACTGCCAAATTCGCAAGAAAAACTGTTCATAAGTCATTTTCCAAAAATCTCACATCATTCAAAGTACAGAACGTACATTAATGGCATAGGAAGTTTCAAACACATCTTTGGGTCATAAACAGACGGTTGCGGATCATAACGGACACAAACGAATCAAACAAACCGAATAAGGGGAGCCTCGGGGCTCGCGGGCCCACCTCGAGTCAAATTGAGGCGGCGGACACAAATCACAGACTCTCGGCTCCATAGAGCCATCTACGAAAGTTTCGAAGAGTTTCGGACACAACAGCACAAGTTATGGGGGTACGAACTTTCTTTTAACCAAATGCAACAAAAGAGGTCAATTGCGCTGAGTGAATAGTGCTCGAACTTGAGCTTCGATTTCCAAGAGTAGGATTATTCCCGAGGGGCCGATCTTAACCTAGTAGGACTAGGACATGCCAAAAAGAATGATAGGTAGGCTTTACATACCTGGTTGGCGCCTTACGCTCCTCAAATCGCAATTCCCGTTTCGTCCAGAAACTGCAAATGGTCACTTTTACCAGTTACTATTCATGAGGATTAACATTTTCGTCTTTGGGCTATATTTGGCTACCGAAATTTCGGCAGCACTTCCCCTATAAATCTAACACCTCGAGACTTAGCTCGGCTCAAAATATAACAACATCAACAGCCCAAACATCATTACACAATACGAATCACAATCAAACACACTAACTTCACAATTGCACTTTATTTCATAAGTTGGTAATCCTATTTCCAAACTTCACAATTTCAACTCATATCCACATTATTGTATTCATTCATTCAAGATTATTCCACTACATAACAAACAAGTTCCAAACAACATACAAACATCCCCAATTTTCTTAGCCCAATGCATAAAATGTCCCGTTTTGTAATTCCCGAAACTAATTTCTAAAATTCCAAATTCACCCTCGGCCTTCCCCGAGGTCTTGACATTAATAGTTTCATAATCAACACGAGCATAGCGACTTAAACCAAAATTATTTCCTCAATACACACAAGTCTTATTTATCTCTTGATTTCCCGTTATACGAAAATACGGGACATAACACTTTGATAAACCTCCTATAGAATCCGGCGTGTCCCAAGAAACTCCGAACTCCTTTTACTGAAATGGGCGAAGGGAGTTGTGAAATCACATCGATCTTGGCTTGATCAACCTCAATCCCTCTTTCTGAAATCTTATGGCCAAGGAAAATTCCCTCATTTACCATAAAATGACACTTCTCCCAGTTGAGGACGAGGTTTGTCTCCTCACACCTTTGTAGCACCGATCAAGATGGTCCAAACATTCATCGAATGAATCTCCCACCACAGAGAAGTCATCCATGAATACTTCAAGAAAGTTCTCAACCATGTCGGAGAATATGGACATCATGCATCTTTGGAAAGTAGCCGGGGCATTGCAAAGACCAAATGGCATCCGGCTGAAAGCGAATGTCCCATAGGGACAAGTGAAAGTAGTCTTTTCTTGGTCTTCCAATGCAATGTTGATTTGGTTGTACCCCGAGTACCCATTCAAGAAACAATAATAATATCTTCCAGCTAGCCGATTAAGCATTTGATCAATAAAAGGCATAGGGAAGTGATCCTTGCAAGATGCGGTATTCAGCTTCCGGTAGTCCATTCACACTCTCCAGCCGGTGACAGTCCTTGTTGGAATCAACTCATTTTTAGAGTTTGGGACAACAGTGATGCCTCATTTCTTCGGCACACATTGGACAGGGCTTACCCATGGACTGTTGGTAATAGGGTAAACCACCCCCGCATCTAGCAACTTAATAATCTCCTTCTTCACCACCTCTTGCATCGGTGGATTTAATCTTCTCTGATGCGCAACACTTGGCGAAATTTCCTCCTCCATTTGTATCCGGTGCTCACAAATTCCGAAGGGAATCCCCCGGATATCTGCAATAGTCCAACCCAAAGCTCTTAAATGCTTCCTCAAGACTGCGATGAGTCTTTGAACTTGGCCCTCATTCAGGAGTGATGACATAATAACCGGGAGGGTGGCATTTTCTCCAAGAAATACATATTTAAGATGGGATGGAAGTTGCTTGAGGTCCAACTTCGGTGGCTCAATAATTGATGGTTTTGCTGGAGGAGTTGTTCGTTTCCCTAAATCAAGAGACAGTTTCTTGGGCTCATAAGAGTAAGACCCCAGACCGATGAGTGAATTCACTGTCTCAGTATATCCCTCCATTTGTTCAGCATCAAAATTCACCAAGATGGCTGATAGTGCTTCCCTCAAGCATTCTTCCTCCATCTTAAATTCCACCGCTTCATCCACTTCATCAACAGAATTGATGACTGAAATACTTTGATAAGGACTAGGTAATTTCATGCCTTTGCTTGCGTGAAAATTCACCTCCTCATCGTTCACCCGGAACTTGATCTCGTGCTTCTCGGAATCCATAAAAGCCCTCTCCGTCGCAAGGAAAGGTCTTCCCAGAATAATAGGAATTTCTTGATCAATAGCACAATCAAGAATCACGAAATCTGTTGGCAGTAGAAATTCTCCGATTTGAACCAGCACATCATCAACTACCCCCACTGGCCTTTTTATCGATCTGTCAGCCATCTGCAACCTCATGGTAGTTAGCCTTGGCATTGCTAGCCCCGATCTTTTAAAAATTTCTAGGGGCATAAGATTTATGCTAGCCCCATTATCACACAAAGCCTTGGTGAAATCCTGCTGCCCTATGGTGCATGGAACTATGAATGCTCCAGGATCTTCCCTCTTTTGCACTGTGGTCTTGGAAAGAATAGCCCTAACGCGGTGAGTGATACGCACAATATCGTGTTTCAATGGCTTCTTTTTCTTTGTTAAAAGATCCTTCAAATACTTAGCAAAGCCAGGCATTTCTTGGACAGCGTCCATGAAAGGAATATTCATCGTCTACTGCTTGAGTTGATCATAAAATCGCAAGCACTTCTCATCTTTTGTTTTTCTCACTAGCTTTTGAGAAAAAGGTGGTGAAGATTTGAACAATTGGCTCAAAGGGCGAAAAGCACCAGAAAGTTTTGCCTTCCCCTTTTCCTGTTTTTCTACTTGTGCCTTGAGATTATCAAGGTTCTGCTCCTCTTCCGCTATAATAGGGACTTCCTCCTCTGTTTCTTCCTCTACAATATCATCAGATACATCAGACTGCGCTTCTTCTTCAACAATTGGTTCCAGATCAATCACCTTTTTATTAGCACCTTGAAGTATTTTTCCACTTCTGGTGCTAATAGCAGCTACATTCTCCATAGAGTTTACTCCACTACCTTTTGGATTTGGAACTGTATTGCTCGGTAGTTGTCCCCGTTGAGGAGTATGCACTTCTCGGGGAAGGTCTCTGAATTGCGCTTCAAGCTTCTGAATGAAAGCTGAATGAGATAGTTGGACCTGAGACATTCCCTTGATTGTGCTCTCTGTTCTGTCTTGATTCATCATCATTTTCTGCATCATACTTTTCAGTTCCGCAGAATCATTAGACGTGTTGCCAGCAGAGTTGCTAGCTGAATTATCTCTCCATTGTTGGGAATTGGATGCTTGCCCCATTAGGTGGAATGTAGGGGTTCGAGCTCTTGTTGCCAAAGTTATAGTTGTTGTAATTCCCTTGATTTGGATTTCCCTAATCATTTCTTCCATAATTATTCCCTTGAAATTGTTGTTGAGGATTTTGCCATGGGTGATTACCGGGACCTTGATAATTTTGCCGTTGATAACCCCCTTGCGAGTTGTTGACATAATTCACATCCTCATATTGTGTTTGCCCCTCTAGATAAGCTTCTTCAGAGACTTGGTACATTCCGGGAGCATGAGGTGGCATCTCGTCGACAACATTCACACCTTTGGCTTCTTTTTCCGTAAGCCTTTTCGATAATAAATCCACGGTGGTTTGCAATTGAGCGAATGCATGATCTCGCTCATGATTTTATTTGGCCACCGCGGCAGCAGAGGGACTACCATATGATAGGATTTCACTATCACTAGAGTGCCAAGCTTGGTTGTGGGTAGTAAGCTTATCGAGCAACCTGGTGATGTTGACAAATGATTTATCCATGAAGAATCCTGTTACACCTCGGAAAATTTTCCGTTGGTACGCAAGTGAATGAACTAGTGATAAGTATGGGTGTATGATATCCATGAGCAAGAAACGACGTTTGATGACCTTAGGCGAGATTTCAAAGGAATCCGACGTAAGACGAGAAAATTGGCTAAGATAAGGCAAGGTGAGGTGAGCAATGCATGTGCATGGATATGGATGATTAAAATGAGAAGTCTAAGAAATATGGAAAGTTGTAGAATTGCAATCTGCCCAGTGGTCGTAAAGTGCAAATACGGACCGTAAACCGGTATACGGTCCGTAAACTGCCAGGTCGTAAACTGACATACAAAACTTCAACTTTCTGCCAGTTGAGGAAATGGTAAAATACGACCTGGTTTACGGACCGTAAAGTGATTTACGGCCCGTAAACCATGGTCGTAAATCACCATGGTTGCAGTCTAAAGTTTCTGGTTCTGGAAATGGTTAAAGACGACCACGAGGGACGGTCCGTAAACTGTAATGCGGGCCGTAAACCATGGTTTACGACTACTGTTCACTTCAACACAGATTCTTAAGTCATTAAATAAGGGGACCAAGACTTGTTTTATTTCATTTCTACATTACACTCCTTCTCTCTAAAACATCTCTCTACATCTATTATACAAGTTTTCAAGGATTATAAGTCATCAACAACATTAAACAAGTGAATCAAGAGTAAGGAAACCATCAAGGGTGATCCAAGGTCAAGAAATCCAAATGGAGATAAACTAGGGTTTTGCTCAAAGTGGGGTATTATCAACTAAAGCTTGTTCGTACAACTTCTCAGGTAAGATTCATGATATTTATATGATGTTTAAGATATTGGAGAGTTGAAATGCATGGATTGTAGAAAATATGGTCAACTAGGTCATGAATGATGAATAGTGACATTTTGAGGAATAGTTTGAATTGAATCACGAATGTTGTTGTGTTGTGATATTAATGTGTTATAAATGGTATTAAGATCATGAACTAGACACTTTAGACGGATGGACGAAGTTGGGTGTTATGACCTTGAATATGGATGAATTAGAAGCAAGTTGAGAAATCTAGATAATGTGGATAATGTGAATGACTAATGGCCATTGTTATGATATTAATGAAGGTAGAAATGCTAATATTGGAAGGGGACGTGCAAGTGTAGAATAGTCCGACAAAAAGGTATGTAAGGCTAACCCTTCTTTCATAAGGCATGGTTCTTTGGCCAAATTCCTAAATCCTCTATATGAGTATATTGTCTCCAAATGATTGATCTCCGAGCTCATAAGCTCACAATCCACGATATGTACTACGTTTGTACTACGCTCCTCATATAACGAGTAAGCCTATGATATAGATGTAACGATAATGATGATGATAGTCATGGTAATGATATTAATAATGATGTTAAGGGTGCCTAAGGGCTATTATACTTATGTGTGCCTATGAAGTGCTATAATGAAACCCCGAGCTTATAATGTCGGGTAGAATATATGTATATGAATATGTATAGAGTATGTATACGATTACGAAACGCGTGCACACCTCTGCAGACGGTACGGATAACCCTGAAGCCTTGGTAGGGCCAGGTATGAGTAACCTTGAGCCTTGGTTGACCAAGTATGTATGAAACACCGATCCTACGAGGTCGGGTATGTTATGTAAATGCTATGTGTATGAAATGACTATGTATATAACATGAATATGAATGTGATAATACTATGTATATGAATACGAATAAGGACATGTATACGAATACGAGCACAAGTATGGTACGAGCACTATTATGGGATACGGATGATGACGTATGTGTACTAATACGTATGAGAAATGGAAAGTCCCTATGTAAGGCAAGTAAGTTCCATGACGATGATATTATTGTCTCCCCTCCTATGTTATTTCATATGTTGTTCATTATGCTTATATATCGATGTAGATCATGCTTTACATACTCAGTACATTATTCGTACTGACGTCCTTTTGTTGTGGACGCTGCGTCATGCCCGCAGGTGTACAGGGAGACAGACTTGATCCATAACTACTTATTCTGAGATCGCATAGCAGAGCTCCATCCCCTCGGAGCCAGAGCTTTTGGGTACTTATTCTTTTGCATATATGATTATGGGCATAGCGGGGTCCTGTCCCGCTCATGTGTTATGTCATACTCTTCTTAGAGGCTCGTAGTCACGTGTATATGTTTAGATATGTTTGGCCTTGTCGGCCCATGTTTTGTATATCATTTTGTCAGCCACGTTGGCCCATGTACATTTGATGTGGCCTAAATGCCAATTACGATATAACGGTAATGTCGCCCAAAGGGGCTAGTTTGATGAAAGAGAGGAAATGCATATCTAATTGTGTGGTCTACCTAGATGCGAGCATAAGATTAAGCAAAGGGGTGCTCGGGTGGGCTAGCACTGGGTGCTCGTCGCGGCCCCCTAGTCGGGTCGTGACACATTCCCCAGCTGCAGTGTTGACAGCAATTTGATTCATGGTATCTAACCCCTTGTAGAACTTCTCGGTGAGGATTGCATCCGGAAATCCATGAGTCGGAGATTGAGCTAGATAATATTTGAAACGCTCCCATGCTGCATATAATTGTTCCCCCGGAAGTTGTTTGAACTCAAAGATCTTGTCCCCAAGTTCAGCCTTTTTGCTTGGTGGGAACCATTTTTTCAAAAATATATTGGCTAATTCGTTCCAGGTATGAATAGTATTGCTGGGGAGCTTTTCATACCATTCTTTCGCTTGGCCAGCCAAGGAATATTTGAAAACCCGTAACCGTAGTGCATCAACAGGAACAACACCTTGGGATTGTTGAGAACATACATGCAGGAAGCTCTTCAGGTGTCGGAGTGGACAATTTTCCGAAGAATTTCGGAAATAGCCTTCAAGTTTCAATAGCTGATAGATAGAACTATCAATTTTGAAATTAGCATTTCCCGTTCTAGGAGGAACTACAGCAGAAGCATAATTAGCTTCGTCGATGAATTCCGCACATACATTCTCATCCTCCTCTTCTTCTGGTGCAGGATGGTTCACTTGGATTCCCCCTTGGTTTGCATGATTGCGATTGGGTCTTCCTGCCATGTTCACCTGGTTCACTACAACAGCAAACAAGGTGTGATGGAATAGAAAAACTTTTAAAAAAGAGTACACAACAATCAGTAATTTCTAAACCGTATTCCCCAGCAACGACGCTCAAATTACACCTATTAATGGCGTAAAGCGGACGTTGTCAAATATAGTAACCCAACAAGGTTGGGGTCGAATAGCACAGGGAATATAGAGAGAAAAGAGTACTAATCGTATGCGATACTAGTCTTTAAAGGCTTTAATCTTATTCCGGATAGTTTGAATTGGTTGTTGAATAATGTAATTGAATACTTTGACTTGAAATATAATTAATGCGAAAGAGAGACTAAGGTTGTGTTCCCCAACTTGATTAGATATTATGCTTCAGGTTTCAATGTGATATATTTCTAATGGTTGTTCTGTGAATATGTACTTGATCTCTTAAGGACTTACTAATGTTTCCCAACAGTTAAGTAGTATTTCCTCTTTATGATTCTTCCGAATATAAAAGAGTTTCAATCGAAGAGCGACCAAAAATGCCAATTTAGACTTGTTCTTATTCCTAAGTTAGTCTATTAAACGAGGGTTAACGCCTCGAGTCATTGTTATTCAATCTTACCAATATTAACTCTCTTTTCCAAGAAAAGTTAATATAATGGCTTCGGCTAATGCTTGCAATCATTACCCAACGCTAACGCCCAAAGATAGAATAAATAATAACAACCATTATGCATATATCAATATTAGAAACCCATTCACATAATATCCATCATGGGATCCACAACCTTAGCTTTAAAATTAGCTACTCATAGTTTTGGCTAACAAAGAAAGCTTACAAGTTAATATAATATACTTACAATGCAAATACAAGATGGAATGAGAGTGAAGTTGTTGCTTTAAATGCTCCAATTACTTCTAATATTCCTAGAGTTTATGCTCCCAAAAGAAATCTGAATAATGAAATAAAAACCCTACTTTAAGTATTTATAGGGACAAAAATCGCGCCAAGTTTCTGGACAAAAATACCCTTACGCGGTGTCGTTACGGACCGTAACCCAGGTTACGGTCCATCCTTCAGTTCGTCATTTTTCAGCTTGATGTTACGGCCACCATGCGATGGACTGTAACCTGTGTTACGGACCGTCCTTCTGTGGCGTAACTTGTGACTTTACTTGGTAACTCTCTGGAAATTTGGCTGCTGTTACGGTGATATGTTACGGACCGTAACATGCGTTATGGACCGTAACACTACATCGTAACACTGACGGTTTCAATGAAAAATTTCTGGAAATTTAGGCCCTATTACGGTTCAATGGTACGAACCGTCACATAAGTTACGGACCCCGTTACGGTCCGTAACATGAGTTACGGACCGTCATTTAGCTCCAATTTGTCCGTTTTTCAGCATTTCATCTCATTTCCGATCCTTAGTTAACCAACCCTATAAAACATAAAAATAACATAAGAAACAATGTAAAAACACTTAAAAACGAGCAACACTTCTAGTTACAAAGGCATAAAATGTGCCGAAATTCATGGCATATCACTCTCTTAACTCTTCTCTTAAGGATCACTTAGTTTGAGTAGTTCCTTCTCTGCTGTGACTGCTTCACTAGTTCCTTTGGAGATCTATATGAACTTCTAGTTCTTCAATGTCTTCTTTATAACTCCTTTTTAACTGATTTTCATTTGGATATATAGTTTGTCAATCATCAAAACTTCATTTAAGTTCATCACTATTATTGAGACGACAACACCTCAATAATTTCCCCCTTTTGATGATGACAAACATATAACTGCTTCATATGTTTTCGTGTCCCCTTAATCAGTTTCTTCAATCTTATGCAGATCTTAATCACATCTTCCCCATTGGGCGTAGCTCCTATGTTTTTAATCTTCCCTCTTAGAACCAGCTCCACTGTTGTTCAAAACTATAGGTTCACGTTAATACAAATACAACTTACTACACAAGGTTTGTAAGCTTGCAGTAGTTCACTCTCAAGTTCAACGAGGTTTGTAAGCTAACTGAGTCGGATGATAGGACTTAGCCTTCCATTCACTTCAGCCTGCTAGATGGTTAGGTTGCTCGACTAAGAAAGTTTTGTGTTCCTACTTAGTCTTTCTTAGGGACTTACCTTCCACTCTTTGCAACCCTATAGATAGCTAGATCTTTAGAACTTGATCATGTTCATTTTGTCTTTTCAAGGATAAGGCTCTTTTAGCATTCCCTTCGGGACAACCTTTTCTTCCTTATATCACTAGTGCCTTCGAAATAAGACTGAGTTCTTTTATAAATAAGAACCAGTTCCTTTATAAAGCATCCTAAGTGAGAGCTGGATATATGTGCAATGTAACTTTATTCTTATATAATGCAGTTTCTTCTTTTTCACATTTTCAACCACTTCCTTTCTGTCAATATGGTTATGTAATGTTTGTTCCTGATATATCTGATCTGGCACATGAAATGTATGCATATGAACTGAGTCTTCCCTATTTTAACATCATCAAAAGGTTAGTGTATCAATAAGATCAAGTGCATTCTATCAATATCAAACTCTTGGCCACTCGATCTATACTAGTATGAACATAATACAAGAGCTCTAACAACTTTATCAAGTTAAAACATTAGGAGGATTTTATGCATGTACCACATTAAGTCATACAACCTAACCAAAGGATTGCTACATATCATTCTAATAAAATCAGGTATTTAATGGTCATCAGGTTTGTATCTGGTTGGAGTTAGGTTTGGTTTTTACTCTGAGAGATGGGGACTAAGTTCTCTATTTATCTTAATTGGTTTATGTATGTCCCCATAGCTTGTTTTAAGTTGAGTAAAAATATTAAAATATCCTCCTCTATGGTGTATGATCAACCTTCAAGGTCACGTGTTCCTCCTCTCATCCATTCTCGTCTGTGTCTTTCTTCATACCTACTGACTTTAGTTGGAGTCAGCCTAGTTTTATCACAGTCTTGATTTAGAATTTCTCTCTTATCAATCCCTTTAGTCATCATCAACTAGGGAAAACATTTTCTTAGCAAGATTAGATCTTCTTATATGTAACTCCAATGTTTCTCTATGTTCAGCATCTTCCTCTTTTTTTTTTCAAAGTTTCACCATATAACCCCCTGAGTTTCTGCTTGTGTTCTTTTGTAACAGATAATTTAGTTCCTTAGCATGTGTGGATTTGGGAGTCTTATATTTGTGATTTTGAGGTGAGTTGTGGTGTCTTCTGACCAATATATATGGATTTGCAAAAAAGGAGGGGATTTATGAGGTTAGATATTTGGTACAAGGTCAGCATTGTATATGGCTGACTTAAGTTGGTTTTCTTTCAGGAAAAAGGATAATAGGACTGACTTGGGTGGATTGACAGTATAGACTTATTTATACAGCTTTATATGGGATAGAGGTGCATAACTCGGTGGTCATAAGAACCAGTTTCATTGACTAGTTTCCTCATTGTATGTGTCATCTGAGCATCATGCCATGAGTGGATATCAGTTAAGGTTTAAGACTGAGTTAGATATTGTTTCACTTAGATATAGGCCTATTCTTCGATTAGATCGGATCAGATTTAGCACATTTCAAATTATAATTTCAGATTTCAAATTTTATAACATGCAATATGAAATTCAATCCAGTTAACCTCAGATCAAATTTTTTAATATTTGGTCATGTAAACATTTTGATTTTTTGGATAAGATTGTAAGCCTTTTTAAGATGCTATAGTACTGTGACTGCACGCCAACATCCTAACACCTAATTTGTAATCTTCATCAACCAATGTATAATAATTTCACTAAACAAAATCATCAACAAAATAAACTGCAATCATCAACAAAGTAAACTGAAATCTCAGACAAATTTATAATAACCTAAAATGAAAGTGTAGGCTTGTATATGTATTCATATATTTCAGATTTTGGGTCGGATTGGTTAAAATTGTACCAACCCGTATCCGATTCGTAGATCCTAAATTTAAAAACGCATAACCCATATCCAAAACAAATATACAAAATTCAAAACTCGACCATCCCATTAGCGTGGATCGATGCGGGTTCTTTGATATATCCTAACTGTGCACAACCCTACTTAGATCTGTCTCAAACACTACCATTTCATAGCTAAATTTTTGGAGAAGTCTGTTGTGCTCAGTTTATTTTTCACTTTTGCTTCTTTTAGCTGCTTCTTTGAATAATTACAGGTCTTCCCTTCTCCTGCTTCTTCAACACCCTTTTCTTTTGTACTGAACTGTACCCTAATTATTCTTTCTTTGGCTGAGGTATTAGTTATTCTGATGTTGTATTTCTTTATATGTTGTCCTATCTTCTGCACTTCTTCAGCCTCTTTCGGAGAACCAGTTCCTTCATCTGGGTTTTGTAGGTGTTCTTGATTATGATAAGTCTATGTGGATCTGCTTCTTGTCTAGTCTGCTATAAATTCTTCCTCCTTTCTACACATTGTGATGACTATATGGTCGGTTCTTCTCAGCTTTTCAGATTTTCTCCTTCTGTTATTCCCAAAACCAAATTCCAATGATGATATTTGGCATGATTAATCCCGATTTCTTCCATTGTGCTTTATGTATTACACCTCTATTAGGATTGATCTTTTTCTTATTCATAGGAGTGAATTTAGCATAGATTACAAACTCCCTTTATACTCGACGTTTAGTGAGAGGAATTATTCTTCCTTTTATTGCCATGTGTTCAGATCATCCATACATGTTCCTGCATTCTCTCACTTAGGCCTATTTTGTCAGATCAGTAGTGATTTATAGGAACCCAGGGATGCTTGGGGTTCCTTTGACTAAAGGAGGGATAGGTAGAATTTTTCTAGGGATAGGTAGAATTTTTCTACTCCATCTTTGTTGGTTTGTGTTTGATATGGGAATTACCTATTTCTTTGATCTCATTCTTTCAACATACTGAGTGTTCCTCTGCATTGCTTGACATCTAATTGAGCATGTGTCCCTGTAGTGTCCATTGTTGCAACAATGAGTGAACAATCGATTTCGTGGAATTATGTGGAATTAATATGTACTCGCTCCTAGGACTATATGGTGTATTAGTTCTTTCGAATCTGGGCCCTGCTTATTTCTGTTGTAGTTATGATTGGCGGATTTTAGAGCTTTTGAGGACCTATTTCCATTGAAGAGTTTTTTACTTCTTCTATGAGTTCCATTAACTCTTTTTGGAGTGCCTTGTTTTTTTTTTCATTTTCTAGATGCATATTTTCTTTCACACTCCTAGCATTGTTTTGAGACTCTCTTGAGTGTCCTCGGCCTGACCTATGTTTTTTGTGGATGGCATCACCAGTTTTTCTTTAATACGAGAGCCTGGTCCTTTTGTACTCTTCTAAACTCTTGAGTTCTAATTCAAGGATGGTATGTGTATTTTCCACCCTTTTTCTCTCATAATGAAGATCTTCAAAGAAACTGATGATAGTATGAGTAACACTTTCTAGCTTTTCCTGGAGTAAGTGTGGATCTCATCCTTTATGTCTGTATAGTTTACCTCAACTTCGGCATATTCTTAGTTTGAGTATTAGTTGGCAACAAGTCCCAATTTATCCTCTTTATTTGACTCTTCTCTTGCCATCAGGGATCTATTTAGTTTCTCTGTCTCCTCTTTATCATCGCTTGAGGATTCTCTCATGACAACTAATGCTTTCGTACACTTTGATCAAACTGTCCAGTGTTTATTCGGCCTCTAGGAACCAGTTCTCTGCTTCTACTCTCAGGTTAGTTTCTTCTCCACTCTTTTTTCCTTTTCTAGGAATTCTTTGATGAAGTATTTTGAGCTTCCAAATCTGAAGCATCCTTTTGTGTTGCTCTTGTTAGGTCTTTGTTTCCTTGAATAACTTCCTCTATTTAGAAATCCTCCGCTTCTGATGATTCTTTGGAACCTTCTAGTGATCAAAGCTAGGTCTTCCTCATTAAGGTATATGTCATGGGTAGCTGTGAGAACCAGGTTCACATCTCTGCTCGAAGAGGTATTTTTCTGCATCAAGAGCTTTCTCATATCATAGGTTCTTAAGTTTCCCATGAGTTCTTCTATTGTCATTGTTTCCAGATCTTTGGCCTCCATAATAGCATTTACTTTGCTTTACCATGACTCAGGTAAAATGCCAAGTAGTTTTTCTATCCTCTTTGCTTGAGGCATGTCCACACCAAGAAAATCTAAATCATTCATTTTATCTATAAAACCTATTGAACATCTCTTGAAGGGACTCTCCTTCATTCATCTTGAGCAACACATACTACCTGTTTAAGAAGGCAATCTTTGACTTTTTGACCTGACTTGTTCCTTCATATGTGGTTTGTAAGGTGTCCTAAACTTTTTTGGCTGTTTTGCTGGAGAATATTCTGCTACATTCATCAGGTCTGATGCTACAAATAAGCAACTTATTTGCCTTGGAATTCTTTTGGATGGCCTGCATGTCTTTATCCACATAATCTTTTTTTTCTTGGGGAGTAGAAGTCTTTCCCTTCTCGTATGTGACCATGGTCGTTTTCCACAGTTTTAGATCTTCACCAATTACGAAGTCTTCGATTCTTACTTTCCACCAACTATAATATTTGTCGTTGAAGCATGGTGGTCTTGTGGTTTATTGGCCTTCTTGTATTCTAGGAGGTGAAACCATCTTTCAAGGTGCTAGACTTTGTAGAAAAATCTAGCTCTGATACCAATAGTTATTTCGGGCTACAACCTAAGCACTCAAAGAACTAGGTTCGTTGAGCAACTATGCTAGAAGGTAAATTGTTGAAAGTAAATTAACACAAGTATTTTTAGTGGGGAAACTCTCCTTGCTAATGGGAGGAAAAACCACAGCCTACCAGTATAAGAATATCCCAAATTCCACTAAACTTGAGCTCCACAAATTTAGGGTTTACAACCGCCCTTATAACATCTAAGGAATTGTTCCAAATAGTCCTGTCTCTACCATCTTAACTCTTCTCTTCAATGACTCCACCTAACCAATGAAGTCCCTTATATCTCAATGTACACCTATTACACAATATTAAAAATGGTAAATAGACAGCACCACAACTAGAACCTAAATATTACGATATAAGAACTTAATGATAAATCTTGATAAGCACAGGATCTTTGTTGGTGTGTAGTTGTCTCTCTAGATACTCAGGTGTTGACTCTCAACTCATTCTTGATGTCCATCGTTGGATGTTTGTGGTTAAGCTCCGACGCTTCTTGACATGATATTTCATAATGTTTCCAAAACCAATCCTTGTTTTACATGAATTTCCTTCTTTCTTTATATGTGCATAAGACTTCTCCTTCTCCTACTCCAATGCTAATTTCTTGTATTGAGTTTATGATAATAATTCATAACTTAAAATCAAACCTTTCATCAAATAGGAATGAGTAATTAGTTCAAATTCACCTAGTTGGCATGACATAGCTTTCCTTTGCAGTTCCTATTCTATTGCGACTGCTTCACTAGTTTCTTTTGAGATTTGTATGGGCTTTTGGTTCCTCAATGTTTTCCTTATAACTGATTGTGTTCTTGATACATAGTTTGTCAATCATCAAAATTTCATTTTAAGCTCATCACTGTTATTGAGACAACAACATCTCAACATATATGCTTTTTCAGAAAACATTTTCCTATATGTCTTCTACATAACATCTCTTCAGTGATAAGCATAGGGATCAGGTTCTTCCAACTTCAACAGGACAACTTCTTTTAACTTCCCCTGTTTCCAGTGCTTTCTAAGTAGGAATGAGTTATTTTATAAATAATAATTAGTTCCTTTACAATGCATCCTAAGTAGCAATTGGATATGTGTAACTTACTTTATCTTCTCATCATTGATCACTTTCTTTCTTTCAATATTATCATCTTCTTCCTTCTAATCCTTCCATGCATGCTTGATTCGTTATACTGGCTATGCCTGATATACCTAATGTGTAACACCTCGTACCTCCAAACTAAGTTACGTTCATGATTCGAGACTTAGAAACCAAGACGGAAGTGTTAGGATTAGAAAATTTGCCTCAGAACAGTAAAAGTGTGTCTATGTCAAAATGTACGAGTCGTACATTTATGTACTGGACGTACTTCTTGAACGTACCTCACATGGGAAAATTAGAAGTCACTGGAATTTGACAATTCTAGGTACGGGCAAGTTATACGGGTTGTATTTCTAAGTACGGGCCGTACTTTTAAGGTGCACAATTTATACCGGACGAACTTTCATGTACGGGCCGTACATTGTGCCCGTACTTCATCCCGCTTTAGAAAAATTATAAATATGTGGGATTAGTTTTTAATCCCACTTTTCATATTCTCAAGCCTTAGCACGAAGTTCTTTTCCTCCTACTATCAAGATACACGAAGGTAAGCCTATTCCAAGCCGTTTAAGTGAATTCTAACATGTATCCATGATTTCTAAACAAGAATCCATTTTTCCTAACCTAGGGTTTTCAAGAAAACCCAACTAAGGGATTCAAGATTAAGGCTTTTGGAGTCTTCTCCAAGTTCAGCCATTAGTTACCAGTTTTGGAGCATTAACAGGTATGTAGGGTTTCTATCTATGTGTGAGAACATCATTGTTCTTCCCCACGCCACGTTCTTCCATGATTATATGAAATTTCACCATAACTAGGGTGTCCAGCCATGTTCATGATAACCCTAAGTACATGTACCATGACAAATCATGTTGTATTAATAATTCATTATTGTGTTCTTAATAGTCCATTTTGGTTATTGAGAATCTGTCTGTAATCCATAAAAACCTATACTTTGCATCCCAAGGGTTCTTAAATGCAAGATATGAACTTTTATGTTTATTTTCATGAAATTCTACATGCTTCCATGTTTTCATACAAGTTATACTATATAGCCATCTTCATGTTATAATATCATCAAGAATCATGTTTACAATCATGTTTATTTAATTCATGGGCTACCACGCAAATTATATCTATGTTCATGTTTTGAGAGTTGCACAAATTACCGAAAAGGCTCAGATAGCCTGAAACTACGTATGCCAGCGTAAGATAAGGGTCGCTCTGCCCAGTTAGGACGATTCCTTTTATATTTATCCATTAGCCTGAAACTCCGTATGCTAGTGTAAGATGAGGATCGGTCTGCCCAGTTAGGACGATTCCTTCATGTTTACCCATTGCGAGTTATTAGATCCATTCATGTCTTGTACCCCGGCAAGGTACAAAATGGCTTAGCTGAATGGGCAGAGATCAGACGCCACATGCTTACGTGGTGGTTACATGTCGGTTATACTAATGCTCTCCCACAGGTATCTTTACAGACTTAAAATATCTTATTCATGTTATACATATTCATGTTATACATATTCATGTTCATGTTCAGTTTACAGATACAATTTCAGTTTCAATTCCATTATTTCATGTGCCATTCTTATTTCTTTCAGTTGCTTTACATAACAATACAATTCGAATGTACTGATGTCCCCTCTTATTTTCCTGGGGGCCTGCATTTCACGATGCAGATTTACAGGATGACGGATCAACTCGTTAGGACTTTGCACGTACTAACTATTGGTGAGCCCCATCTCATTTGGGATTTTATCCTTATTTATTTATTGTCAGTTATGCAGTAAAGGTATGCCGGGGGCCTTGTCCCAGTAAAATCTTAGCAGTCAGACTCATGTCAGAAGTTTCATAGACTAGACTAGTTTAGTTATGTCATGTCAGATATTCAGAGTCGAATAACCAGTATTGGCTCAGCATTTATCATTTAATTTCGGACTTATGATTACTTAACCTATGCTTCATTCTCACCATGCATATTGTATTATATTCCGCATAAGTACATGCCCCATGTTGATTTCAGTAAGCCACATGGTTCACTCAGTCACATGCAGCAAGGCACCGAGTGTCGTGTTACGTCGACATAATGTGATGTGGCACATGAACTGTATCAATATGAATTGTATATTCCCCCTTTTGGGATCATTGAAAAGTAAATATAACAACATGATCAAGTGCAGTTTATCAACATCAAACTCATGGCCACTGGGGCTACACTATTTTGAACAAAATATAAGTTCTCAAATAACTTTGTCTAGTTAAAACCTTGGGAGGATTTTTGCATTCACCACATTAAGTCATAAGACCCAGACCAAAAGGGTGCTACATATCATTCTAATACTTCCAGGGATTGTATATGAAAACAAGATTGGTATTTAGAAGGATTAAGTTTTGGTTTTGGCTAGGGAGGGATGGGGACCAGATTCTCTATTTTGGCTCAATTTTTTTTATAAAAGTCCCCATATCTTGTTTAAAGGTAAATACTTATTTCCTCTTCTACTGTATATTGTCATCCTTCAAGATCAATTGTTTCCCTTCTCAATCATCCTCTCCTGCTTCTTTCTTCACACCTACTGATTCTTACAGAAGTCAGCCTTGTTTTTCATCACATCCTCAATTGAGAACTTATTTCTTGTCACCTCCTTTAGTCATTGAAAATTAAGGAAACAAATTAATTAACAAGAGTAGATACCTTTGTCACAAACTCCTCTAATGTTTCTCCATGATCAACATCTTCCCCTTTATCATTCCCCTGAATCACTGTTTGTGTTCTATTGTAATAGATCTTTCAGTTTTTAGCATATGTGTGATGTTGGAAGATTTATATTGGTGATTTTATGAGGCATGTGGTGGTGTTCGAGGATCATTTTACATGGACTTGCAAAAATGGGAGGGAGTCTTTAAGTTTAGGTATTTGGTTTAGGGTCAATGATATATATGGACTGACCTAAATTGGTCTTAATCAAGGAGGATATTTATAAGACTATCTTGGGTTGTTTGTGTTACACCTTGGAAAATTTTGCGCTACCAAGGTCGTAGCCAGCTTAGTATGGGCCTGAGTAAGAGAAAATTTATGCGATGATTAAGGAGAAAGTTTATATTATAAGAGTGTACTAATGGTATACATATGACATTTGGAGACCATATGGGTTGAATTGGTTCATATGTCACTTGCCAAAAAGCCCTCGTTGCTGTAAGCTAAGTGAGGCCCACACACCGGAGTTTTATAAAGGACATATGAAGAGATATATGAGTATTACATGGAAAGTTGAGTAAGTCCTAAGAAGGACCCATAAGCCAAATATGGGCATAAGCCATCCAAAAGGACGATTTAAGGAAACATTTCGGATGATCTGACTTGGAGGGACCAAAACGCCATTGTAAGTTTGGAATTTGGAAAAACACTAAGAATGAAAGTTGTATATAATTGAAAGAGATTTGCAACCATAGGTTGGGGGCCCTCACACGATATCGGGATGAAGATTTATGACATTTTTACTGAACGAAATGACGGGAACAACTTCGGAAGGAACTGTGAGTTCCACGACCACAACCACGGGCCGTGAAACTTCCCACGGACCGTATATTGGTCCGTCGAATACCCAGCAGATATGATTGTCTTCTGGTGGTAAACCATGACCTGTTCCATGGACCATACAATATTCCACGGACCGTGAAAGTGTCCGTGGAAGTCCCGACGAGCTGAATAGTTTCTGGTTATATAAATGTGTTCCCACTTCATTAAATTCATTTCCCACATTCTTTCTTCATCTCTCAATACCTCTATAAAGTTCCATACACTTCATCCACAAGAATTCAAAGGAAATTGGTGATCAACTTCATCAAACCAACAAGAATCAAGAGTATGAAACCCATCAAAGTCATTTAAGCCAAGAAATTTCAAAGGAAGTGAGTTAGGGTTTTTGGTGCAAGAAGAGTATTGATAATCAAGGCTTGTTCCTAAAATATCTAAGGTAAGTTTTATGATATTTTAATGATGTTTAAGATATTGAGAAGTTAAAACACTGGGATTGTTGAAGAATATAGAAAATGGGTCATAAATGAGTGAATAGTGTTATTGTGAAATAGTAGTTGGATTGAATTATGAATATTGGTATGTTGTGATTGTAAATACGTTATGAATGACATTTAGAATGTGGAATAAGTATTATATGTGCGAAAATACGATAATGAGTCATGACCATGATTATGGAGAAAATGAAGAGAAATTGTGAAATGCGGATAGTGTAGACGAATGATGACTGTTGTCTATTATTTTGTGAATGTTGTTATGGTTGTTTGGGAGTTGATATAGAATGTGGGAAAAGTTGTATAAACAAAGGAAATGCTGCCCAAATCTTCCTAGAAATAGTACTCACGTTTAAGTAATCGATTGGCTAACGTTCATGCGACTTCTTTTGAAGGTAGAAACGTGGGCATCGAAGGAGAACAAGCAAGTGATATATTAGTTAAACGACAAAGGTGTGTGAGGCTATTCCTTTCTTTCTAAGGCATGAATCTTATGGCATGAATTTCCTCCTTCTTCATGAGTTTCCTATCTTCAAGAAAACTAAGAGTCCTTGTTCATGAATAGCCATATGAAATAAGAGATACACTATGAGTATGACAACGATAATGATCCTATAAAGCTAATGATGCTATCTATAACCCATTGATGTCGTTATTGTATACACTCACCTTATATGCTAATCCCTTCAAGGCGAGGCATAATGTCAATGAATGCTCCATAATGAAATCGGGGGATCACGACCTTATGTCACCTCGATAAAGTATAGCTATCCTTGAGCTATTATGCATGCATTATGATAATAGTATGATAAGCCTATGATATGCACATGATGATGATAATACACCGTGCCTATATGGCCGGGCATACACCGCTAAGCCAGGCAGACATACACACCACTATAGTGGCCAGCTTATGCCCTGGACGCGGGAGGCCTGGACGCAGGCTTATACATTATCACACCGTACCTATATGGACGGGCAACTTATACATTATCACACCGTACCTATAAGGACGGGCAACTTATACATTATCACACCGTACCTATATGGATGGGCAGCATATACATTATTGCATACATGAGATGATGATGATTATGAGTAAGTCAGCATGTGCTATTTCTTCTATAAGTTACTTGTTATATACCGCATTTTTGCGCATTCGGATAATTTAAGATAATTGCGGAAGATTAAGAACAAGACTATAATTTTGATCTTGTTTGGTGTACAAGTTGTTTATGAAAATTTAGAAGTGGGAATATTAAGAAAGGTCAAGGGCATGAAGGGAAATTCGCAATACGACTCGTGGAAATATGGAGGAAGACGAATGGTAAATTTGGAATTTGAAAAATAATTTTTCATAAATTGTAGGACAAAAAAAAAGGTGGGCTTGCAATTAAAGAGGCCATTTGGGCCATTCAAAGGGGGTGGGCTTAGGCCCAATTAGAAGCTTAATGAATAAGCTTAAAAGATGACTAAGTCATCTTTATTTCATAACATTTCCTAGAAATTTATAGAATTTTAAAGAACAAAGAAGAAAGAAAGGGGAAGGGCCATTTCGGCCAAGACCCCAAAAATTCATGCCATGGAAATTGATCACAAAAAAATATTTTCTCCTAGCAATCCCACCAATTGGAAGGCCCTCTACAACATGGAAGAGTTGTTGGAACAAGAAAATCATCCATTTGTACAAATTCATAATCTTAACCAAGAGGAAAGTTGAAGGAAAAAAAAGGTAAGAACAAAAATTCTTTATATGTTATGGATGCTTGTGTATATTGTAGGATGTGTAAATGAATGAGAAACATGAAAACATGAATGTTGAAGTGTGGCCGTGTGAGTATGGTGTTGGCCGAATTTAGTTGCATTTGTGGAGAAATGATGAATTAATTTTACTTAGTATCATGATTTTTGTGGTATGTTGAAGTGAATGAAACTCATGAAAATATGTAGTGTGCATGTGTGGCCGTGTGGTGCTAGAAGAGTGAGCAAATTTTATCTTGTATGTTGGTTGTTGTTGTAGTGAAATCTATGATGGAAAATGGAAGCTTAATAATTTTAGTTTAGGTGGTAATTGTTGGAAACTTGTTCTAGAAGTTTATGAAGATTGAATATGATGTTCTTGCATGTATGGCATATAAGGTTGTTAGTATGGTGTTGTTGGAATATAAATTATAAGGTTGTTATTGTTTTTGTTGGAGTTGGAATGTCTTGAAGGAAGTAGTATGTTAATTGAAATTGTTATTATGATTGTTGGCATTGTTGTTGATAATTTGGCCGGGTTGAATTCCGGGATTGTTGTTGATTAAATTGGCTAAGTTGAAGTTTTGGAGATGGTGTATTTATAGGGGAAGTGCTGCCGAAATTTCGGTAGACAAATGTTACCTTAAGATTCAACTTCTAGATGCGCTAATTAAGGTTTGGTAAATATGACCAATTTGTAGATTTTGGCGGATTTGCAACTTGAATTTGGAGTAGCATAAGGAGCGGAAAAAGGTATGTAAGGTTTTATCCTTTCTTGCTTGGCATGTCTTAGGCATACTAGGTTGGATACGAGCCTCGGGGACAACTCTATTCTCCGGAATCCGCACCTAAAGTTTCTCCTTTTTCATTCAATGGAATTGAATTAGAAAGTGTGCGAAATGTTGGAAAAACCTCCGAAGCATCTAGAACTTGCATAAATATGACCTGACTACCTTAAAACCCCCACGAGTGACGTCATGAAATGTAATGTACGTAAATTTGGTACGCCGCCTCATTTGACCCGAGGTGGGCCCATTATTCCCGGATTTTCCTTATTGTTCCGTTTATCAAGTGATAAGTATTGTAACTATTCCAATGAGAATATTTCTATGATAATAATGATAATGATGATGTAAGGAAGAGAATATGTCCATGATAACTATGACAAGAATGATTCCATGACCAAGTATCTTAAGCCAAGAATTCAATGTGAGTATGAAAGTGCCCAATTAGTTCATGATCTTTAATTCTATTCCTTGGTCATGACGTTATTCTCTAAAGATTTCAAAGCACATGAATTGATGTCTATGATGCCCATGATTTCATACTATGTTTTCTTCTAATGCCATTCTCCGTTGATAGTCTCGCCTTAAAATACTTGTTCCTTCCAGGTGAGACAAAGCGATCACGGTTATTCCATAATGTAATCGGAGGTCACCGACCTTACGTCACTCCGATGGATACATGATTTTCTTTGGGCTCTCCTGCATGCTTATATGACATATGTATATGAGATATGAATATGTACATGGGGTGGGGGGAAAGGATACATGGGGATTGGAAGGGAAACATGTTTCATTGCCACCTGGTCAGCTGGCTTACCATCCCGGACGCGGGATGCCCGGACGCGGGATATATGGGCGAGCCGATGTATTTCGGTGCTATGTGGGCGAGCCGACATTGTTCGGTGCTATGCTATGACCCGACATGATATGACACGATATGATATGACATGATATGATGTGACACGCTATGATATGACACGATATGATATAATATGACATGACATGATATGATATGATACAACATGATATGACATGACCAGATAAAGCATGCATGGCATCCGCCCCCAGGGCACTCATATGTTCAGGTTACTCTTTTGTTCCATGATATGCTCAGATAGAAGTACCCCGTACCTATATGGTTGGGCAGTTTACATGTAAATGTGTATATGTCGTTGCAAAAAGGGAAAGTTAGCTTACTTGATATCTGCCCTAAGAGGCAAGCAGAGGTACAAGTTATGTTCTTACTATATACTATTCTCTATGTCTTCTACCATGATCTTATGTTATTACTCTTGCCTTACATACTCAGTACATTGTTCGTACTGACCCCTCTTCTTCGGGGGCTGCGTTCATGCCGCGCAGGTACACCCAGACGAGTGAAGCTAGCATAGAAGACGTTCCAGCGGGGTCGGTAGACTCCACTTGTTCTGGAGTGCTGCCGAGTCAGAGTATATGAGCCATGATGTTTTGTTCGATGTTAGAGACTTTACAGACAGATTCGTGGGTATAGAGTGTCAGCTTTGTAGACGGCTTCGCCAGTCAATATGTTATTATGTTTATGTCACGGGTCCTATATGATGATAGACTTTACTTATGAAAAAAAAATTGGAGAGCTTACTATGTATTTTATTCTTAAGTGATTCAAGAGTTTATGTATGTAATAAGAGTCAGTGGGTTCGCTCGGCTCCAGATATGGGGTCGGGTGCCCATCACACCCTGTCGGGATTGGGGTGTGACATTACTGTCATATATAGTTGCTCCTTATTGATGCTTCCTTTATCTCATTATTGTTTATGCCTCTCATACTCAGTACAATATTCGTACTGACGTCCGTTTGTTTTGGACGCTTGCCCACAGGTAGACAGGGAGGCGATCCAGACTCGTAGGAGCTACTAGCTGATTTGAAGAGCACTCCATCTTTTGGAGGTGCCATTGATTATTCTTTTGGTATATATGTATATGTATGTTTTGGGCACAACGGGGTCCCGTCCCATCCTTATGTCTAGTACTCCAGTAGAGGCCCGTAGATGCGCAGTATGGGTTATATGGTCTCATAAGGTCATTACTGTATATGTGTCTATATGTGTACATTATCATTTTGATAGCCGAGAGGCGTATGTATATAAAAGTATTTATGTTCTCAAAAGAGAAATGATTTTCTTATGCTTTGAGTATGAATTTGATAAAAAGTATGTTTAATAAGTATGATGAGTAGTAGGACGAGTGGTGCTCGGTGGTTAGCCCCGGGTAACCGTCACGGCCCCTAGTCGGGTCGTGACAGATTGACAGTACAGGAGTATTTATACAGCTTTCTACTGGAAGGAGGTTCATACTCGATAGTTATAAGAACCATTTTCTTCGATTAGTTTCCTCACTGTACTTGTCATTTGAGTTTAATTGATCATGCCATGAGTGCATACCAGTTAAGGTATAGGACTGAGTAGATATTGTTTCTCTTAGATCTGTCTGAAGTACTTTCGTTTCTTAGCCAAAGTTGTGGACAAATATGTTGTGCTCAGTTCATCTTCCAATTTGGCTCCTTTGAGGTTCTTCTCATAACAATGGAAAGTCTGTTCTTTTCCTGCTTCTTCAACATCATTTTTATCCTTTCTTTAACTGAATGTACCCGAATAATTCTTTCTTTGGCAGAGGTATCAATTTTACTATTTTTGCTCTTGAGGTATCAGTTTTGCTATTGTTGCTCTTCTTATTCAGTCTTGTATGCCCTATTTTAATGTGCTTCAGGGCTTCTTCTGAATTTTTTTTATGGAGGTCTTGGGAACAACTTTAATAATATTGTTGTACCTCCTTTCTTCCAAGCACCAGGTTTCCAACAATGAAAACTCTTGGATTGGTCAATGTACTTCTTAGAGCTTTCCCTTTGGCAGGCTATTTGGTGAGAGGGACTTTTCTCCATTGTTATGTCTTCAGGTCATCACACATGCTACTGTTGCCTCTTACTTGGCCCATTTAACTGGACCATTAGTTGTTTTAAGTGTTCAAACATTTTTGGGTTCTTTCGTTTTCAAAGAAGAATGAGTTTAATATCCTTCAGTCAAGTCCTGGCCTAGCTATATTTCTTGGTGAAGGATTAGGTCCTTTGATTTCTTCCCTTCAGTTTCTGCCTCAAGTCCTAGCTTTCAGCTATGGTATGTTTTTGTAAGTTGTCTTTTGATTCTCTCTGTATACTAGAGAGTGGATTTCTGTATAGAGTTTATTGATATATCCCATGCTCTCTCTTCATAGGTTGTCAGTAGGAGGAGTGTTTTCCTTATGTTTTTCATGTGCTAAGACCTCTTCATATTATCTAATTTCCTCTTAGCTTAGCCTTTCCTGTTTGCTCAGAGATGAATCTCAGGAACCCAGTCTGAGTTGGATTCTCTCAGGTGAGAGTGCGACTGACTCTATGCTTGATATGTGGGGTTGGTTCTTCTCTTCGTTCTTTCTCTATATTGAGCCTGTTTCTTTTTGTTGACCAAATCATGACTCTCATGTCTTTTGTGTATGCTTATAGTCTTCACAGTAGAAGCATTGGATTTTGGATAGATCTTTTTATTGCTTGTTTTTGCTTATTTGAATTTCAAACCTGGTCTGCCATTGTTTTAATTTTAAGTAGGTGAGTTATCACTCTTGACGTCCTGTTCTTTCCATATAGGTTAGCCTTGATGTCTCCATTATTTCCTTTAACTCTTTCAAAGTCTTTCTAGCCCGACTTTTGTCGTTGGGAGGTGTGACTAGAATGTTATGAATTTCTAGTCCAGACTTTTCATTATTTAGAGCAAGAACGTAGTTCTTGAGATTTGAACTCCAGTTCCTTGTCGAATAGGATTGAATTAATAACTTCTAATTCTCTAAGTCGGAATGAAACAACTTCTTCACACCAGTCTCCATTTCTCCATTCTAAGGACCAGTTCCTCCTCTGTTGTGACTGTTTCACTAGTAAAAGGAGATCTGTTTGGACTTCTGGCTCTTCTCTATCTTCCTTGTACTAGATTGTCTTTTATTACATAGTTTGTCAAACATCAAAACTTTATTTAAGCTCCGAACTATTACTGAGACTACAACATCTCAACAACTTCTATTCCATTTATCATGACTAATAAGTTATTCATCCTTCAGACTCACTCAAGACACACAGAAGCAGATCTCATATTTCAAGAAAACAATAAAAATAGGAACATTGGATTTCCTAATCCCCCCTCCCCCTCCCCCCCCCCCCCCCCCCTCGGCATCATTGAAAACAATGACAAATATGAAAGAGGAAATGCAATACTTATGGACACTCGGGCTATAGTGAAGCACCAAGAAGACATGTTAATCAATATTAATCTAGTGATATTAGCTATATCATATAGTTCCATAACTACAATCAAAGTTCATTAATATTAGGCAGATCCAATTTGTCACGACCCAATTCGGGGTCGCGCGGGGACCTACCTTCCCACCTTGGTAGGCGAACCCTCTCATTTATACAACGCTTCAATCATATAACTTTCCTTGCAAAAGCATTTGGAAATTAAGAAAAACAGCGGAATTTCATTTTTAAATACTAACTCGAATGTTACATAATTTGACAATACATTTTACATACTCGATACAATTTTCCTATGACATGGTCTAGACTAATACAAGAGCGACTAAGTAAATTTTAGAATGACACCATATTCTAAGACTCAACCTCCAATCCCATTATGAAATGGGAGGAGGCCTTCCAGACAAGCACCGCATAACTTCCGCATATACTTCGTTCAATCACCTGAAACAATCTACACCCAAAAGGGTGTAGCAAGTGCAATATCAGTACAACCACACGTACTGAGTAAGTATCATAGGATGACAACGGTTAGTAGTACATATCGGTAAAGAATTTCACGAATAATGATGATAATCACTAAATCAAATCACATATTCCAAGCAGTACACTACAATATAACCTAAGTCACAACTAATCTTCAATGAATTATAAGTTGGAAAAACACCTATACAGATTCTCAACATCTTTATGTCCACCTTGCTTGAAAAAATAAACTACGAGTCTTACCCCCTGTTTGGATGGTGGTTTCCCGTGGTTCATTAATGTACAGTATGGTATGGTATGGTATGGTATGGAATGGTACAGTATGGTGTTGTATTGTATTGTACTGTATTAATGAACACCATGTTTGGATAGACTGTATCATTTATTATGGTTTAATAACATTTGTATTGTTTGGTTTGACTGTATGGTACTGTATAATAACTTATAAGTCTACTAAAATACCCTTAACTCTTAATTAGAAATTAGTTTATATATATTACTAAACCTCAGGTAAAGAATAAAATAGGAACTTTAAAAAATAAGTAGGTAGTGGGTAGGGGTGGTGGAGGGGTGGGTGGTGTGAGGTGGGTGGTTGTGGGATGAGGGTGGGGGTGGGGTTGGGTGGTGGTGAGGGGTGGTGGAGGGGTGGGTGGTGTGAGATGGGTGGTTGTAGGATAAGGGTGGGGGTAGTGGGTGGTAGGGTGGGGGTGAGTTGTTGTAGGGTGGGGTTGGGTGGTGGTGAGGGGTAGTGAGGTGGGTGGTTGGGGTGGGTGGCAGAGGAGTGGGGTAGTTGGGGGTGGGAGTGGGTGGTAGGGCAGGGGTGGGGTGGGGGTGAGTAGTACGGTGAGGGTGGTGTGGGATGGATGGTGGAAGGTGGGGCAGGGATGGGGTGGGATGGATGGTGGAGGGTGGGGCAGGGGTGGGGTGGGGGTCAGTGGGAGGGTGGGAGTGGAGTGGGCTATAATTGAGAAATTAAATATGTAACCACGGAAAAACCACCAAATCCGTGGTTACGAAAATTGGGACTTTTCATGGTTATATAACCATCGAATGAACCACGGGTTTACAACACCATACCACATAATTTTAAGAACAATGAAAACAAACATGGTTTCATAGAAAACCATACATTAATGAACCATGGGAAATAACCATCCAAACAGGGGCTTAGACTAATTTAATAGGCACAAGTCAACAGAATAAGTCACAAGAATCGAGTCCAAATGTTTATCATTACCTAGGTATAGCATCTAAACCCCGTATGATAGGTCTGAGTACTTCTGATCCAACCAATCACTACGTTAGAGTCATTACAATACGATCACCACAACAGAATCATCACATACATCTCGACCAAGTCATAATACAATGCAATGCGATAATGGTATGAATGTGATGCCATGCCATGCTATGCAAATGAGGTGTACACATGCACTCCGGACGGAAATATCGACGTCTCAGTAGCACAACCCAGTGTGACTCACGAAGTCTGAGTGCCACCCGTCCCAGATCTTTCCCAAACATACAGATGGGACCCTGGTTAATTCCTCACAGGGGGAGTCTCACCGGCACCACTCTGGGGGACCCGCGGATCCCATGTACTATAATCGATTCTGGAATAACATCGGAATTGGCCATGCAACAACGATGCCCGAATATAACCATCAGACATCGGCCTCTTCACAATCACTCAAAAGAGTTTTCAAATATCAGTTTCATAAATCAACGATTCCGGAATTGAACCTCGGACATCGGCCTCCTCACAATCACTCAAGTAAAAGAGTTCATCAAGGTTTCATATAAACAACGATTCCAGAATGGATCTTCAGACATCGGCCTTTTTCACAATCACTTAAGTAAAAGAGTTTATCAAATATCAGTTTCGCTCAATCAACGATACCGGATCATCACCGGATATCGGCCATGTATGATAATTATGAGAGAATGTGTGCAATGCATATGTCAATCATCAACAGGCAAGCTCAATATCACAAGTACCTCAACGGAGTACGCCAACAATGTATCAGATCACAATACCAATAGTGGGTATGCCAATCCTATCCAAACCAGGACAACAAGCAGAATTTGATATCTACCAACTACATATGGCATCAAGCCAACACAATTGAACAATCAAACACACATAACGGGGTGGCTAGCCCCAACACCCATCAAGTTAATCATTTAACACACAGTATTACAATTTCCCTAATCAGCATATTTGCTTAGGATAAGAATCTCACTCTACACTCAAGTCACTTGTCACCATTTAACTAGGACATCATTCACTACCGTGATTCATTTTATATTCCCAACTAGCCTTTAGATTCACTACAATAATCTCATCGATAGGCATAATTAGATTCCGACCACTACTCCCAAATCACAGAGATCCACCGATAATCAACAAGTCCAAATCAATACCTAAGGAGTCTATAGGCCACAAGCCCGAACAAACAAGTCACACACAATAATACCATCCTAAAGTTCCCTCCCAAATCTCCGATTCCTATGCATGCATTCTCCATTTCTTCTACACAACAATACGGAAAACTAACCAGAGTCTACCGAAAGGAAACCATAACCTACCTCATGGCCAAGCGGGTTCCACGAACATCCAATGACGCCTCAATTAACCACCACCGCGTAATCCATATGAAAAGTTCGGAGATAACCAGGAGGCCCAAGAGTAGAATTCACCTTTAGGGCCCTTTTTGAGGACTTCAGAATTGCTAAGGTAGATATGGAATTTTATCCTGCCTAAAAGTTCTATATCACAACGCTAGTAGATAAATCAACCTTCATTTACGACATTCATGACCCTACTCAAGTTACTAGTTTGGTCAAATTTCCATTTTAGGCTTATTTCAAGAAACCCATTTCCAAGATCTAAAATAGAGACCCATAGGTATTTTAATAGGTTAGGTGAAGGATTAGGTTGGGAATCATGTTAGGATGATGAGCGTAGGAAAATATCCCAAGGACTTTATATCAAGAAGGACAAGAGTTCATTATTTTGGAACTTAAGAGCTTTGAGATTCCCATTTGTGACTCTAGAAATGGATCCTTAATGAGAATCAATGTTGGAAGAATGGATGGAAGAGGTTAGGCAAATAACCTTTCCCAAGGAAGTATCATTCTTGGCTCCAAAATTATTCCAAGGGCAACTGGACTCTCTAAGGTTTTGAGAAATGAAGTCAATCCCGAAATGTCACTTAAATAGTTGGAATTCACTGTGCAAAATCGCCCCAGCGGTAGGTGTACCGCTGCAGTAGTACCGCCAGGGCGGCCAACACGCCGCTCTGGCGGTTGAGCGGTCACATGGGGCTACCGCTACTGTCATGACCCGACTAGGGGCCGTGACGGGTACTCGGGGCTAACCACCGTGCATCACTCATTCTATTATTCGTCATACTCATTATACGTTTCTTCATTATTCTTGTGCTCATAATCATAGGAAAACCATTTTCATTTGAAACATAGTTACCTTTATATACATAAGCTCTTCGGCTATCAAAATATAGTTATATATACACGTGGGAAAATCGTGAGACCATACTACCCACACATGCGTATCTACGAGCCTCTACTAGAGTACTAGACATATGGACGGGACAGGGCCCCGCCGTGCCCAAATATGTATGCAAAATAATAAATCAAATAGCACCTCCGGATTAATGGAGTGCTCCTGTAAGTCTGTTGATAGCTTCTATGGATCTGCACCGTCCCCTTGTCAACCTGTGGGCATGAACACAACGTCCAAAGAAAATGGACATCTGTACGAATATTGTACTGAGTATGTAAGGCATGAATGAAATGAACATAATAGAGAAATCATAAGGCATAAGATGAAGATATAACCAGCGTACCTTTTAAGGGTGGATACGTTTCATACATATATCATATATATATATATATATATATATATATATATATATATATATATATATATATATATATATATATATATATATATATATATATATATATATATATATAATCATAGTACATGTATCATCATAGCGCATACGTCATCGTATCATATAAATCGTCATCGTTAACCCGCGTCCGGGTAACCATCAGATGCCGCCCACTAGTGGTGTCATGCCCGGCCATTTAGGCTCGGTGTAAACATAGCAGCTCGCCTTAGCGGTGACATGCCCGGCCATTTAGGCACGGTGGAATAGTATGCAGCCCGCCTTCGCGGTGACATGCCCGGCCAACTAGGAACGGTGGAATCGTATCGTCATATAGTCAACATAAACTTATCATTATTATACATCTCATAGGCATATCATAAGCTTAGCATCATTATACATTCATCATCGAACATACATTAGAACTTGAAGGCAACTATGGATATATCGGGGTGAAAGAAGGTCGTGAACCCCCGATTACATTATGGAATGATCATAATCATTATGTCTTACTTTGAAGGGACTAACATTTTAAGGTGAGTGTTCATAAGAAGAGCATCAATGGAACCATATTTAGGATCATTAACCTCATGGGCATCGTATGTTACTCTAGGATTCTTTATACATAAATTCATCATCATCATTAACATGCTCGTATCGTATCTCCTTTCTTTATCATGTGCGTATGTAGCTTTTTACAGTCATGGACTCATAATTTCTGTTATTTAGGAAGATCACGGAAGAATAAGAAGATTCATGCCATAGGAGTCATGCCTTAGAAGGAAAATATTAGCCTTACATACCTCTTTCTTTTTACAATTCTATCGCTTGATTGTTCTTCTTCAACGCTCACATTTCTACCTTCAAGAGAATTCGCATCAATCATTAGCTAATCGATTATATGAATATGTTACTAATGCTAGAGAAAATTGGGCAGTATTTCCTTTATTTATAAAACTTTCCTCATTTTTCATATCATCTCCCAAACATCCATAACAACATTCACAATATTATGAACAACAATCATCATTCATATATATTATCCACATTTCACAATTTTACTTCAATTCCTCCGTAATCGTGGTCATAGTTCACTATTGCGTTTTCTCACATATAATACTTACCCCATGTTCTAAATGTCACTTATAGCATACTTATAATCACAACATATCAATATTCATGATTCACTCCAAACTACTACTCAAAATGACACTATTCCCATATTCATGACCCATTTTCTATATCCTTCTACAATCCAAGTGTTTCAACTTTTTAATACCTTAAACAACAAGAAGAAGATACCGTGAAACTTACCTTAGATGGTGTACGAATAAGCCTTGAGTTGAAATACTTCTCTTGCACCAAAACCCTAGTTCACTTCCATTGATATTCCTTGGCTTGGATGAACTTTAATGTGTTTCTTACACTTAATTTTTGTTGGTTTGATGAAGTTGATCCTTAGTTTCACCTGGATTCCTGTAAATGAAGAGTGTAGAAAGTTCTAGAGAGCTCTTGAGTCATGGAGAATGAATGAGAAGGCGGGAAATAAAAATAATGAACTTGGGTCCTCTTATTAAAAACTTAAAATTCTGTCCCGACTAAATTATATGGACACTTATACGGTCCGTATAAATTTATTCGGTCCGTATAAGTGACCGTAAACTCATCCCAGCAACAACTCATTATGTGACCATTATACGGGACATTATACGGTCCGTATAAGTGACCTTATAATCCCATCAGTGAGGGACCTTCACTGTGACGATTCTGTGGAGCATTATACGGACCGTATAATTGGTCGTATAATCTGTCTCTTCTCCGATTTTGTTCTCATCACTTCATTTGATCTCAAATCCTTATGGAACCTTCTTGATACTTGTTTAACAGCTCGTTAACAATCTAAGGGACATTATAACTCTTCTCCAAAACATCATTAAGCCATCATTAATTCGATACTCGTAAATTCTACCTGACACACAACATATACCTTGCTTTCCTTAACAACTTTCGTCTCCTACCTCAAATGTCCTTGAAATCTCATTTAAAATCATCAATGTTATTTCTTACTTATCAAAATATCGTATACTTCGTGCCCTTCGTTAGTCTATTCACTGTACGTTAACGGGAAATTTTTGGGGTGTAACATCCTTCCCCCCTTTTGGAACAATCATCCTCGAATGCTAATGTTACACCCCGAAAAATTTTGCGCTACCTAGACTGTAGACAGCTTAGTGTGAGCCCGAACAAGGGTAAGGTCATGCGAGGATTAAGGAGAAAGGTTATATTATATGATTAAATAATAGCATATATATGATATGTGACAAATAAGACCATATGGGGTGAATCGATGCGTATGTCACTTGCCGAAAAGCCCTCGTTGTTGTAAGCCAAGTGGGGCCCACACGCCGGAGTTTCATGACAGACATGTGAAGAGACATATGAGTAGTATATGGAGAGTTGAGAAAGTCCTAAGAAGTACCCATAAGCCAAATATGGGCATAAGCCCTCCAAAAGGACGATTAAAGGAAACAAATTCGGATGATCTGACTTGGAGGGGTCAAAACGATATTATAAGTTTGGAATTTGGAAAACCACAAAGAACAAAAGTTGTATATAATTGAAATATATTTCCAACCATAGGTCGTGGGCCCTCACGCGATATCGTTATCCAGAGTTATGACCTTTTTACCGAACGAAGGTGCAGCAGAAAAAATAAGCCAGCGCGAACGCGCTAAAAGAAATACATGTCGGTCCAGGCAGAACCTGGACCGTTCTATAAAAGGGGGAGGCCCCCTATTTTTCAACCAAAAACACCCAAAACCTTCCAAAATATTCCCCAACCTTCTCACACCCACTTTTTAGCCCAAACCAAGTATAATTTCCAAATCCTGGTCCGGATAGCGCATAGTTATTGTTACAGAATCATATAGCGATGTGTTATGGCATATAATTAGCATGTAAAAGTGAAGATACATCAATATTAAAGGGAGAAAGGTATGAATCTCTTCCTATTTATGTTAATAATGGCTTATTCACTGAAATAGAACGGTAAAATGATTGTATGGTGAGTTGAGTAGTTATGGAAAGGTGGCAAACAGCGTGTGGGTTGTTTTATATAATACTTTTGTATGGGAAATGATGTTATTAATGTTGGTATTGTTATTGTGGTGTTGGTTGTTGAATTGAGAATTCGGGCTAGGCATATAAGCAGGGGAGATACTGCCCGATTTTCGGCAGAATATAGAATAGTTTGATTTGAAGCTTGGAATAAATGTGTGGTAAAGAGGCTAATGTTAATGTAAATCCTCTTAAATGTAGACATGCGAGCTCGGCCTCTTAAGTGTAAGTGTATGTGAATGCATATGTATGTATGTTATATATGGATATGTTTTGAAAAGTTCTTAAAAAGCTAAGCATGCACGACATTCGCCTTAAAAGGGCATCCAGAGGCACAGGTTGATCTCTTTTATATTACTTTATCCCCATACGCCCATTATATTATTTTCCATGTTCGGTATTCCTTACTATGTCACTGTTCATGCCTTACATACTCAGTACATTGTTCGTACTGACGTCCCTTCTTGTGGACGCTGCGTTTCATGCCACGCAGGTGTATACAGTGAGTAGAGGATATTCCTAGAAGATGTTCCAGCGGGATTGGCGAGGTCCATTTCCTTCCGGAGTGTTGCCGAGTCAGAGTATCTGTGTTATGGTAATTGAGTTATCTTAGAGACTTTGCAGACAGAGTCACGTATATAACATGTCAGTCTTGTAAGCGGATCTGCAAGCCGATGTATCATTATGCATTATGTTACAAATTGCATATGATTATCGATTTTACTTGATTTAAGAACGACCAAAAGAATGTTTTTTTGAAATGCTTTCATTATGCATTTCATTTCGTGATTTAAGAGTCCAGTAAGATTATGAAGATAACGAGAGGGGTTCGCTCGGCTCTAAGTAAGGGGTCGGCTGCCCATCATGCCCTATCAGGATTGGAGTGTGACAAATTGGTATCAGAGCAATTCGTCCTAGGGGTTGTCTGTAAAGTTATGTCCAGTAGAGTCCTGTTTATGGTGTGAAGCGCCCCACATTTATAAATGGGAGGCTACGGGACATCTAGGGTGGTTACTGTTATTTCACATCTAAGATCGTGCGATAGAGCCAAGTCATAGGAAATAAGATTTCTTATACTAACCTTTGATCTCAGCAGAAGCACAGTATCGACGGGAGAAAGTGAGTGATGATATGGGAAGTCACAGAGGTAAGTCATTTCGTTGAGGCTACGTTATCAGAATATATTTATATGGTAATGGATCGGTTGACATAGAGGTAAATCAGTGTAAGTACTAGTAGAGGAATTGATTAAATGTTTCTCTTGATGATGAGTTCAGTCATGAGTTTGTGAACAGGACAATTGAATGAATCAGTACAAAGGTAAGCAATGGCACGAAAGATGTGTGTCAGGTAAGGTAAGAATATTGCATGTATGATTGAGATGTAAAGATGAAGAATGAAAAGGGAAGGTAAATAAGAAGATATACTAGGGCAAATCGTTAAAGGATCAGGTACATCTCGAGGCGTGATATATGAGGTAAGTTTTGATATCCTTGTTCTTTTACCGGAAATTGGGAGCCCTGGGTGGCTATGATATGTCGTGCATATATATACATATATGCCCTTTGAGGCGTTGCTGGTATTTGTTGCATGCAGATTTTGGATAGTCAGAATTACAAAGGAGACTCTGCAAGAATTTTTCAAATTCAGGTCATTTGGTTAGGTACACCTAATAGGAAGAAGCGTGAAAAGGAAATATCAATAAGTGGGATGTGTTGCTTTAAAGGAGTTATGGATTTGGCATGGCCTGAAGAATGATCTGTGAGGAAGGTGAGTTATACGAAGAGAAGGTTATTATGACAAATTCAAAGATATTAAAGTATCGAAAGGATTATGGGAACACTTATACATTTAAGTCAAGTTAAAGAGTGTTACCGCATATAGATACGGCCTAATCTTGACATATTATAGATGTCGAAGCTATAGGGATAGTTGTATAAAAGTTGGATCGAGGGAAATAGTAGAGTTGCATTAATGAGGCGATACAATATGAAGGGACTACGCGAAGAGTTGAGGCCAAAGGTAGGATGATAAGCGAAGGACATATGCCTAGATATTACAGAAGAATTGAGGAAAAGTGGAAGGCAACTCACGTTAGAATGTTAAGGAATGATAAGAGTGAAAGGACATAAAGCAAGCTATGAAAGTATCGTTGAGTTAAGCTAAATAGAACATAACGAAATTGAGATCCAAAGAGGACCAAGGACAGAACTAGAGTGCAAAAGGAAAGGAAGCATTAAAAGATAACCAGAAGTGAAAGGAAAGAGGAAAGTAAGGATGATTTCACGGGATGGTGTTTATGGTAAAATGAAATACCAGAGAAAATTTGGAAGATTGGTAGTACTAAAATATGATTTAAAAAGGGAAAGGTTAACTATAATAGAGTGTGATGCGGAAGTATCGATTGAGATGGATAACCACAAGTGAAATACGACGAGTTTATTAGAAAATGAAGTAACAACATGACAGAGACAGGGACATAGAATACGAAGGTTTGTAACGAATGTGAATAACTTGGTAAGACAACTTATGTGGTAAGCATAATAGGGTCAATTAGAAAGAGTTACAGGTTAAGTATGCTTACTCTATGAGGTTTATTCTGTTTTATAAGCAGTGTTACGAATGAGATCAAAAAGTGGTACCCTATAGAATTGATTATGATTGAGATATAATGAGAACGTAGCAAGAACTGTAATACAAAGTAAGTAAAGTATGGCAAGAAAACGACTAAAGAGGTGACATGTTCTATGTGAATAGAGAGTGAATGCACGTGTGAAGCCAATAAGAGAGCCATGAAGCAGTGGATAAGAAAACTCATAATACCTTGTTAGGGAAAGTTCAGCATAGAGGTTTCACAATGACAGGAGTGATAGAAAGCATGATGGAAGAGGAAGTCAACTCGAAAAAGAAATCAGAAAAAGGTGACACAGCAAAGTAATGGCCGAGAATCGAGATCACGAATTATTTTGGCTAGATGTAAAAGACTAAGACTACAGAAAGATGAATGACTAAATAGAACAATTGTTAGGAAAAGGATCAGCATAATGAGGATGGGAGGGAATGAGTAGGATAAGTGTTGAAAGCGAAGACTGGATTGTATAGAAGTAATATATTTTGAAGGACGAAGCGATACTAAGTTAAGAATAGGGTTCCTTGTGCGAGGAATAAAGGATTAATTATAAAATGGGGTAGGTATGGGTATAGAAGGAAAAGGGAACATGAGAAGTACTCAAGCTTAAGAAGTAGTCGTATTATGAGAAAAGGAAGATGCATCTCCTACGGATACCCTATACTAAGACAGAACAAGTAAAGTACATAAAGGAATAAGCTGGAAAAAAGAAATGTGTGGCTATGAGTTACGAGTTTGCCACATGACGATAAAGTGATAAAGTAAGGCTATCACCAATAACAAGTAAAGATATGATTATGATTGAAAGTAAGGATTGAAGATCGAAGTGTGGATTTGTTTTGAAGGCACCGTAAGTTAAGACTCATAAGGAGAAAGTGAGTGAATAGAGTGCAAAGATTCTAAACGCACTCAGATATGAAAAAAAGATGTAGTTTGAAGTGAGAATTTTTGTAGAAGCGAGTTCAATAAGATCTAAGGGTTAGTCAGCAAAGGAATAGAGTGATTGAAGGGTATCCTTTGAGATTAGACTGAAAATAATTCGTGAGGAAGAAAAGAAATTGAACGCTATTGGTGTATTAGGACCTCCTTAATAAGGGGGGAAGAACATGTTGGACTTGAAAGGAACTATGACGTTCTCAAGCTCCAGAAGGAGAAATTCATTAACTCAGGGCCAGAGTTCGAGGCGTATCGGCATATCAGGAAGGTATCTGAAAGAAACTAAAACGAATTGACAATAAATGTACCATGAGACAGACATAGGAAGAAAGTATGAAAGATAACTTAAGACGGTACTTCATACCGACATGAGCTGCGATATTTCTAGACCATGGTTTGAACCCTTTGTATCAGGAGGAAGTGCATCGTACCTAAGTATGCAGCGACATGTCCAAAAGGGTAATAAAGAGGGCAAGAAAGGTATACAAGCTAAGTTCACAAAGGATGAGGGAAAGGATGACGACAAAAGGGAATTTTAGCGCTGGAAGGGATAACAATTGTAGCAAAAAGGATCAACGATTGGTAGTTTGGAAATTCTTGAAAGAAAGAAAGAACGCTACTCTTATGAATGGAAAGATATCATATACTATGAAATTATATAAACCATCAACGTAAAGTTATGTCTAACTACAATTACAAGAAAGTCACCCGGAATGCCAATAAGGAATAACGACGGGTGAAGTGACCGCCGATACAAGGAAATCAAAGCTATATATATATATATATATGTTGTAGGAGGGTCTTAATGGAGTAAGAATTGTCGTAGCCGTATGTTTCTGGGTTGTACTATAAGATTAAGAGGGGTGGTGACAAGATGTAAGAGAATAGGGAGCCGGACTAATGAACTACAGGGAATCGGTACAGTATATATCTAAGATCAACGGATATAAAAAGGAAGGCCCGATACGGTACCGAAGAGATAGACGCAAAGAGGGCGCCGTATATAAGAAAGTTAATTGCCCACTAACAAGGAAACAAGGAGCGAGAAAAAGAGAATACATACAGGAGATGAATAGTTATGGCGCGACAAGTCAAGACTACAATAATGGCGATAGAACGAGAGTGCAATACTAGCCAAACTCTGATCATGTACATGAGGACAATGAAGTGAAAGAAGCTGATTGAAGGCAATAAAAGGGTTAAGGAAGAATGAGGAGAGACTGACCCAAGTTCTAGTTTAAGCAACTGGTAACTGGACCCTAAAGGAAGAATAACTGTTGTAAGGAATCAAAGATGATGTTGTGTGTTAGCAATACTGCAACATTCGAGGACGAATGTTCCTAGGGGGGAAGAATGTTACACCCCGGAAAATATTTTGCACTACCTAGACTGTAGACAGCTTAGTGTGAGCCCGAACAAGGGTAAGGTCATGCGAGGATTAAGGAGAAAGGTTATATTATAAGAGTAAATAATAGCATATATATGATATGTGACAAATAAGACCATATGGGGTGAATCGATGCGTATGTCACTTGCCGAAAAGCCCTCGTTGCTGTAAGCCAAGTGGGGCCCACACACCGGAGTTTCATGAAGGACATGTGAAGAGACATATGAGTAGTATATGGAGAGTTGAGAAAGTCCTAAGAAGTACCCATAAGCCAAATATGGGCATAAGCCCTCCAAAAGGACGATTAAAGGAAACAATTTCGGATGATCTGACTTGGAGGGGTCAAAACGATATTATAAGTTTGGAATTTGGAAAAACACAAAGAACAAAAGTTGCATATAATTGAAATATATTTCCAACCATAGGTTGCGGGCCCTCACGCGATATCGTTATCCAGAGTTATGACCTTTTTACTGAACGAAGGTGCAGCAGAAAAAAAAAAAGCCAGCGCGAACGCACCAAAAGGGGGCGCGAACGCGCTGAAGGAAATATATGTCGGTCCAGGTAGAACCTGGACCGTTCTATAAAAGGGGGAGGCTCCCTATCTTTCAACCAAACACACCCAAAACCTTCCCAAACCTTCCAAAATATTCCCCAACCTTCTCACACCCACTTTTTAGCCCAAACCAGGTATAATTTCCAAATCCTGGTCCGGATAGCGCATAGTTATTGTTGCAGAATCATATAGCGGCGTGTTGTGGCCTAAACTTAGCATGTAAAAGTGAAGATACAGCAATATTAAAGGGAGAAAGGTATGAATCGCTTCCTATTTATGTTAATAATGGCTTATTCACGTAAATAGAACGGTAAAATGATTATATGGTGAGTTGAGTAGTTATGGAAAGTTGGCGAACAGCGTGTGGGCTGTTTTATATAATAATTTGGTATGCGAAATGATGTTATTAATGTTTGTATTGTTATTGTGGTGTTGGTTGTTGAATTGAGAATTCTGGCTAGGCATATAAGCAGGGGAGATACTGCCCGATTTTCGGCAGAATATAGAATAGTTTGATTTGAAGCTTGGAATAAGTGTGTGGTAAAGAGGATAATGTTAATGTAAATCCTCTTAAATGTAGACCTGTGAGCTCGGACGAATAAGCATAGCTAATAGGAGATTGAACAGGTATGTTAAGGCTCGTCCCTTTCTTTCAAAAGCATGATACCTATGTGATGATTCCATAAATGTTTCCATAACCGCCTTGCTTTTAAAAGCTCAAAGTTCATGACTCTTAAAGCCTCTTATGATTTTAAATGGAATATGTTCTATGATGATGGTGATGATTCTCTTCTTTGAAACTCCGAAGCTATGATTTGAGCGCATTATGAGATTATTGAGCCATTCCATGAATCCCTTAATCGTACTGATTGTTGATGGTCTCACCTCATGTTACTCGTTCCTTCGAGGTGAGATAAAGCGATGATGACGATTCTATTTCCAGTGCAACCTAAGTTCATGATTCTCGAGACTCCCATGACATTGTTGATTTCATCTTGCGATGGTTGATCCTCCAAGGATTTGATATGACGATAATGGTAATGCTAATGATGACGTTGATATCATTTATGTATTTTTATGTATATGTATGTATGTATGTATGCATTGCATCCCACTGATCAGTTGGGCACAACATCGAGTCCCGCAAGGGCCGGGTACGGATAACAACGAGTCCCGCAAGGGCCGGGTACGGATAACACCGAGTCCCGAAAGGGCCGGGTACGGATAACACCGAGTCCCGAAAGGGCAGGGTACGGATACCACCGAGTCCCGAAAGGGCCAGGTACGGATATGACATATGTATGTATAGTAAGTGTAAGTGTATATGAATGCATATGTATGTATGTATGTATGTTATATATGGATATGTTTGGAAAAGTTCTTAAAAAGCTAAGCATGCACGACATTCGCCATAAAAGGGCATCCAGAGGCACAGGTTGATCTCTTTTATATTACTTTATCCCCATACGCCCATTATATTATTTTCCCTGTTCGGTATTCCTTACTATGTCACTGTTCATGCCTTACATACTCAGTACATTGTTCGTACTGACGTCCCTTCTTGTGGACGTTGCGTTTCATGTCACGCAAGTGTATACAGTGAGTAAAGGATATTGCTAGAAGATGTTCCACTGGGATTGGCGAGCTCCATTTCCTTCCGGAGTGTTGCCGAGTCAGAGTATCTGTGTTATGGTATATATTGAGTTATGTTAGAGACTTTGCAGACAAAGTCACGTATATAACATGTTAGTCTTGTAAGCGGCTCTGCAAGCCGATGTATCATTATGCATTATGTTACAAACTTCGTATGATTATAGATTTTACTTGATTTGAGAACGACGAAAAGACAGTTTTTTTTAAAAGCTTTCATTATGCATTTCATTTCGTGATTTAAGAGTCCAGTAAGATTATGAAGATAACGAGAACTAGCGGGTTCGCTCGGCTCTAAGTAAGGGGTCGGGTGCCCATCATGCCCTATCAGGATTGGGGTGTGACAGCTAAGCACTCGGGAATTCTACGAAAATTTTTCCAGAGTTTCCCCTGCTATACGGCACTACCATCCTGTCACAATAGCCCAAAATAACATTGCCTCATAGGGCACAACACAATAGCAATATAAGTTGGCCACACACGACCCATATGCATAAAAAGAAAACATACATACCTCATGATCTTGGTGTTGCATCTTGCCTCTCTCCCGGGGGCTGAAATATGTGCGGGTATTTGGATTTCATGCCCTCTTCTGCTTCCCAAGTCATTTCTTCTTGGTTATTATTTCTCCATAAGACTTTAACTGAGACCACTTCCTTATTTCGAAGTCCCCGTACTTGCTTGTCTAATATGGCAATGGGCACTTCTTCATAGACTAGATTTTCTGTCACTTAACATCATCTATTGGGACAATCCTCGTAGGATCTCCAACACACTTGCGGAGCATTGAGACATGGAAAAATGGATGAACTGATTCAAGTTCTGGAGGCAAGTCCAATTCATAAGCTACTTGACCCACCTTGCGGATAATCTTATAAGGTCCAATGTATCGAGGACTTAACTTTCCTTTCTTACCAAATCTCATCACTCCTCTCATTGGTGACACCTTTAAGAATACCCAATCATCAACTTGAAATTCAGTAATCGATCTCGGATCACCTTGACTTGTTCTACTGCTTGTTGAATTAACTCAGGGCCTATTAGCTGTACTTCTCCTATTTCAAACAATCCAATTGGGGATCTGCACTTCCTTCCATATAGAGCTTCGTACGGAGCCATTTGGATACTGGAATGGTAACTATTATTGTATGCAAACTCGATTAGAGGTAAGTGGCCATCCCAACTACCACCAATATCTAGTACAAAGGCTCTTAGCATATCCTCCAAGGTCTGAATGGTACGTTCGGCTTGCCCATCAGTCTGCGAATGAAATGCCGTGCTAAACTTCACTTGAGTACCTAGACCTTCTTGGAAGGATTTCCAGAACTTGGCTGTAAATTCGCTCCTCTATCTGTGATAATGGATATCGGAATACCATGGGGTCGCACAATCTCTTTGAGATACAACCTTGCATAATCTTCTGCTGAGTATGTGGTTCTGACTGGAAAAAAATGAGTTGCTTTCGTGAGTCTGTCCACGATCACCCATATAGAATCATACTTGCTTCAGGAACGAGGTAATCCCACAATGAAATACATATTGACCACTTCCTTTTTCCAAGTAGGGATTTCCATTGCTTGAAATAATCCTCCTGGCTTTTGATGTTCGATTTTCACTTGCTGGCAATTTGGACATTGAGCTACAAATTCTGCTATGTCTCTCTTCATGCCATCCCACCAATATATCAACTTGAGATCATGATATATCTTCGTTGCACCTGGGTAAATAGAATATCATGAATAATGAGCTTCTTCTAGAATTCGATGGCGCAATTCTGCCACATTCGGAACACATATCCTGCCTCGGTATCTAAGAATTCCATCCATAGAAGTTTCAAATGGAGACTTCTCTTTTTCATAAAATGTGTCTCTATAATGGCTCAAATGAGGATCTTCATACTGATGCTCTTTCACTTCCATATTCAGGGACAAAACTGTGGGATCATTAATACCGATTTCAGCACTACCTGAATCAATTAGACGTACTCCAAGATTAGCTAGTTGGTGGAGCTCATGAATCAACGCTTTATTTTTCGGAGGGGCTTCACATAGGTTACCTATCGATCAGCGGCTAAGCGCATTAACTACTACATTTGCCTTTCTGGGGTGGTATAAAATCCTCACATCATAATCTTTCAATAATTCTAACCACCGCCTCTACCGCAGAATTAACTCCTTCTGTTTGAAAATATATTGAAGACTCTTGTGATCTGTATAAATATCGACATGTACCCCATACAAGTAGTGTCTCCACATCTTTCATGCATGAATAACTGCAGCCAATTCGAGATCATGAGTTGGGTAGTTCTTTTCATGTTTGCGCAGCTGTCTCAAAGTATAAGCGATGACTTTACCGTGCTGCACTAACACACATCCTAACCCAACACCGAAAGCATCACAATATACAACATAGCCATCTGGCCCTTCTGGGAGTGTCAAGACTGGGGCTGAGGTTAATCTGTCCTTCAACTCTTAGAATTTGCGTTCACAAGCATCATTCCACTGGAATTTAACTAACTTTTGGGTTAGCTTTGTCAATGGGGCTGAAATAGAGGAAAATCCTTCTACGAACCTTCTATAGTAACCTGCCAACCCCAGAAAACTATGGACTTCTGTAGGCGTTGTAGGCCTTGGCCAAGTCTTCACAGCTTCAATTTTCTCAGTGTCAACTCGAATGCCATCATCTGAAATAACATGGCCCAAAAATGTCATATAATTCAGCCAAAACTCGCACATTAGAAAATTTGCATACAATTCTCGGGTTCGAAGAATTCCAAGAACAATACGTAAATTATCTGCATGTTCTAATTCTATGCGAGAGTATACAAGAATATCGTCAATGAATACTATCACGAATATATCCAAGAGCGGCCTGAATACATTATTCATCAAATTCATGAACACTGTCGGAGCATTAGTTAACCCAAACGACATCACCCAGAATTCATAATGGTCGTATCTCGTTCTGAAACTCTCACTTGATGATAACCGCATCGCAAGTCTATTTTGGAAAACCACTTGGCACCCTGTAGTTGATCAAACCAATCATCAATCCTTGGGAGAGGATATTTGTTATTTATCGTCACCTTATTCAACTGCCTATAATCGATGCACATTTGTAGGGAACCATCTTTCTTTCTCACGAATAGAACTGGTGCTCCCCACGGTGATGAACTGGGTCTAATAAACCCCTTCTCAAGCAAATCTTTCAACTATGCCTTTAATTCTTTCAATTCTGTCGGAGCCATTCGGTAAGGAGGAATAGAAATAGGCTTGGTGTCCGGCAACACATCAATGGAAAAATCAATCTCTCTTTCTGGTGGAAGACTTGGAATTTCATCTGGAAATACATCCGGGAATTCATTCACTACCGGAATAGATTGGAGAGTTGGCGACTTTGCTTCGGTATCATGAACTTGGACTAAGTGATAAATATAGGCCTTAGCTATCATCTTTCTTGCCTTAAGGTAGGAAATAAACCTACCTCTTGGAGATGCTGTACTACCCTTCCATTCAAGCACGGGCTCTCCCGGAAATTAAATCGAACTACTTTCATTCGGCAGTCAACATTAGCATAACATGAAGCCAACCAATCCATACCCATAATCATATCGAAATCTAACATCTCCAGCTCAACTAAATCAGCTTTAGTCTGGCGGTCGCATATCACAATTACACAATTTGTATACACTTGTCTAGCTATCACGCGATCACCAACCGGAGTAGATACCTCAAAAGGTTTAATTAGCTCAGGGTTTAACCCAATACGACCAGTAACATATGGAGTAATATAAGATAGGGCATAACCCGGATCTATTAATGCATACACATCATGGGAAAATATGGATAATGTACCTGTAACCACATCTGGGGAGGACTCAAGATCCTGTCGTCCGTCTAAAGCAAACATACGGGGCTGAGTGGCGCCTGAAGTAGATGCTCCCCCTCTGCCTCTACCTCGACCTGCTGGGATCTGGGAAGTCTGCCCTACCGGGCGCACTGAAGAGGAACCAGCTGCTTATCCTGTGGACTGAACCCCACCTCTACCGTACCTCGAGGGACAATCTTGCATCAAATGCCCAGTCTGTCCACAAACATAGCAAGCATCTGTGCCCTGGCGACATGGCCCCGAATGTAATTTACCGCACTGACTACATCGCGGCACTAGTGTTCTCCTCTGACTATGATCACCCCCAAACTGAGAACCTGAAGCTCTCGAACTCTGACCCTGTCCTGAAGAAAAGGAGCGATCAAATCTCCTAACTGCAAGTCGTGGAGGCGCACTAGTCGCCGATTGGCCCGAATGTCTAGAATATACCTGCCTAGATTCCCCTCTATAATCACTTCCTACCCCCATAGATCTGGCCCTCTTGCTTTGCCTTCTATCAGTATCACGATCACCCCTTTGCGGATGTTGTTGTCCTTCTAAATTCTGGGCATGGGCTTGAATGCGGGAAATATCCATCCTATCTTGCAACGAATCCATCAAGCAGTCCTTGAATAAATGTGGCCCTAAGCCACTCACAAATCGGTGCACTCTATCTCCCATATCGGCCACCATAGTCGAGGCATATCTAGCCAGTGAATTAAACTGAAGGCTATACTCCCGGGCACTCATATTTCCTTATTTCAAATTTAAAAATCTATCTGCTCTAGCTCGGCGGACCTCGGGTGGCAAATAATGGCAGATGAAAGCATCTACAAATTCTTGCCAAACGGGAGGAGGCGCATTCTCTTTTCTTGATGATAGCCAATTATTGTACTATAATACCGCCAGATCTCGGAGTTTATAAGATGCCAACTCCACAGATTCAGTTTTAGAGGCATGAATAATGTTCAACGTTCTCAACATATCATCAATAAAACTTTGTGTGTCTTCATTCGGCTTTGACCCAAAAAACTCTGGAGGATTCAAACTCATGAAATCACGGGCTCTGGTACTAGCTGCCCGATCACTTGGACCCGCATTCTGCCGCTGTGCCTGGGCGGCAACTAACTGCATCAATAAATGAATAGCCTCGGTCACTTGTTGACCCGAAGTAGCCGGTGGAGGAAATGGAGGCATAGGAGTTGGAGCTGAAGCCCCTTCTTGTTCTTCTATAATAGGCGGAGTGGGAGAAGTATTAGATTGAGCCTCATTCTGTGACTTGCCCTCTTCAACATTCATTGGCGGCTCTCTTTCTACCTGCCTTTTCATCGTAGTCTTTCCCTTTTGGGTGGCTGCAACTTTTCCCTTTGGCGGTATTTCTGAAATCATAGCACAATATTAAGGAGGAGAAAATCTTATAACACAGCTCTATCGCACGATCTCTTAAGATGAAAGATGGTCATTTTTCCTAAATGCCCTGTAGCCTCTTGTTTATTAGTGTGGCGCGCAACACACCATAGACAAGACTCTACTAGACACGGCTCGTAGACACTTCCTAGGACTGAACTGCTCTGATACCATTTTTGTCACGACCCGACTAGGGGCCGTGACGGGTACCGGGGCTAACCACCGAGCACCACTCATTCTATTACTCATCATACTCATTATACGTTTCTTCATTATTATTGTGCTTATAATCATAGGAAAACCATTTTCATTTGAAACATAGTTACCTTTATATAAATAAGCCCTTCGGCTATCAAAATATAGATATATATACACGTGGGAAAAATCGTGAGATCATACTACCCACACATGCGTATCTACGAGCCTCTACTAGAGTACTAGACATATGGACGGGACAGGGCCCCGCCGTGCCCAAATATGTACGCATAATAATGAATTAAATAGCACCTCCGGAATAATGGAGTGCTCCTGTAAGTCTGCTGATAGCTTCTATGGATTTGCACTGTCCCCCTGTCTACCTGTGGGCATGAACACAACGTCCAAAGAAAACGGACGACAGTACGAACATTGTACTGAGTATGTAAGGCATGAATGAAATGAACATAATAGAGAAATCATAAGGCATAAGATGAAGATATAACCAGCGTAACTTTTAAGGGTGGATACGTTTCATACATATATATATATATAATCATAGTACATGTATCGTCATAGCGCATATGTCATCGTATCATATAAATCATCATCGTTAACCCGCGTCTGGGTAACCATCATATGCCGTCCACTAGTGGTGTCATGCCAGGCCCTTTAACCTCGGTATAAACATAGCATCCTGCCTTAGTGGTGACATGCTATTACACCTCGGAAAAATCCTCCGTTGTTGCACAAGTGACTGAACTAGTGAGGAGTACGAGTATACGATATTTCCATGAGTATGAAATGACATTGATGACCCTAAGTAAGATTCCAAAGGTGATTGCAATAAGAGTTAGGTTATGCTCCATGATGACTAATTATAGGTTCTGAAAATGTGGAAAGTTGCAGGTTTGCATTTTGGATAGTTGAACGTAAAGTGGTATACGGCCCGTAAACTGCCATGTCGTATTTCAACCTCCAAAACTTCAACATTATGTAAAATGTCCAAATGGTTAAATACGACTTGGAACACGGACCGTAAATTGAAATACGGCCTGTAAACTGCGGTCGTAAATCACCATGATCCCCAGCATACTTTATGTTTTGTTATGCTTATATACGCCCACAGAATACGGACCGTAAACTAGAATACGGCCCGTAAACTGGGTTTTCGACCACTGTGCACTTTCGACGACTGTTCATTCCAAATGAGATTTTGGGTTATGAAAAAGGGGACCAAGTCTATTATTTCATTTCCACACTTCACCCCTTCTCTCTAAAACATCTCTCTACATGTATTCCACAAGAATTCAAGGATTATTAGTGATCAACAACATAAACCAAGTGAATCAAGTGTAAGGAAACCCATTAAAGATCATACAAGTCAAGAAATCCCAATGGAGATAAACTAGGGTTTTTGCTCAAGTAGAGTATTATCAACCAAGGCTTGTTCCTACGACATCTAAGGTAAGATTTATGATATTTCTATATTGTTTAAGGTATTTAAGAGTTGAAATACATGGATTGTAGAAAGGTATGGCAAAATGGGTCATGAATGTGGAATAGTACCATTTTGAGAAATAGTTTGAATTGAGTTATGAGTCTTGATGTATTGTGATGTAAATATGCTATAAATGATGTTGAGAACGTGAGATGAGCAATTCACGTGAATGGACATAGTCGTGTGTTATAGCCATGGATATGGGTGGTTGAAGGTAAACAAAGAAATGTGGATAATGTGAAAGAATAATGATTATTGTTATGGTATTGCGAATGTATTATTGACGGTTGGGAGTTGATATATGCTATGGAGGAATGTCGTATAAATAAAGGGGATGCTGTCCGATTTTCTCTAGTTTTGGTTATATATGCTAGCTATCGATTCTAATGATAGTATGACTTTAATGAAGGTAGAAACGCTAGCATTGGAGGAGAAAGCGCAAGTGTAGAATAGTTGAACGAAAAAGGTATGTAAGGCTAACCCTTCTTTCATAAGGCATGGTTCTTTGGCGAAATATCTAAATATTCTATGAGACTATGATGTCCTTCAAATGACTTGATCTTCCGAGCTAGTAAGCTCATGATTCTTGATACGCTACGATTGTACAAAATCCCTCGTATGACGAGTAAGCCTATAAAGATAGGTGTGATGAATGACGATAATAGTATAATCATATTGATGACGATTATGATAATGATGTAAATAGTAAATATGCTTATGAGCTATTATGTATATGTGTCTATGTATGACTATTATGGAACCCCGAGCTCATGAGGCCGTTTAAGATATGTAAATAAGTATGTATATTATTACGTAACGCGTGCACACCTCTGCAGATGGTACGGATAACCCTGAAGCCTTGGTAGGGCCAGATAGATGTAACCCTGAAGCCTTGGTAGGGCCAGGTATGAGTAACCTTGAGCCTTGGTTGGCCAAGTATGTATGAAACACCGATCCTGCATGGTCGGGAATGTTATGTAAATGCTATGTATATGATATGATTATGTATATGATATGGATACGAATATGAATACGAACATGATATGATATGAATGCGAATAAGGGTATGTATGCGAGCATGAGTACAGATGTGGAACGGATACGAATATGGATGTATGTACGTAAATACACATTAGAAACGGAAAGATCCTATGTAAGGCAAGTAAGTACCGATGACGATGATAACACCGCCTCCCATCTTGTGTTATTTCTTATGTTGCTTATTATGCTTCTATATTGATATTGATCATGCTTTACATACTCAGTACATTCTTCGTACTGACGTCCTTTTGTTTGTGGACGCTGCGTCATGCCCGCAGGTGCACAGGGAGACAGGCTCGATCCATAGCGGTATTCTCAGAGACTACATAGCAGAGCACCATTTCATTCGGAGGCATAGCTTTTGGGTACTTATCCTTTTGTGTACATAATTATGGGCATAGCGGGGTCCTGTCCCGCTTATGTGATATGTTATACTCTTCTTAAAGCCTCGTAGACATGTGAATATGGTTAGATGTGTCTGGCCTTCTCGGCCTATATATATTTTGTATATCCTTTTGATAGCCTTGTCGGCTCATGTACATTGACGTGGTATAGATGCCAACCATGATATTAACGTATTGTCGTCCAATGGGACTAGCATGAATGATGAACAGAAATGTATGTTTAATTATGTGGCTCACCTAGATGTAAGTATAAGTGTAAGCCAAGGGGTGCCCGGGCGGGCTAGCACCGGGTGCTCGTCGCGGCCCCATAGACGCGTCGTGACAAATGTGGTATCAAAGCAGTTCAGTCCTAGGGTGTGTTTACGTGCCGTGTCTAGTAGAGTCTTGGTTATGGGTGTGTTGCGCGCCACACTTATAAATGAGAAGCTGCGGACATTTTAGGAATGAATGACCTTCTTTCTTCGTAAGAATTGTGCGATAGAGCTATGATATAAGAAATTCTTGTCCCATAATCGTGTGTTGTGTATTTTAGAAATGCCTGTAAAGAGAAAGGTTACAGCAGCCCAAAAGGGCAAGACGATGGCAGAAAATTGGGCTGAAAAAGCATCGCCACCGGTAGTAGAGGAAAGTGAGTCCCAGAGTGCGGCTCAATCTCAGTCCTCCCGTTTAGTACCTATATTAAAGGAGCATGAGGGAGCCTCAGCCCCAGCTCCAGCACCTCCAGCTCCTCCATCGGATGCTTCGGGCCAAGATGTAAAAGAGGCCATACACTTGCTTACTCAGTTGGTTGCTGCCCAGACTCAGCGGCAAAGTACAGGGCAAGGTGACATGGCTGTTAGTGCAAGATCCCGTGACTTTATTACTTTGAACCCTCCGGAATTCTTTGGGTCAAAGCCGGAGGAGGACACTTAGGATTTTATTGATGGTACGTTGAGGACGCTTCTATTGATACATGCTTCGGAGACCGAGTTGGTGGAGCTAGCATCGTATAGATTGAGAGATGTCTCGATCCAATGGTATACGGTTTGGATGGCTTCACGGGGAGCCAATGCACCTCCCCCGGTATGACAAGAGTTTGTTGATGCTTTCCTCCGACACTATATGCCTCCAGAAGTTCGGCGAGCTAGAGCCGATAAGTTCTTAAATTTGAGGCAAGGTAGCATGAGTGCTCTAGAGTATAGTCTCCGCTTCAATTCTTTGGCTAGATATGCCTAGGCCATGGTAGCGGATATGGGTGACAGAGTACACTGATTTTTTAAAGGCCTAGGGCCATATTTGATGGATAAGTGCTTGACTACGTCCCGTCAGGACCATATGGATATTGCACGCATTCAGGCTCATGCTCAGAACTTAGAAGAAAGTTTACAATAGCAGAGAAGTGAATGCGAGCAGGATAGGGGTCATAGCAAGAGGGCCAGATCTTCAGGTCCGATGAGTGAGTTAAGAGGTGGGCACAGACAACATATTTCCAGGCACTCAGGCTATTCTATGACTAGTGCACTTCCACGGTTTTCAGGCCAGAGATTCGATAGACCTCCTCGTTCCGGGCCGAGTCAAAGCTATTCGGGGTCTCAGTTTAGAGATGATTCAGGTCAGGCAAGGCCACCCGTACCACGATGTTCCCAGTGTAGGAAGTTGCATTGGGGTCGATGCCGAATGGGTTCAGATGTTTGATATTCGTGTGGTCGACCAGGCCACATTATGCGTGATTGCCCCTCAGTTCATGGTAGAGGTAGGACCCAGCCTTCAGGGTCGGTAGTCGGTTCTTCAGCATCTGTACGCCCTATGGGACTAGGTTCACATGCGCCAGTCGGCCATGGTAGAGGTAGAGGGAGAGTTCCCAGTTCCAGCGGTCCTCAGCACCGTGTTTATGCTTTGGCTGGACGCCAAGATCTTGAGTCCTCTCCTGACGTGGTTACAGGTATATTATCGGTATTTTGTCATGATGTATATGCTTTGATTGATCCGGGTTCCACATTTTCATATGTTACTCTATATATTGCGGGTCGATTTAGAGTCGAACCGGAGTCGATCAAGCCTTTTGAGGTATCTACACTCGTGGGTGAATCGGTAATAGCTAGCCGAGTATATAGAAATTATGTAATTGTGATTTGTGATCGTCGTACCATGATTGACTTGCATGAGCTAGAAATGGTGGATTTTGATGTTATTATGGGCATGGATTGGTTGGCTTCTTGTTATGCCAATGTTGATTGCAGAATGAAAATGGTTCGTTTCCAGTTTTCAGGAGAACCAGTCCTAGAATGGAAAGTTTGTTTCCTATTTAAAGGCAAGGAAAATGATCACGAAAGGGTGCATCTACCATCTAGTCCGGGTTCAAGATGTAGAAGCTGAGTCGCCGACTCTTCAGTCAGTTCCTGTAGTAAATGAATTTCCGGATGTGTTCTCGGAAGAGCTTCCAGGCCTTCCTCCCGAGCGGGAGATTGATTTCTCCATGGATGTGTTGCCAGGCACTAAGCCTATATCTATTCCTCCTTATAGAATGGCACCCGCGGAATTGAAAGAGTTAAAGGAGCAATTGAAAGACTTGCTTGAAAAAGGCTTTATTAGGCCTAATTCATCCCCGTGGGGAGTACCCGTATTGTTCGTGTCACGACCCGGCTAGGGGGCCGCGATGAGCACCCGGTGCTACCCCACCCGAGCACCCCCTTATCGTACATAACATAACATCTAGGTGAACCATAAGTCAATTCGTGCTTTTCTTATCGTTAATCATATTGATCCCATTAGACGACCATCATCATTTAACATATCCTAGGCATCTGTGCCACATCATAAGTACAAGGCCGACGTGGCTAACAAAAGATATACAAAACATGGGCCGACATAGCCGAACATCTCTACCCACATACACATGACTACGAGCCTCTAAGAGTATGACATATCGTATGAGCGGGACAGGACACCGCTATGCCCATAATTATATACACAAAATAATAAGTACCCAAAAGCTACGGCTCCGAAAGAAATGGAGCTCTGCTATGCAATCTCTGAATAAGCAGCTATGGATCAAGTCTGTCTCCCTGTGCACCTGCAGGCATGACGCAGCGTCCACAAACAAAAGGACGTCAGTACGAAGAATGTACTGAGTATGTAAAGCATGATCAACATCAATATAGAAGCATAATAGATATCATATGAAAATAGTATAGGAGGGGAGACAGTAATATAATCATCATCATGTCTCTTACTTGCATACATCGTCGTTCGTATCCCATAATAATACTCGTACCATACTTGTGCTCATATTCGTATACATGTCCTTATTCGTATTCTTATACATAGTCTTATCACATTCATATTCATAATATATACATAGTCATTTCATATACATAGCATTTACATAGCATACCCGACCTCATAGGATCGGTGTCTTATACATGCTTGGCCAACCAAGGCTCAAGGTCATACATACCTGGCCCTACCAAGGCATCAGGGTTATCCGTACCATCTGCAGAGGTGTGTGCGCGTTTCGTAATCGTATACATACTTTATACATAGTCATATACATATAGTCTTACCCGGCATCATAAGCTCGGGGTCTTATCATATCCCTTCATAGGCATACATATACATATATCATAGCTCGTAAGCATCTCTAATCTCATTTTTACTCTCGTCATCATTACTATCCTCATCACTATCGTTACATCTACATTATGGACTTACTCGTCATACGAGGAACATAGTATAATCATAGTACATATCAAGGGTCGTGAGCTTATGAGCTCGGAATGTCAACCATGTGAAGACAACATACTCATATAGAGGAATTAGGAATTTGGCCAAGAACCATGCCTTATGAAAGAAGGGTTAGCCTTACATACCTTTCCGTCGAACTATTCTACACTTGCACGTTCCCTTCCAATGCTAGCGTTTATACCTTCATTAATATCATAACGATGGCCATTATTCATTCACATTATCCACATTATCTAGATTCCTCAATTTGCCTCTAATTCACCCACATTCATGGTCATAACACCCATCTTCGTCTATTCGTCTAAAGTGTTTAGTTCATGATCTTAATACCATTTATGACACATTCATATCACAACACAACAACATTCATAACTCAATTCAAACTATTTCTTAAAATGTCACTATTCATCATTCATGACCTAGTTGACCACATTTTCTACAATCCATGTATCTTAATTCTCCAATACCTTAAACATCTTGTAAAAATCATGAATCTTACCTTAGAAGTTGTAGGAACAAGCTTTGGTTGATAATACTCCTCTTTGAGCAAAACCCTAGTTTTTCTCCATTTGCATTTCTTGACTTGAATGTTCCTTGATGATTCCCTTATCCTTGATTCACTTGTCTTAATGTTATTGATGGCTTATAATCCTTGAAAACTCATATAATAAATGTAGAGAGAAGTTTTAGAGAGAAGTGGTGTAATGTTGTAATGAAATAAAATAAGTCTTGATCCTCATATTTAATGAATTGGAAAATCTGTGCTGGGTGAACAGTGGTCGTCCATGGAGGTTTACGGACCATATTCCACTATACGGCTCGACCTCCATGGGCGTATTTAGCCATTCCCAGAACCAGAAGCTGGGCTGCCTTCATGGTGGTTTACGACCATGGTTTACGGGCCGTAAATCACTTTACGGTCTGTCCACCAGGTCGTATTTAACCATTTCCTCGGCTGGCAGAAAGTCGAAGCTTGGCATGGCAGTTTACGACCGCCAGTTTACGGACCGTATTGCACTTTACGGTCCGTATTTTGCAATATACGAACACTGGGCAGTTGCAATTCTGCAACTTCCCATATTTCTTAGACTTCTCATTTCAAACACCCTCGTCCATGCACATGCATTGCTCACTTTGTATCTCATCTTAACTTAGCCAACTTCCTCGTCTCACATCGGATACCTTCGAAATCTCGCCTAAGGTCATCAAACGTCGTTTCTTGCTCATGGACATCATGCACTCATATTCATCACTAGTTCGTTCTCTTGCGTACCAACGGGAAATTTTCTGAGGTGTAACAGTTCGTCCGAAAGAAAGATGGCTCCTTGAGAATGTGCATAGATTATCGGCAATTGAATAAGGTGATGATTAAGAATAAATATCCTCTTCCGAGGATTGATGACTTATTTGATCAATTACAATATGCCAAATGGTTTTCAAAGATTGATTTGAGGTCCGAGTATCATCAAGTGAGAGTTAGGGAGAAAGATATCCCTAAGACAGCCTTTAGAACAAGATATGGCCATTTTGAGTTTCGGGTAATGTCATTTGAGCTAACTAATGCACCGGCAGTATTTATGGATGTGATGAACAATGTGTTAAGGCCTTTCTTAGATCTGTTTGTGATTGTATTTCTCGACGATATCTTGGTGTATTCTAGATCCGAGGCAGAACATGCGAACCATTTGCGTACTGTCCTGGGAGTTCTTCGAACTCGAGAGTTGTTTGCAAGGTTTTCCAAATGTGAGTTTTGGTTGAACTCAGTGGCATTTCTGGGGCATATTGTTGCCGTCGATGGTATTCGAGTAGACAGTCAAAAGATTGAGGTCGTGAAAACTTGGCCAAGGCCCACAACTCCTATGGAGGTTCGTAGCTTTCTGGGCTTAGAAGGTTATTACAGGAGATTCGTTGAAGGTTTTTCTTCTATTTCTGCACCACTCACAAAGTTGACCCAGAAATCGGCAAAGTCTCAATGGACAGATGCTTGTGAACATAGCTTCTAAGAGTTGAAAAGTAGATTGACTTCCGCCCCAGTCTTGACACTTCCAGAGGGATTGGAAGGATATGTTGTTTATTGCGATGCTTCAGGCATTGGGCTAGGCTGTGTATTGATGCAACATGGAAAAGTGACTGCGTATGCTTCAAGGAAATTGCGGAAACATGAGCAGAATTATCCAACCCATGATTTAGAATTGGCCGCAGTGGTTCATGAGTTAAAGATATGAAGACATCATTTATATGGTGTCCATGTGGATATTTATACAGATCATAAGAGTCTACAGTATATCTTCAAGCAGAAGGAGCTAAATTTACGACAACGACGATGGTTGGAATTGCTAAAAGATTATGATGTTGATATCTTGTATCACCCCGGAAAGGCAAATGTTGTAGCTGATGCTCTTAGCCGCAGATCTATGGGAAGTTTATATGATGTACGACCAGAGAAAAGAGAAATGGCCCGTGAGCTCCAGCAGTTAGCTAGCCTAGGAGTTCGAGTAGTGGGCTCAGGTAGCCAGGGAGCTACTATCCAGAATTCAGCAGTCTCGTCGCTAGTAGCAAAAGTGAAAGAGCGAAAATATGAAGATTCCATGCTAAGGCATTACAGAGATACACTCCCTCAGGAAGAGGAGTCATCATTTGAGCTTTCAAGAGACGGAGTTCTCCGATGTCGAGGTAGGTTATATGTTCCCAATGAGGCAGGTCTACGCCACTAGATATTGAGAGAAGCTCATTGTTCCCGTTACTCTGTTCACCCCGGTGCGACGAAAATGTATCATCATCTTAAGTTTGTATATTGGTGGAACGGGATGAAGAAAGATATAGCAAAATTCGTAGCTCAATGTCCCAACTGTCAACAGGTAAAAATCGAGCACCAAAAGTCGGGCGGATTGTTGCAAGCTATAGAAATCCCAACTTGGAAGTGGGAAGTGATTAACATGGACTTCATTACAGGCTTACCCCGTTCTCGACGTAAGTATGATTCCATATGGGTGATTGTGGATAGACTCACCAAGTCAGCTCATTTCTTACCAGTCAGAACGACGTACGTGGCAGAAGATTATGTAAAGCTTTATCTTAAAGAGATAGTGAGACTCCATGGTGTTCCAGTATCTATTATCTCAGATAGAGGGACTCAGTTTACAGCCAATTTTTGGAAGTCTTTCCAAGAGGGTCTGGGGACCCAAGTGAGCCTCAGTACGACATTTCACCCGCAGACCGATGGACAAGCCGAGCGCACCATGCAGACTCTTGAAGATATGTTGCGGGCATGTATGATAGATTTTGGAGGAAATTGGGATGACCATTTGCTACTCATTGAATTTGCTTATAATAACAGTTATCATTCTAGCATTCAAATGGCACTGTAAGAAGCTTTATATGGGCGAAAGTGTAGATCCCCAATTGGGTGGTTCGAGACAGGAGAAACTAAACTGATAAGGCTAGACTTGGTGCAGCAAGCCATAGAGAAAGTTAAGTTCATACAAGATCGGTTGTTAGCAGCCCAAAGTCGTCAAAAGTCCTATGCGGATAATCGTCGAAGAGACTTAGAGTTCCAAGTGAAAGATTGGATATTCTTGAAAGTGTCACCAATGAATGTTGTAATGAGATTTGGCAAAAAGGGGAAACTTAGTCCCCGGTATATTGGGCCTTATGAGATTGTGTGCAAAGTGGCCTATGAGTTAGATCTACCCCCGGATTTGGAGTCAGTCCATCCAGTTTTTCATGTTTCGATGCTTTGGAAATGTGTTGGAGATCCTACTAAGATCATGCCAATAAGTGATGTGCAAGTGACAGAAAAGTTAACTTATGAAGAAGTGCCCATTGCCATCCTAGATAGGCAAGTACGGAGGCTTAGGAACAAAGAGGTGGCCTCAGTTAAGGTTCTATGGAGAAGCAGTAAACGAGAGGAAATGACATGGGTAGCGGAAGAAAGTATGCGATCCAGATACCCGCATTTATTTCAGCCCTTGGAAGAGATCCAAGATGAGACGTCAAGATTATAAGGTATGTGTGTTTTCCTTTTATGCTTTTGAGTCGTGTGTGGCAAAATTCTATTGCTATTATGTTGTGGCCCTGTGAGGCATTGGTATTATGGGTTGTTGTGAAATAATGGTAATGCCATGTTATAGGGGAGACTCTGGCGGAATTTTTATGGAATCCCCGAGGACTTTAACATTCGAGGACGAATGTTCTTAAGGGGGAAAGAATGCTACACCTCGGAAAAATCCTCTGTTGTTGCTCAAGTGAATGAACTAGTGAGGAGTACGAGTATACGATATTTCCATGAGTATGAAATGACATGATGACCCTAAGTAAGATTCCAAAGGTGATTGCAATAAGAGTTAGGTTATGCTCCATGATGACTAATTATAGGTTCTGAAAATGTGGAAAGTTGCAGGTTTGCATTTTGGCCAGTTGAACGTAAAGTGGTATACGGCCCGTAAACTGTCATGTCGTATTTCAACCTCCAAAACTTCAACTTTATGTCAAATGTCCAAATGGTTAAATATGACTTGGAATACGGACCGTAAATTGAAATACGGCCTGTAAACTGCGATCGTAAATCACCATGATCCCCAGCATACTTTATGGTTCTGTTATGCTTATATACGCCCACAGAATACAGACCGTAAACTGGAATACGGCCCGTAAACTGGGTTTACGACCACTGTGCACTTTCGACGACTGTTCATTCCAGATCAGATTTTGGGTTATGAAAAAGGGGACCAAGTCTATAATTTCATTTCACACTTCACCCCTTCTCTCTAAAACATCTCTACATTTATTCCACAAGAATTCAAGGATTATTAGTGATCAACAACATAAACCAAGTGAATCAAGTGTAAGGAAACCCATTAAAGATCATACAAGTTAAGAAATCCCAATGGAGATAAACTAGGGTTTTTGCTCAAGTGGAGTATTATCAACCAAGGCTTGTTCCTACGACATCTAAGGTAATATTTATGATATTTCTATGTTGTTTAAGGTATTTAAGAGTTGAAATACATAGATTGTAGAAAGGTATGGCAAAATGGGTCATGAATGTGGAATAGTACCATTTTGAGAAATAGTTTGAATTGAGTTATGAGTCTTGATGTATTGTGATGTAAATATGCTATAAATGATGCTGAGAACGTGAGATGAGCAATGCATGTGAATGGACATAGTCGTGTGTTACAACCATGGATATGGGTGATTGAAGGTAAACTAAGAAATGTGGATAATGTGAATGAATAATGATTATTGTTATGGTATTGTGAATGTATTATTGATGGTTGGGAGTTGATATACGCTATGGAGGAATGTTGTATAAATAAAGGGGATGCTGTCCGATTTTCTCTAGTTTTGGTTATATATGCTAGCTATCGATTCTAATGATAGTATGACTTTAATGAAGGTAGAAATGCTAGCATTGGAGGAGAAAGCGCAAGTGTAGAATAGGTGAACGAAAAAGGTATGTAAGGCTAACCCTTCTTTCATAAGGCATGGTTCTTTGGCCAAATATCTAAATATTCTATGAGACTATGATGTCCTTCAAATGACTTGATCTTCCGAGCTAGTAAGCTCATGATTCTTGATACGCTACGATTGTACAAAATCCCTTGTATGACGAGCAAGCCTATAAAGATAGGTGGGATGAATGACGATAATAGTATAATGATGTTGATGACGATTATGATAATGATGTAAATAGTAAAGATGCTTATGAGCTATTATGTATATGTGTCTATGTATGACTATTATGGAACCCCGAGCTCATGAGGCCGGGTAAGATATGTAAATAAGTATGTATATGATTACGTAACGCGCGCACACCTCTGCAGATGGTACAGATAACCCTGACGCCTTGGTAGGGCCAGGTAGATGTAACCCTGAAGCCTTGGTAGGGCCAGGTATGAGTAACCTTGAGCCTTGGTTGGCCAAGTATGTATGAAACACCTATCCTGCATGGTCGGGAATGTTATGTAAATGCTATGTATATGATATGATTATGTATATGATATGGATACGAATATGAAAACGAACATGATATGATATGAATGCGAATAAGGGTATGTATGCGAACATGAGTACAAATGTGGAACGGATACGGATATGGATGTATGTACGTAAATACGCATTAGAAACGGAAAGATTCTATGTAAGGCAAGTAAGTACCTATGACGATGATAACACCGCCTCCCATCTTGTGTTATTTCTTATGTTGCTTATTATGCTTCTATATTGATATTGATCATGCTTTACATACTCAGTACATTCTTCGTACTAACGTCCTTTTGTTTGTGGACGCTGCGTCATGCCCGCAGGTGCACAGGGAGACAGGCTCGATCCATAGCGGTATTCTCAGAGACTACATAGCAGAGCACCATTTCATTCGGAGCAATAGCTTTTGGGTACTTATTCTTTTGTGTATATAATTATGGGCATAGCGGGGTCCTGTCCCGCTTATGTGATATGTTATACTCTTCTTAGAGGCTCGTAGACATGTGAATATGGTTAGATGTGTCTGGCCTTGTCAGCCTATATATATTTTGTATATCTTTTTGATAGCCTTGTCGGCTCATGTACATTGACGTGGTATAGATGCCAACCATGATATTAAAGCATTGTCGTCCAATGGGACTAGCATGAATGATGAACAGAAATGTATGTTTAATTATGTGGCTCACCTAGATGTAAGTATAAGTGTAAGCCAAAGGGTGCCCGGGCGGGCTAGCACCGGGCGCTCGTCGCGGCCCCATAGACGGGTCGTGACACATGCCCGGCCATTTAGGCACGGTGGAATCGTATGCAGCCCGCCTTCGCGATGACATGCCCAGCTAACTAGGCATGGTGGAATCGTATCGTCATATAGTCAACATAAACTTATCATTATTATACATCTCATAGGCATATCATAAGCTTAGCGTCATTATACATTCATCATCGAACATACGTTAGAACTTGAAGGCAACTATGGCTATGTCGAGGTAACATAAGGTCGTGAACCCCCGATTACATTATGGAATGATCATAATCATTATGTCTCACCTTGAAGGGACTAACATTATAAGGTGAGTGTTCATAAGAAGAGCATCAATGGAACCATATTAGGATCATTAACCTCATAGGCATCGTATGTTACTCTAGGATTATTTATACATAAATTCATTATCATTATTAACATGCTCGTATCATATCTCCTTTCTTTATCATGTGCGTATGTAGCTTTTTATAGTCATGGACTCATAATTTTCGTTATTTAGGAAGATCACGAAAGAATAGGAAGATTCATGCCATAGCAGTCATGCCTTAGAAGGAAAGGATTAGCCTTACATACCTCTTTCGTTTAACAATTCTATCGCTTGATTGTTCTTCTTCAACGCTCACATTTCTACCTTCAAGAGAATTCGCATCAATCATTAGCTAATCGATTATATGAACGTGTTACTACTGATAGAGAAAATTGGGCAGCATTTCCTTTATTTATACAACTTTCCTCATTTTTCATATCATCTCCCAAACATCCATAACAACATTCACAATATTATGAATAACAATCATCATTCATCTATATTATCCACATTTCACAATTTTACTTCAATTCCTCCATAATCGTAATCATAGTTCACTATTGCGTTTTCTCAAATATAATACTTACCCCATGTTCTAAATGTCACTTATAGCATACTTGTAATCACAACATATCAATATTCATGATTCACTCCAAACTACTACTGAAAAATGACACTATTCCCATATTCATGACCCATTTTCTATATCCTTCTACAATCCAAGTGTTTCAACTTTTCAATACCTTAAACAACATGAAGATACCGTGAAACTTACCTTAGATGGTGTAGGAATAAGCCTTGAGTTGAAATACCTCTCTTGCACCAAACCCTGGTTCACTTCCATTGATATTCCTTGGCTAGGATGAACTTTAATGTGTTTCTTACACTTACTTTTTGTTGGTTTGATGAAGTTTATCCTTAGTTTCACTTGGATTCTTGTAGATGAAGAGTGTGGAAAGTTCTAGAGAGCTCTTGAGTCGTGGAGAATGAATGAGAAGGTGGGAAATAAAAATAATGAACTTGGGTCTTCTCATTTAAAACTTAAAATTCTGTCCCGACTCAATAATACGGACACTTATACGGTTCGTATAAATTTATACGGTCAGTATAAGTGACCGTAAAATCATCCCAGCAACAACTCATTCTGTGACCATTATACGACACATTATACGGTCTGTATAATTTTATACGGTCCGTAAAAGTGACCTTATAATCCCATCAGTGAGGGACCTTCACTGTGACGATTCTGCGGAGCATTATACGGACCTATAATATTATACGGATCGTATAATTGGTCGTATAATCTTTCTTTTCTCCGATTTTGTTCTCGTCACTTCGTTTGATCTCAAATCCTTATGGAACCTTCTTGATACTTGTTTAACACCTCGTTAACAATCTAAGGGACATTATAACTCTTCTCCAAAGCATCATTAAGCCACCATTAATTCGATACTCGTAAATTCTGCCCGACACACAACATATACCTTGCTTTCCTTAACAACTTTCGTCTCCTACCTCAAATGTCTTTGAAATCTCATTTAAAATCATCAAATGTTATTTCTTACTTATTAAAACATCTTATACGTCGTTCCCTTCGTTAGTCTATTCACTGTATGTTAACGGGAAATTTCCGGGGTGTAACAGCTACGGTAGTTGGTATACCGCCATAGCGGCACCGCTGTATCGTCCACGCGACCGCTGTAGCGGTCTGGCTCTATTTGTTTGCTCACACTTCTATAGCTTACACAATGCGCACAACGATCTTTCTTTGGCTAGAAAGGTTTCCAAGTTGCGAGAAGGTGGAGACATCGTTATGCCCCATAGTTGTCACCTTCCTTAGAATTTCACAATAACGACGAAACAGGTCGTTACACAATCAAGACATTAAAGAGGGCTAGGTTTGGGTCTTATGAAACAGGTCCATGGGGTAGATGTCATAAGACACATGGCTTTCAACAGACTCGTCAACTTCAAAGCAAGTGCAACTTTGTTTCTTGTCAACTTGTGATGGAGTTCTTGTTCTCTTTTCTCAACATGACATTTTCATTAGTCAGATATACGTAGACTAAAGTAGGCACCTCCATCAATCTGTCCTTAAGTGCCAAGGAATTATTTTCTTCCAACGGATAAAGAGAAGTATCAATGTCAACCTTAGAGATGACATTTAAGATTTTGTCATACGTTAGAAAATTCATATTGGGAAAGAGGAATTTAAACTATTAATGTACTTATTCAGCATCCATTTCATACCATCACTATCACCATCATTATAAAAATCTTCATCCGAGTCATCCTGCACCTGTTTTCCCTTACCAGTTGCCGCTTCACTCTCTTTCTTTATAACCTTTTCATCTCGGGTGATAAGCTCAACTATGGTAACAACACTGTGAGGCTGAGGGCTGGCACTTTTGTTTTGAGAATGTGGAATATCCCAAGGTTTTCCATGATAGAGATGAGAGCTGATGATTTCTATGAGTATTTGCTCTTCGATGTGATTGATGAAAGGTAGATTTTGAGTTGTTTTGATATGAATATCAATTCACGATCTTATGAAATTTTGACAATTGACAAAAAATCTATAATTTACGATAAATGTTCAAGAATGATGGATAGACATACACAAGAACTAGATCCTTAACATATCTTCTAAATGAAATGGTAATGCTTGAGATAGGGTTGCATAAATAATAGAATAACCTGGTCCTTTGTAAAAGAACTGGAGACTATTTGGTTCAAGCAGGAAATGTTATTCCATGAGCGAAAAGGTTTCCTTGAGGAATTGGAATTAAGGATTAAATCAATCCTAGAATACAAGTTCAAGATATGAAAATAGTAGCATAACTGAAAATATGTAAATATCTTTGAAATAGGAGAAATTAAAAGGAGGCCAGCGCACATGATAGAAACCAAGTTAAACATGGATTAGATTCTTGGATTCTTGAACTTATTCTTCAAGGATTGGGCGAACAAGAAACGACCATTTCACTCTTATATAAGGTGTTACAATGATGTTGCTGAAGACACTACAAAATAGAGATATACTACTTCACAAATACATAAATATCTATCGAGTGTCATTGAGAGAGAATGAACTGCAATGCAGAAGAACTAGTTCCTATCAAGATTTATGCTTACAGTTCTTCGAGTGGTAATAATTAGATTCTCTGGTTTGAACTGTAAACCTATTTACTTTACTAGAGATTAGTAATAGAAGTTGCATTGAATTGTAAGGGGCTTCTTAAACTAGGTAGATTCTTTGAAAAAGTTAGCTATAATTAGTTGTAGATGGGGAAGGTACTGTAATGGTCAGTTCCTTAGGCTATTAGAGTTATAACCTTAAAATGCTTGAATATTTTATTGAAGATTTAGGAAATCAAATTGGATATAAGTCATGGTTTTTGCCTGCCATGAGCAAGGAGTTTTTCATGTAAAAATTCTTGTGTGATTTACTATCGTGCAATTTACTTCTTGGTTTACTGCTGAAGAACCTGGTTCTTCAGTGAGTTAGTTGGGCAGCTTAAATTATTAGTAGAGAGGACTCTTATCCATGAATATTTTGTTTTCTTTCGAAACTCTTATTAGTCGAATTTTAGAGGAATATCTGATAATGAATATACTAAGCTTATACCCCCTTAATTTAGCACTTGGTGAGTTCCTGGGATTGGATCAATTTTTTCTGGTTCAATAGAGATATTCAGTTGCAATTAGATTTGCTTTAACAACGTTTTACTCTACACCCGAGATGGAGGCACATCCTGAACCGGTAGAGGACCAAGTTCGATAATAGCTTTCTTAGCTTTTGCAAGTAGTACACGTGTGACAGTAAGGGTAGTATCATTAGTTATTATTAATACAGAAGATTTTAAGGCAAGCCTTCATACTAATTATAGTATAATTCTAAGTTTTGCATTAGTCAAATAAGTCATAAAAATTCAATTATGTTTCTTCTAAGCCAATCATTAGGGTTAGAATTACAAGGTTATCTTGATTATTCCTACTTCCAACCTGTTTCTTTCAAAGTGATCTCTACTTAGTGCCTTGGTGAAAAAGTCAGGTATCTGTTTTTTAGTTTTACAAAAGTTATTAGAGATCTTCCCTTTATCAACATTGTCTCTGAGGAAATGATGACTTATATTAATGTGATTTGTTCATTTGTGTTGACATGAATTCTTTGCTATGTTAATAGCACTTGTGTTGTCACAAAAGATGGACACGCAATCAACATGGATACTATAGTCATTCAATTGTGCTTTATGTATATGAGTTGTGCACAATATAAGGCTGCAGCCACATATTCAAGTTCAACAATGGACAATGCAACCAAATTTTATTTTTTGGTGCCCCATGAGACTAGGCACGAACCAAGAACACAAGATGTTTACATGGAAAATCACATGGCTTGAAAGTAATCATGACCTACTTTGTACAATTTAACTCCAAACTTCACTAAATATAATGAGCCAAAACTCAGATTACAAAATGTTGGCAATCTAGGACCTTAAGACTTGACACAACGATCACTTGACTGCCACCCTTCCCATCAAGTCACAGTGACTTGGAACAACACAGTTCTTCACTATAAAAACTTAAAATGACGCTGTAATAGTTATGCACTAAAATAACCTGCATGACTCAAAAAAAATCTTCTCAACAAGATTTTACAAAGACTTCAAGGCTTTTCTTTTTCACTAGAATATTAACAACCTTATAGTACTTTACGAAGCAGATGGTTAACACTCAATAAGCCTAATACAATTGAAATATGACTGGACTCAATGTATAGACACTCCACATAAGGACCAGAGTTTTCAAACTAGTTCCTCACACCCTCAGATGGTTGTCTTTATAATTTCCAAGAGCTGCAAGTCACTTGAAAGCTCTCAGACTTTTTTCTTTTTCTCTCAATATAGGTGAATGAATGATTTCCCGCAGTAAGTATACAATATATATTCTATTTGTTAGTAAGCATATAAACATGAAAAATCATCTATTTCAAAAAAACTATCAGGTAAGGAAACATAAATCAAATCTAATTCCACAACCGAATGAATTCTCCGAGCACATTGGAAAAGTGTCATACTGGGTTGAGACCTCAGCTTGGTGGAATAATCATCCTATTTTTCATGTTATTCTACTGAAACCTTTTCAGAACGACTAAGAAGACCCTTCTAGGAGCCAACTTATAATACCCGACATATGAGGCAAGAAGTCAACAAAAAAAACAAAAAAAAATCTATACGTGGTGATTCATGCTTCATGGAAAGATAGTGTAAATTTCTAGTGAAATGAAAATTACTTGTTGTAGAGGAGAACACTTGGGTGAGAGCGACTGATCTCAAAATCAAGCACCTGATCAATGACTATCGTGCAATAAAGTTGTTTACCCCGAATTTGGATAATCAATTGAATTTGTGAATGAGGTATAGGATATGTGGTTGAACTTTGATCTGTTTTGATTGAGAGAAAATGGTTTAAGATGAGCTATGAATAATCTGAATAGTAATTGGCGGCTTCCAACAAATGCGTATATTTAAATAATATATGGTACTGTTTGATTGAACAAAATCTAAAGAACACAATTAATTCGGACCAAAACCAGAGAATCCGAGGGAGAGATTTGATATATTTGCTGTTACGGAATGTTCTATAGATCTCAAGAAGCCAACCCCCAAAAGTAGGGTAATGGCCCCTATTTATAGTTTTGCCTCATGGGCTTCATACAACATAAGGCCCTAAAGAATAAAGAAAAACCCTAAAATGGATAAGGTTGGTCGTACGGTCTGACACCCGTACGATTGGCAGTACAATGTGGCAGAACGGTATTGACGCGTGGAAATTGTGTAAAGGATCACCCGGACCAACGGCCACGATCAACTCGGCTATGGAGAAACCGGACCAAACGACGTTCTTCGCTTTCTTCGGTTAAAACACTCCTCCGGTCCAGAAAGAAAGTTTTCTTACACGTGCTTGTCCCTTTCTTCCCTCGGTCTCTGGTCTTACCGGTTTAACATATATCCAATTTTTACTGTATACAGATAGTCCCCACACTTCCCGGACCGTGGTTTTACCGGAGTAACGGGAAGTGGATGAATCAAACAACCGGTGGTTCCGCATGCTCGTTCTTATCTTTTCATTTTGGCGGGAATAGTTGCGTCACGTCCCATCTGTTGTCAGCCACGTGCCTCATCCCGGATGGTCAGCTCTGACAACCGCCTTAACGTACATCGTTTCAAGTCACTTCTCATTAATTATGGGACACGTGGCAATCCCCGGTTGGCTGGGATCTATAACTGCCTCGATCCCATGCCTATATAACGTCCTTCACCTCTTCATTTTAACATTTTTACCTCTTAAACTCGCTTCACTTCTCTGTTTTCAGTTCTGCACTTCTTCTCCATTTATTTCCTCACTTATCATATTCCAACTCACATCTCTTGTTGATTCGTTGCTTATAGTACGTGAAAAGAAACGATTCTGCCAACTTCCCCTCTAGTTATTCTTGTGTGTTGCTGCTTCTTCTCTTTACTCTTTACCACTTCGAGTTCTTATTTGACTGTTCCCTCACTTCTGTTCTTAACTTCCCTTTGAATTTTGCCAAATCATTTTTCGTAATCTCCAAATGTCTGCTAACACCGAAACCACTTCCCATGATGTTCCCTCGGTTTCATCTCAATGAACCGAGCCAACTTCACCACCTAAGGCAAAAATCACCTTCGAGCCCACTGCCTTGGATATTGTTCCGTCCAAACCCAATTATAACAAAGATTTCGAGGTCGAGAAACCTTCTCTGGTTTCTGATAGAGCGTATGATGTGAGACGATATCCCTCGTCCATTACTGAGGGCAAACTCGATTTAGTCCGGGCTGATTGCGGATGGGATAACCGTCCGGTTCAAGTTTTTGCACCCGAGCCGAATGAATCAATTACCGACCATCGGGAGGGCTTCTTATACGTTTACACTTACCCTTTCACCCTCAAGCTCGACCCCCCGATCGATCCGGTCATTTTGGAGATGTGCAAGACTTACAATGTGACCCTGGCCCAGATTGGTCCGACTGTCTGGAGGACCGTGGCCTGCCTCCGGCTATTGGCCAATAATTAGGGAAGGAGTTCACGCTTGCTCACTTCATCCAGTTATACTCCCCGAGGTTATTCCGGGGTGGTGTAATAAAGCTTGCTAAGCGCAGCCGGAACCCTATCTTTTCGAAGATGGACGAAGATAGAGACCGGGGTTGGCTGGAGCATTACGTCCGGGTCAGGACCGCGGATATCATTCCGGCCAACTACATACCCTTTCCGGAGATATGGAATGATAACCGTAAGTCTCAGTTATTTTAATAATTGCTTTCGAATGCTTTATCGAACACCAGCCTTTTCACATTCTCACTGCTTGTCCTCTTCTTTATACCAGCCGTGGCATGGATACCTCCGGCTGTCCGGAACATCGACTGGGTTACTGCTCTCCTCAGTCAACATTCCCACGATGCACGGACGTGGGACACCTGTCACGTGGCCGATGGATCACCCAGAACCACTGTAATACTAGCTTCTATCCGCATTCGTTGTATCTTCTACCCTTCCTTCTGTAACATCTTCGGCTTTCAGGTTTACCTAAGGGCTCGGTGGACCCAAGGCCGGAGTCATCAGCTGAACCCGCAATATTGACACCCGAGTTCGACTCAGCGGGTGCATCCCGTATCCTTGCAGCCGCCACCAAGAGAAAAAGGCCCTCAGACAAAGGGCAGAAACCGAAGAAGAGGGCGAGGAGCGTCTGTCACGACCCGTCTAGAGGGCCGCGACGAGCGCCGGGTGCTAGCCCACCCGGGCACCCCCTTGACTTACACTTATACTTACATCTAGGTGAGCCACATAATTAAACATACATTTCTATTCATCATTCATGCTAGTCCCATTGGACCGCAATGCTTTTATATCATCATTGTAATTTATGCCACATCAATGTACATGAGCCGACAAGGCTATCAAAATGATATACAAAATATAGGCCAACTGGGTCAGACATATCTAACCATATACACATGTCTACGAGCCTCTAAGGAGAGTATGTTGTATCACATAAGCGGGACAGGACCCCGCTATGTCCATAATTATATACATAAAAGAATAAGTACCCAAAAGCTATGGATCCGAATGAAATGGACCTCTGCTATGTAGTCTCTGAGAATGTCGCTATAGATCAAGCCTGTCTCCCTGTGCACCTGCGGGCATGACGCAGCGTCGACAAACAAAAAGACGTCAGTACGAAGAATGTACTGAGTATGTAAAGCATGATCAATATCAATATAGAAACATAATGAACAACATGAAGAATAGCACAAGATGGGAGATGGTAATATCATCGTCATAGGCACTTACTTGCCTTACATAGGATCTTTCCATTTCTAATGCGTATTTACGTACATACATCCATATCCGTATCCGTTCCATATCTGTACTCGTATTCGCATACGCACCCTTATTCACATTCATATCGTATCATATTCATATTCATATCATATACATAATCATATCATATACATAGCATTTACATAGCATACCCGACCATGCAGGATCGGTGTTTCATACATACTTGGCCAACCAAGGCTCAAGGTTGCTCATACCTGGCCTTACCAAGGCTTCAGGGTTACATCTACCTGGCCCTACTAAGGCGTCGGGGTTATCCGTACCATCTGCAGAGGTGTGCGCGTGTTACATAATTATACATACTTATTTACATATATTACCCGGCCTCATAAGCTCGGGGTTCCATAATGGTCATACATAGGCACATATACATAATAGTTCATAAGCATCTTTACCATTTACATCATTATCACAATCGTCATCAACATCATTGTTACTATTATCGTCATTCATCACATTTATCTTTATAGGCTTACTCGTCATACGATGGATGTAGCGTAATCGTGGCGTATCAAGAATCGTGAGCTTACTAGCTCGGAAGATCAAATCATTTGGAGGATATCATAGTCTCATAGAAGATTTAGATATTTGGCCAAAGAATCATGCCTTATGAAAGAAGGGTTAGCCTTACATACCTTTCCCTTCACTATTCTACACTTGCGCTTTATCCTTCAATGCTAGCGTTTCTACCTTCATTAAAGTCATACTATCATTAGAATCGATAGCTAGCATATATGACTAAATCTAGATAAAATCGGACAGCATCTCCTCTATTTATACGACACTCCTCCATAACGTATATCGACTCCCAAACGTCAATAATACATTCACAATACCATAACAATAATCATTAATCATCCACATTACCCACATTTCTAGACATACTTGCAATTATCCATATCCATGGCTATAACACACGACTATGTCCATTCACGCACATTGCTCATCTCATGTTCTCAACATCATTTATAACATATTTACATCACAATACATCAAGACTCATAACTCAATTCAAATTATTTCTCAAAATGGCACTATTCCACATTCATGACCCATTTTTCTATAACCTTCTACAATCCAAGTATTTCAACTCTTAAATACCTCAAACAACATATAAATACCATACATCTTACCTTAGATGTTGTAGGAACAAGCCTTAGTTGATAATACTCCACTTGAGCAAAAACCCTAGTTTATCTCCAATGAGATTTCTTGACTTGAATGATCTTTGATGGGTTTTCATACACTTGATTCACTTGGTTTATGTTGTTGATCACTAAATATCCTTGCATTATTGTGGAATAAATGTAGAGAGATGTTTTAGAGAGAAGGGGTGAAGTGTGGAAATGAAATAATAGACTTGGTCCCCTTTTTTAATAACCCAAGATCTGATCTGAAATGAACAGTCGTCGAAAGTGCACAGTGGTCGTAAACCCAGTTTACGGGCCGTATTCCAGTTTATGATCCGTATTATGTGGGCATATTTAAGCATAACAGAACCAGAAAGTATGCTGGGGATCATGGTGATTTACGATCGCAGTTTACGGGCCGTATTTCAATTTACGATCCGTATCCCAGTCGTATTTAACCATTTGAACATTTGACAGAAGGTTGAAGTTTTGGAAGTTGAAATACGACATGGCAGTTTACGGGTCGTATATCACTTTACGGTCCGTATTCCATTTTACGTTCAACTGGCCAAAGTGCAAATCTGCAACTTTCCACATTTTCAGAGCCTATAATTAGTCATTATGGAGTATAACCTATCTCTTATTGCAATTGCCTTTGGAACCTTACTTAGGGTCGTCAAACGTCGTTCCCTTCTTATTAAAATATCGTATATGCTACGCCCCTTTGTTAGCCTACCCACTGTACGTTCGCGGGGAAATTTTAAAGGTGTAACAGCGTCGTTAGGACTTTAAGGGATGAAACACAGCTCGAGCTCCTCGTTCGGAGGATCGGTGAGGACCCTTCTGTGGCTTCCATTCTGGAGGAGGGTGTCACCGTTTTACCACTTACTTTAGCCGGAGAAGGACCTTCCGCTCCGGTATTACACACAGGTGGGGAAGAAATTCATTACCCGACTCCTCTAAGGTCGATTGAATTCGTTGATATTTCAGGTGATGCTTCTTCCGAGGAAGCCCCTCTGCAAAGGAAAAGAAGATCTGGGAAGGCACCTGCTGCCGAAGCCTATCAAAGGACTGAGCCGGTCCCCGAGACCGAAGTCCCGGATGTTGGTCCGTTGCCCGATTATGAGACTGCTGCAACTTCGGAGGTCCCTGCGTTTACCGAAGCTGCTGAGGCCCCTCCGAGTTCAAATCCAGCTCCAAGGTCGGATGAGTTTGATGACATGTTCTCGAACACTCCTCCTGCTACCGGCGATGCTGCTGGTTTCGGGCATCTCCCGAACCCTCGAGCCACGAGGGAGGCTAGTCGGACCACCGAGTTCGGTGCTAGGGATACCTTGGCGCGCACCTTTCTGGCCCCAAGTGTGGAACCGAGGAGGACAAGATCGGCTGTGATCACTGTTCCCGAGGATTGCAGCTTGTCTCGGACTCGGACAAACAAAAGATGAACGGAGTCCCTTGGCAGTGGCTCATTAACGAGGGTATGCACGCGGGCAATCGAGTAAGTTTATCAGCCATCCTTGCATAATTTCATTGAGAATTTTAATCTCGTTTATTCAAGTTTTTAACATCATTTGCAGAGTATGGTGCTTGTCAACGAAGCCTTCGTCCGTGCTCAGCAAGAGGTGGACGATCTTAAGGGCCAACTGGATGCCCAAGGTCGAGAAACGGAGAAATTTCAGCACCTTCTGCGGGTGAAGGAGGATGAGTTGAACCGAGCAGTTACTCTTTCCAACCTCCAACCCGAGCTCGATGCAACAAAGGCCGAAAACAGTCGATTAAAGGGTGAGCTGGCCGAGATGGTCGAATATAACCGGCGTCTCAAATCGGACAAGATCGTCCTTAGCTGAGACAACACTCGTTTTTCCTCAAGGCTTGGTGAGCTCGAAACCACCATCTCTCAACTCCGGGAGGAGCTGGACTCTGTCAAGTCCGATGCTACGAGCATGGCCAAAAGGCATCGGCTGCTCGAATCTGAGAGTGCCCGGTAGAAAGAGCGGCTGAGGGTGTTTGAGGAAAAGGCAGAGAACAGGGCCTGGATATGTGATGAGCTAAAAACCAAGCTCGAGGAGACGGTTGATGCTAATGACCTTCTCAAGGCCGAGCTCGAGTTGACCACTCAATTCCAAAAGGTCCTCGAAGAAGATCGGGACGTACTGGTGGCAAAGTTATCCCAGGCCGAGGTCGAGGCCAAGGCCGAGGCCGATTTGGCAGAATCCCTTCAGAGTGTGGAGGCTGCCGAGGCTCATACTACTATTACTGTGGGGTATGAAAAGTGGAAGTCTCAGCAGATCACCCTTGAGCAAGCCGGGCATGGCTTTGTGGATCTTCCGGCCCTGATACTCGAAGCTAGAAGGTTCGAGGAAGAAGCTAAGAGAGGTCTCGGGACTGACTCCGACGACTCCGAGCTGACGGTGTCCGAACACTCCAGATCCAGCCATACCGGATAAACCAGGGCCTGTGTTTAGCCTTTTGTTTTTTCCCTTTGTAGGAGTTTCCGATGTAAAAACCTTTGTATAAATAGAACATGCATTTTTCTTGATTCTTTGTTTGAATGTTTGTTATGACTTTTTCCCGAATTGTCGGTCCTTTTTAAGGAGTCATTATTTTGGACTATGCCTGAATATCGGCTTTTCTCTTCATCCGGTACATTTTGTCCGGGAATATGTGTGTTTTTTGCCCTAGGGACTTATCTGATGCTTTGTGAATTCAGACGTCTCCGAATCACGATAGGCATTTTTAGGGCCGGTATTTTTCAGCTATTCATCTGAATCCCAGCCTTAGCTAAATTTGATGTAACAGTCCCCGTTCGAGGGAGTTTAAAGATTTTGGCTCGGTTCACTGTGACCTTGTTGCCATTGTCGAATTTTGACCCTAGTGCCCGGAATAGAGTATATGAATGAAGCAATGCTGAAATATGGTGATAATCATCGGGGTAGGGTGTTTTAATAAGACATCTGCCATATCGTTATCCGAACTTTTGATAATTTTTGTATTGCAAGTATTTGTACATACATGATATGAGAATTTTGTTTCCTTCTGCTTTTGCCGTAGCAAATACTAAATGGACACGATTTATTCTGATCGTTTGGTCCTTACATCAAAACCTAATACAGAAGGTCCGGTCTTGGTTTTGCCGTAGCAAATACTGAGTGGACACGATTCATTCTGATCGTTTGGTCCTTACATCGAAACTTGATTTGTTGAGCTCCTCTGTTTTCCGCTAACCAGGGTAAACTTTGATGTGGGCATAATAGTCCCTTAGCGCTTATCCGAGCTGCAGGATCGGGTAAGTGCTATTAAGTCCCCACTCGTAGGGTGCGACCCCGAGTTTCCGGGCGTTTGTCCTTATCTTCGTCGAGTAACACGTTGTACTTATTGCCTCATCAAAAACCTTGTCGGAAAATTCATTTTGGGACAAAACAGTACTAAGGAAAAGAGTGCAACACGTGTTTTCAGACCTAGATTCTAACTTTATCTAGTACTTGACTTCCTGCAAAAAATAAAGGTTAATAGAAAAACACGAGGAGTCCATACCTTAGCAGTAGTATCTTTTCAAATGAGCCACATTCCAGTTATTGCGCAACCATTGTCCGTCCATGGATTCCAACTGATACGATCCTTTGCTCGTTACCTCGGTTATCTTGTACGGTCCTTCCCAATTCGGACCCAGTTTTCCTTCATTGGGATTCTTGTTGTTCAGGGTAACTTTCCGAAGCACCAAGTCCCCAACTTGGAAATGCCGAAAATTGGCTCTCCGATTGTAGTACCTTTCCATTCTCTAGTTCTGGGCTGTAATACGGACCAACGCATTTTCGCGAAGTTTATCTGTGAGGTCGAGTTTTACGGCCATGGCCTCCTCGTTTGACTCCTCGGTGGTATAGCTGAACCGGAGACTCGGTTCACCAACTTCTACGGGAATGAGGGCTTCGGCCCTGTAGACCACCGAGAAAGGAGTTTCGCCCGTGCTTGATTTCGATGTGGTTCTGTAAGCCCACAATACCTCCGGTAATACTTCCCTCCAGTGATGCTTCGACGCTTCAAGTCTTTTCCTCAGATTTTGAATTATTCGTGGATTCGGCCTGTCCGTTCGCACACGGGTGGTATGGGGTTGATACGATTTTCTTGATCTTCAACCCTTCGAGAAAATCATTGACTTTTCCGCCCACGAACTGAGGTCCATTATCACAAGTTATCTTGGCTGGGATGCCGAAACGACAGATGATGTGGTCCTATATGAAGTCAATGACTTCCTTCTCTCTAATTCTTTTGAAGGCCTGCGCTTCAACCCATTTGGAGAAATAGTCAGTCATAAACAGAATAAAATGGGCTTTACCTGGTGCCTATGGTAATGGACCAACAATGTCCATTCCCCATTTCATGAAAGGCCAAGGTGACACCACTGAATGCAGCAACTCCCCGGGCTGATGAATCATTGGAGCATGTCCCTGACACCCATCGCACTTCCGGACAAAATTCTTCGAATCCTCCTCCATCCGGTTCCAGTAGTAACCAGCTCTGATAATTTTTCAGACCAAGGCTTCTGCACCAAAGTGGTTGCCGCAAGTCCCCTCGTGGACTTCTCTTAAAACATACATCGTTTCTCCGGGACCCAAACACTTGGCCAGGGGTCCGAAGAAATATCATCGATATAATTGGCCATCTACCAAGCAGAAACGCGCAGCTTTTGTCCTTAGCGATCGGGATTCTTTTGGGTCACTCGGGAGCTTTCCATCTCTTAAGTAATCGACGTACTTGTTGCGCCAATCCCAAGTTAAACCCATTGTGTTTATTTCAGCATATCCGTTCTCTATCGCCGTATTCATCAAGTGCACCGTAGTACCGGGGTTAATTTCTTCCCCTTCGACGGAAGATCCCAAATTGGCCAATGCATCGGCTTCGCTGTTTTGCTCCCTCGGTATATGTTGCATGGTCCATTCTTTAAACAGGTGTAGTATCACTTGGATTTTCTCCAAATACCTTAGCATTCGTTCGTCTTTGACCTCGAAGACGTCATTCACCTGGTTAACGACCAAAAGCGAATCGCACTTTGCTTCAATTATTTCAGCCCCCATACTCCGGGTTAATTCCAAACCTGCAATCATAGCCTCATACTCGGCTTCATTGTTAGTCAGTTTAACAGTTCTAATGGATTGTCAAAGGGTATCCCCAGCGGGAGTTCTAAGGACGATTCCAACCCCGGAACCTTTAAGGTTCGAGGCTCCGTCCGTGTGAAGCGACCAAATACCTGATGCTTTTCCCGAGGTTATCAAAAGTTCTTTCTCTACCTCGGGGACCATAGCCGGGGTGAAATCCGCCACAAAATCGGCTAAGATCTGGGATTTGATGGCCGTCCGAGGCTTATATTCGATGTCATATCCACTAATCTCTATGGCCCATTTACTAAGTCTACCCGATAATTCCGGTTTGTGCATGATGTTTTTTAAGGGATAAATAGTCACTACACATATCGGATAACATTGAAAATAAGGTTTGATCTTTCTAGAAGCACTTACCAATGGCAATGCAAAATTTTCCAAGTGGGGATAACGGATCTCCGCATCCCCCAAAGTTCTACTCACGTAATATATAGGGAATTGCGTACTTGATTCTTCTCAGACCAAAACGCCACTAACCGCTACCTCAGAAACAGCAAGGTAGAGAAAAAGCTGCTCGTCCGCTTTTGGTATGTGCAGTAACGGTGGGATGGACAAGTACCTTTTCAATTCTTGTAAAGCTCTTTGACACTCCAGTGTCTAAACGAAGTCGTTCGTTTTCCTTAGTAAGGAGAAAAAGCGGTGACTCTTATCCAAGGACCTCGATATGAAACGACTCAGCGCCGCTATCCTTCCGGTGAGTCTCTGCACTCCTTTGACGTTATTCACCACCTCAATGTCCTCGATGGATTTGATCTTATCCAGGTTGATTTCAATCCCCCGGTTTGACACCATGAAACCCAAAAATTTACCGGACCGGACACCGAAGGTACATTTTCCGGATTAAGCTTCATGTTATACTTGCGGAGTACATCGAAGGTTTCCTGCAAATGCTTTAAATGGTCCTCTGTTTCCAGGGACTTAACAACCATGTCGTCAATATAAACTTCTATTGTTTTCCCTATTTGTTCTTCGAACATTCCATTAACTAGGCGTTGGTAAGTTGCACCGGCATTTTTTAATCCAAAAGGCATTACGTTATAACAGTAAGTCCCGTATCGAGTAATAAAGGATGTTTTCTCTTGATCTTCCGGGTGCATCCGGATTTGGTTATACCCGGAGTATGTATCGAGAAAACCTAACATCTCATGCCCGGCCGTCGTATCGATCATTCTATCGATGTGAGGCAATGGAAATGAATCCTTCGGGCATGCTTTGTTTAGATCCTTGTAATCAACGCACATTCGAAATTTATTACCTTTTTTTGGCACCACCACTACATTAGCTAGCCAGTCCGGGTACTTTACCTCCCGAATAGAGCCTATTTTTAAAAGCTTCATTACCTCATCCTTTACGAAGGCGTGTTTTACCTCTGCCATAGGCCTTCTCTTCTACTTCACCGGGGGAAACCTCCTGTCTAAGCTGAGTTTGTGAGTTGTCACTTCTGGTGGCACACCTGTCATATCTATATGGGACCATGCGAAGCAATCGGCATTAGCAATAAGAAATTTAATTAAGTTGTTCTTGAGCTCCAAGGTTAACCCCGTGTCCAGGCATACCTTTCTCTCCGGTAGATATTTGAACAAGGTGATTTGCTCCAACTCCTCTACTGTTGACTTGGTTGCATCGGATTCATCCGGCATGATGAATGATCTGGGTATACCGAAATCATCCTCTTCATATTCCGGTTCTGATCCCGTTTGCTTTAGTTGCTATTTGGGGTCCTTTCCCTCGGTTAAATCTTCTTCTTTTTTATCCGGTTTTTGGGCTGAGGTGTCGCTTCCTCGACCGCGAACATCTCCCTTGCAGCGGGTTGTTCACCTCGGATGGTTTTTATCCCCTCCGGAGTCGGGAATTTCAACAGCTGATTTAAGGTCGACGGCACGGCCCTCATGCTATGTATCCAAGGTCTACCCAGCAATGCGTTATACTTCATATCTCCTTCGATTACATAGAACACCGTTTGCTGGATAGTGCCATCAATGTTAACCAGTAAAGAGATCTCCCCTTTCGTGGTTTCACTCGCCATGTTGAACCCGCTGAGCACCTGGGCTACCGGTACGATCTGATCGAGTAGTCTTAGTTGTTCGATCACTCTCCACCGGATGATGTTGGCCGAGCTACCTGGGTCAATCAAAATACGTTTAACCTGAGTTTTAAAAATAAGTATAGAGATTACCAATGCATCATTATGTGGTTGAATGATGCCCTCTGCATCCTCGTTGCTGAAAGAGATGGAACCCTCGGATAGGTAATCCCGGCTGCGCTTCTCACGCACAATAGAAACCTTCGTCCATTTCATTACCGGCCCTCGTGGGGTATTGTTACCCCCGATTATCATGTTGATAATATGCTGAGGTTCTACTGGTTCGGCCCGTTTGTGGGTCTCCCTCTCCTTGTAGTGGCCTTTGGCTCGTTCACTTAGCAATTCTCGGAGATGGCCATTCTTCAGTAACCGAGCCACCTCCTCTCTCAGCTGGCGACAATCCTCGGTTCTGTGCCCATGGGTTCCATGATATTCACACATCACGTTCGGGTCCCGTTGACCCGGGTCTGACCTTACTGGCCTCGGCCATCTCACGTCTGCAATACGACCAATAGCCAAGACGAGGCCCGAAGCATTGACATTGAAGTTGTACTCCGATATCCTTGGCAGGTCTTTGTTGCTGACCGAGCTTTCGACATCGCTCCTGAATGAGAGACCTCGACTGTTCGACGGGCGCTCGGCCCGTTTATCACCTCGCCCGGAGAAATTACTCGAGCCAACCCTTGATTTTTCTGACCTGAAGCTTTTCTTTTCCGAATGATAGTATGGCCGATACCTTTCCCTCAATGATCGAGCCTCCGATTCGTAATTCTTTCGCGATTTCTCCGAGCTTCTGTTCATGTTAACGGGCCCTGGGGGAAGCTCGAGTTGATCATCCTCTGCCCGAATCTTTGACTCATATGGTTATGGACATCCGCCCAGGTCACTGCCTCATATTCTAGCAAGTTTTCCTTTGTTTGAATGAGGCCGTCGAGCTTCGAGGATTGAGCCCTTTGGTGAAGGCTTGTGCAGCCCATTCCTCCAGAACCGGAGGGAGCTCCATTCGTTCCCTTTGGAATCGATTGACAAATTCATGCAATAACTCGTCATCCTTTTGGGCTATACGGAAAATATCCGCCTTACGAGCCTGTACCTTTTTGTCACCGGCGTGAGCTTTTACGAACGCATCGGCGAGCATTTCGAAAGAAGTGATTAAATACTCGGGCAGATGGTCGTACCAAGTCAATGCTCCCTTTGACAGAGTTTCTCCGAACTTTTTTAGCAACACGGATTCAATTTCGTTTTCTTCCATATCATTGCCTTTTATAGCACAGGTGTATGAGGTCACGTGTTCGTGAGGGTCCATTGTGCTATCATATTTCTGGATATCTGGCATCTTGAACCTCTTCGGGATCAATTTCGGAGCCGCACTCGGAGGAAAAGGCTTTTTGATATACCTCTTCGAATCTGGCCCTTTCAGAATAGGCGGAGCCCTCGGGATTTGGTCCACCCGAGAGTTTTTTGTTTCCACCCTCTTTTCTAGTCGAGTCTACCCGCTTTGCCAATGTTTCGAGCATTCTCAGAACTTCGGTGGATGAGCCAACTCCGGACCCATTGCTTTCAACCATCCGCGCCTAGTCCATTCTGGGTTCAGCAACACCTTTCACCCTTTCTGGGGTCGTTTTTTCACTTTTGTTTTGCAACTGGGCTATTGCGATTCCTTGTTCAGCAATCGCTGCTCTCTGTTCCTGCAACATTTCAAAAATTAAACGTAAGTCAATATAATCCCCCGGGGTATCCGGTACTTTCCGGCCCTGAGTCCGGGACAAAGTAATTGAATTGTTAGTATCTAAAGGATCGGGTGCCGGAGGAGCGGCATTATCCTAATTCACGGTGTTTTGCCGGTTAAGGCCCTCCCTCGAATTAAGGGGGGTTCGGGTCGGCAGGATTTGGTAATCCTCGTGGCCCACTGTCTTCATTTTCGGCCACTATCTCGTTGTTGTTGACATGACTAGATTGTCCACTGTTAACCATTTTGTCCATTTTTACAGAGACGAACAAAAGATATTTTTTATTCTGACGGATAAGATAGAGATCAAGATCAAAGACCACTATTATCCTAGCCCCACGGTGGGCGCCAAACTGTTTACCCCGAATTTGGATAATCAATTGAATTTGTGAATGAGGTATAGGATATGTGGTTGAACTTTGATCTGTTTTGATTGAGAGAAAATAGTTTAAGATGAGCTATGAATAATCTGAATAGTAATTGACGGCTTCCAACAAATGAGTATATTTAAATAATATATGGTACTGTTTGATTGAACAAAATCTAAAGAACACAATTAATTCGGACCAAAAGCAGAGAATCAGAGGGAGAGATTTGATATATTTGCTGTTACAGAATGTTCTATAGATCTCAAGAAGACAACCCCCAAAAGTAGGGTAATGACCCCTATTTATAGTTTTGCCTCATGGGCTTCATACAACATAAGGCCTTAAAGAATAAAGAAAAACCCTAAAATGGATAAGGTTGGTCGTACGGTCTGACACCCGTATGATTGGCAGTACAATGTGGCAGAACGGTATTGACGCGTGACAATTGTGTAACGGATCACCCGGACCAACGGCCACGATCAAACGGACCAACAGCCACAATCGACTCGGCTATGGAGAAACCGGACCAAACGATGTTCTTCGCTTTCTTCGGTTCAAACACTCCTCCGATCCAGAAAGAAAGTCTTCTTACACGTGCTTGTCTCTTTCTTCCCTCGGTCTCTGGTCTTATCGGTTTAACATATATCCGATTTTTACCGTATACAGAAGGCACTGAGGACGTCACCAACTCAAGTGGGGGAGAATGTCATGAGCTGCTTTCAAGCTATGCCTCATGATCACTTGGTCGCGCACCATGGTGCCATGTCAAGCCTCCTAGAACCTCTTGGACGGTCCCCGATCTTGGCCGCGCCAAGTGACAAGTGCGTTTGTGCTTATGTATCCCTATCGATAGCTCGTGAATGTGCCCAGGACCAAGAAGATGCCAACAACACCCCTCAGTAGGGAACTCCCCAGTGCGCGACCATTGCCAGCACTAGCAGCAGATGCCCTGCAGCATGCGGCCAAGCCCCCAAGTAAAGCGCAGATTCCGAAGCCAAAGACAAGAATGCGGTCCCTCTATATGCTGCCCATTGGACCATCTTTTCATGTATATAAGTATGGTCCTTTTCCATGTAAATATATAATAGCTCTATTTCTGTATTTTTATTATTTTATTTTATTATTTCAAGTCTTGTAACTTTGATTTTTTTAAAGCATTATTAGGGTGGTTCAAGTAGTCAAACCTCTAGCAAGCAAATTTAATTCTCTGTAATGATGTCCCCCCCCCCCGATACCGTGATGCCTTTACGTTATAGTTGTTTACATTAATGCAAGAAAGTTTTTGATCACTTTCTTTTTTGTTTTCTCAATTGCTCATTATAATCTTGGCACCGGCTTTCCCGTATGACTCTACCAGTCAAGTCTAGCATACGGAGGTGACCTTTGGTTGGTGGATAGTAACCACACAAACATCAGTTACTTAGCCTAACGTCAACCTTCCAAGAATTCTCAGGAACTTGCCATGTAACAGTTCTAATACTTTGGCTTCCGTTGTTTAACTTATTGAACCTATTCTAACTTTTTTCTCGACTCCTTAGATTGTTATCTACACTATTCTCATGTCGGGTATTGGACAATAAACTGTTTGTTAGGTGTTTGCCATGGTTTTATTATCATATTTAAAATTTTCTTTTATCTGAAGGGAGGGCGAAACATTTACCATAATTGATTTTTTCTATTTACTAAAAGAAAAATCTAAATCTTTTATATTTTGCTAATCCTTTGCCGGAGGAAAATGTTTTGTACTTCTATTAATTGAGAGTCTTTCCTTCTCAGTTTTACTACATCAACAATGAAGTCATTTAGGGTTGGAGAGTCTTGTTTATTGAAGAGAATTTTCTCTAGTTATTGTGTACTCTCTTTTTCAGTGAATTACCCTTATGTAGGTTAATTGATCAAACCATTTATTATCTCTTTTAAGATATTTCCTTTTGTGGTCTGATTTATTATCATTCAAGACTTGTTAATCCTAACACTTTTTCCTCATCGGTTAATGAATCTTGGCTGCCGCGTCCATTTTCATTTTCTCCAGGTTTTGACTTTAATGCTCAAAACCTTTCGCATTAAAAATATTGTAGTGCATGGAAGAATCAACCTATAGATTTGAGAGAGATTTCATTTTTCTTTTTAATTTGAATTAAGCTTCTTGCATGATTTTTCTGGTGTTGGGGCCCTTGAAGTTATGCCTAATGGCCAGAGGCCGTCACATATGTAAAGCATTGGCTATGGAAATGGAATTTGTTGTCTTTTTATTTTATTATAATGACGGTGATGGACTGCACTTCTATTTTTCATCGAATATTGTTATTTCTACAAAAATTAGATAATTTTGTTCATCAAAATTGATGTGAACGAAAACTATAGAAATCCATTAATTTGCGAAAGAATTATTCGAACAAATTAACTAGCTAATTGAAAAGTCGGATCTAATTTCATTTTGAAAATTTTATGACGGACATCTGTAGTATACCCAGTGATTAAATTGTGATCTGACTACTGATGATGACCAAAAAATGCCGCCAGAAAATGTCATGTCCTTGCCTTCGCCACCTAGTAGATCTTCTAGTATTTCATTGTTACATTTAAATGGTTTAAATGATTAAGATGTGAGGATTTTTAAATCCAATCTGAATAAAGTAAAAAGTAATTATTTTAGTTAATTCTTATTAGTTGCAGGAAAAATTAATGTGCGATGTTCATATTCTAGCTAGAAAAACCTAGATGCTCATGGATTAATTAGTCAAGGAACATGGATTAATATATGTATACAGTGAAGGTAACATTTTAGCAGATTTTTAGTTAATTATGCTTTGGATGTCACACATCAGGTCCAGTTTCGTGTCCTTGATGAGCTTCCAGCAAAGGGTCGAACAATTCTGAAAGCTTGGAAAATCAGAACAAGTTAACGGAAAATTCAACCGAAAAAAATTAGTCATGAAACGAACAATATCAGTTCAATGAGTTTAGAAAAAACAAAGCTTGTGAATTCTTCTGTTTCCCTTGTTGCTTTCACTTACGAAATTGGAATTCTAGAAGTGGTAAACAATTGGAGAGATAACTATCTACATAAATACGACTTAACATATATAGTTTTCTTTTGTTTTTCTTTTCACAGTAAATGTGAATTAAACCAAGAAAATACATACATGCACGCAGACTATCATAATTATCTACAGTACATGTCAACAAACAAATAGTTTTGCCCTCAAAGAAACAGTAAAATTTACAGATATTTTAACCTTTCCTCATGAATTATATATGCTATTTCAAATTTCTCCATATATATTTATTGTGGCTTAAACTGAGATGAAATTGTTTTGCAAGGATTTCTTCCAACGGTCTAATAATCATTACTTGGTATGCAAGTAAAGTTTTAATCATTCTTGTCGAATTCCATAAAAGGAAAGCCCTAAATGTGGGAGTTTTATACCTCCCTCGTTCCCTTTTTGTGTCTCAATTAAACAATCTTAGCTTGCTACCTTTTCTTTTTCTAGTTGCCTCCTTAAATTTGTACGTCTTCATTACTTTATTTATTTATTGCTTTGCAATGTATTATTATGTCAGTAAAGATATAATACTCTTTAGAGGGAGTGGGGATAGAAATCTAAGGAACATATTTATGTTGTTTTGATACCTACTAGCTTAACAAATAAGCTATAAGACATTTTCCTCATCGGTTCTCAATATGATTGTTTAAGGGGTGATTTTCTTCATTGTGGCTCATCGTGTTAGATCTTGCCTAAAACTTTACATACAGCCACAGACAAGAATAGATAGGGGTAAAGTTGAACGCTTAAAAGCATATACCACTCCAAGGTATATGACAAACTAACGATGAAAACAAATGAAAAGGATCATAGAAGTTGTTTAATCCCTTTGTATTAGTGGAAAATCACCCTAAAAGATTTCATGTTTGCATAGGCAATCTACTAAGGACGTTTAAAGAATGTTTAAACTATCGATATATTATAATACATAGGAAAAGGTAACTTGTCTTGTGTTTCGAAATTTATTGGTATGATTATCTAGCTATAATTATAATTACCTTTTAGGTGGCACAAGTATAAAAATTCTTTTTATACGTCAACATATAAATAGAAGTTAAACGCATCTCTATTAATACACATAACTTTAGTTATTAAAGCGAATCATAAACATTAAACAGAACGACATATATACAGCAAATAACATCATTGAGACTAATGAATGTTTTCCATTACGTGGTGCATCACTAATTGTTATTTTGTCCTAATCAAATTGCATTAGGATTTTCTGAACAAGCGTAGATTTTATAAAATCTCTAAATTAATAAGCGTATTATTTAGAGATATTATAGAATAATATTGTGGTGGTCTTAACATGCGTAAGAAGTTGACATTCCTTAATCGTGTGATTGGCTGCTGTCCCTTTCATGTCAAGTGCTTAACACTGTTTAAGTACATGCTGAGAAATAATTAGTAACTAAATCAAAGATCATCCATCAAAGGAGCGTGTGGTTGTTTACTTATGGCTACATTGATTTGACTTCCTATCTTCTTAGTTAAATGAGAACGACGAATCTTTAATTGCTTGTCATTACTATATCAAAAGGAGAAAAAAGTTAAGGCTAAGACATGCATACCCTTCAACTTGTCCAGAATTTTCAAATATATATCTAAATTTTGTAAGGTTGCTTAGCCTTTTTCAAAGTGGAATAAACACCCCCTCTGAAAGGGACAACCAGACTTTACGTGAAGTGATGAAATACACGTGCTTGACATGTGTATTTTTTTTTTTTTTGGTTTCAACCCGCGTCTCGTATGTTATATTGCACTCAAATTTAGTAGCTCCAGGGCCTAGTCTCAGTTTGGGTTGTATGGGCAGATTTCATTGTTGGAAATTTTCTTATTTAGTGGACTCACATATTTAATATAGGGAAATCTATATGGTAGGGCAAACACTAGTAGGTAATTATATTTAGTAGCTATATTTTGCCTAAATTACATCTTATAGTTAAATCTTATATGGCAATTACACAAGATAACTAGTATAGTAAAATTATATTGTATTTAATATTTAAAACTATTTTCTCTCTATTCTCTCACAATCTCCTCCCATTTTCCTCCATTTTCTGTTTCCTCCATCACCTCTCTCTCCAAGTCGTCTTCTTGTTTGCTCCAACAACCATCACCACTGGCGGTACTCCGACATTACTCACACGCCTCCTCCACTGCCGCTTCTTCTCTCTCCACTGCCACCTGCCACCATGGAGATCTCCGGCGAGTTCCACCATCGTCGTTGTTCTCTCTCTATCTTTAAATCTCTTTGTTTTTCTAGAGAGAGAAAGCTCCAAAGTTACATTAATGGCTTCAAAGCTTCAAAGTCCGCCGGAGCTATGCTCAGATCTGGCGTCGTTCGTCGCTGCCGCTGCCGTCGCCACCTTCTCATCATCAATAACAGATTTGAGCTTTATTGTTTTCCTACAGAGAGAAAGTTTTTTTTTTGTATCTACGTCGTTGCTACCTCCGGTCGTTTTCCGGTGGCGGCTCAGATATGAGCTTTTTATTTTATTTTTAATTTCAAATTGGAGTGTATACATATAGTGTATACAGTGTTTTATCGCATGTGTTTCGAAGGAGATCTTTTTGTATACAAAATGAATACAGTAAATTTGAAGTGTATACAAATGAATACAGTGAATTTTATTTCTTGTATTCAGTATTTGAGTGTATTCGTTAATTTTTTTGGGAAAATTCAACTCAGTTGTGCAAGCTGAATACAATTTTTTGTATTTATGTTGTTTGAATACCACTGATTTTCAAATACAATAAAGTGAATACAATATAAAAGTAGCTATAAATGAATACAACTTAGTTGAATACAATTGACGTGAATACAACTGAGTTGAATAAATATGTCTAATTTTTGAAAAAACATTATTCGTTGTATTCATGAATACATCGAGTTGTTTTTTGAATACAGCGGGAAAACAGTAGCTATGCCATGTAAATATTGAAACTGTAGCTATGGCAAAATTTAAACCCCCAAAGTGTAGTCATTTATGTAAAATTCCCTTTAATATAATTGTACATAGATATGCTGTCACTTAAAGATGCCCGTTTTTATGAGTTATATATAAATATTATTTTATAAGGTATGAATTTTATATGCGTCGAAACTTAGTTAACTCTTCAGTTATAATTAATGGTGAAACACAAGGGTCCGGGGGGGGGGGGGGGGGGGGGTTGAATTGTAATTCTTTTTAGATTAAGTTAGTCGACTTCCTTGCAAAACTCAAACACTGGTTAGCAGACCGATAATAGTAGACAGTATAAAATAGAAAGTAATGAGACACAGAGATTTTATACTGGTTCAGATCACCGGTGTGGTGCCTATTCCAGTCCCCTTTTTTGGTTACAAGGGTTTCCTTAGAGCCTTATTGGTAACTTGATTACAAAGGTGGTTCATCTTGAACCGTAGTTCCAGTTTTGGACAGTTTTCCAATTGTCCCCTAGTGACAGCCTATACCTGTATAGCTATCTATTCTCTCTTTTCTTTTTCTAACACTCACAGGCTTTTACCAGCTATAGTGCTTTTTACAAGATAAAGAATGAATAAATGTTTTGCTCAAGTGAAGTTGTGGTTTGCTTTGTCTTGTGGAGACTTCTTATATAGTTGGTTGCTTCATGTCTTGATGGTAGAAAATCAATCTTTCCATTGGATTGATTTATGAGTGGCTCGCTCTAAGGTAACCCAAGGGAGTTTGTCTTCAATCGGTGAGTTGTAGATTTCACTGATTGATTTCGTGTATCTTCATTGCTGTCAATTGGTGACTTGATGAGATTCACTGATTGACTCATACTTTCCTTGGGGTCTTCATTCCTCCTGTAACTTGATATTCTCTTGATCTACTGAGTATTTTTATTTGCTCCGCAATCTTGATCTATTGAGTATCTTTAATTTGATTTTCTCCGCATCTACTAGTACTTCAGTGATTATCTTCTTGCCTTGTATACCGTGTGTGATTTGCTGATTTTCTTTGTTGCCTTGTATGTTGGAGATTCCTCCAACTAGGTTTCCTTAACTTAATGGATGCTAAAGAATATCTTCTCTTCTTTCCATCACGATATTTGTATGCATTCATTTTCCTTTTTGGTTCCTACACATCATAGATTCATCATTAAAACAAGTAATATTCTAATTTAAACTCAAGGCTAACAATCTCCCCCTTCTTGATGATGACAACCAAAAAGGAGTTTGACCATTTTACTTCCTTGTAAAATTATGGATGCTCCCCCTAAAGTGATGCTCCCCCTAGTTAGTTGACTCATTTGCTTCAAGGGTAGTCGACTTCTCCCCCTTTGACATCATCAGAAAGGAAACAAACAATGCAAGCAGGTATATAGGCAAATAGTTAAGCATATGAGCATAAAGCGTCAGACAAACAAAACCTAAAGTCTAACAGTCAAATAGGGCAGGAGGACACAAACAATCCTCAATAGTTTAAATATCCAAAAAGAAGCCAAAATAACGATTGTCTAAAGATAGGAAGCTCAGCTAGCCCTTTTCCAGAAGTATCTGAGGGTGTTGATGATTCTTTAAGAGAAGGAGTTATAGGAGGTTTCAACATTATGAGAGAGGGTAGTGCAGGAGTTTTGAACAGCCACAACAAGTTCAGTGTTCGAGGTCGCAGTCCCTTTGTTCAGAGAGTCGATTCTTGAGATCAGCCTGTTCACAGTTTTGACTCCCTCCTTTTGTAGCCCTTCCATACTGAGACTGTCACGACCCAACTAGGGGTCGCGACGGGTACCCAGGGCTAACCACCGAGCACCGCTCGTACTATTACTTCTTAGACTCATTCAACAATCATTTATCGATTTCATACTCATTTTACCAAAGAAACTGCTTTTCATTACAAAACATAATACCTTTATACAATAACATATATCAATGTATTTACACAATATCCACGTCGTGAAACCACATAACCCACATTGAGTATCTACGAGTCTCTATTGGATTACACATACAACTGTACACAAAAGATTCATCATAAGCACCTCCGGAACAAAGGAGTGCTTTCAGTCAGCTAGCAGCTTCTAAGAGTCCGGAGCAAGATCTCCTCCCTGTCTACCTGTGGGCATGAACACCGTCCAAAGAAAACGGACGTTAGTACGAACATTGTACTGAGTATGTAAGGCAGGAATGAAATGAACAATGTCATAGGAGCATCATGAATCATAAGAAAAGATATAACCTGTTTGAGTGTAATAAGCAACATACTTTTCACATATATCATATTTTACATCATCATAGTATATGTTTTGCCATATCTCATATATCATCACATTCATCATCACATACATCATCACATACTTCATCACGTACATCGTCACATCATACTCCGCATCATTACCCGCGTCCGGGTAATCCTCATATGCCGCCCACAAGTGGTGATCATGCCCGGCCCTCTAGGCTCGGTGTAAACATAGCAGCCCGCATTAGCGGTGACATGCCCAGCCATATAGGCACGGTGGAATCATACACAGCCCGCATTCGCGGTGACATGCCCGGCCAAATAGGCACGGTGGAATCTTATCATCACAAAATCAATCATAACACATCTCATAACATAGCATCATCTTATCATTTCTTGGTATCTTATACATATCATCATCATATTACAAACTAACATTGTCAATCATCTTATAGACATATCATATATTAGCATTAAGAGCATACGTTAAGCTTTAAGGGAAACCACACTATGTCGGGGTGACGTAAGGTCGTGAACCCCCGATTATATTATGAACGTTTATGAGTATCGTGCCTCGCCTTGAAGGAAATAGAGCATAAGGTGAGTGTTAACAAGGATAACATCATTAACCTTATAGGAACATCATGCCATACTTTCTTGAATCGCTATAGTCTAACTCATTATCGTCACCATCATATTCATATGTAATTCAATATATTGAAGGACTCATAGTCTTTGTTTTGTAGAAGTATTATATAAGACTTGAAGGATTCATGCCTTTTGAAAGAAAAGATAAGCCTCACATACCTTTGTCGTTTAACTATGCTATGGTTTGCTTGATTTCCTTTGATGTCATGTCTCTACCTTCAAGAGAGAATTCATACCATCGTTAGTCAATCGACGAGAAGAACGTGCTACTATTTCTAGGGAAAATTGAGCAGCATTTCCTTTGTTTCTACTACTTTTCCCATGTTTCATTTCAACTACCAAACATTCCCAACAACCCTCACAATATCGTATCAACAATCGTCATTTATTTACATTTACCACATTCCACCATTTCCCTCCAATTTCTCCCCATTTATGGGTTTTAGCTCATAATCACATTTTCTCATACATCATACCTATTTCATAGTCTACACGTCATTTATAACATTTTTATACTCCCAACTCATCAACATTCATAATTCAATCCAACTATCATTCAACTATGGCACTATTCATATTTTATGACCCATTTACTACACTCTTCTATAATCCAAGTGTTTCAACGTATAAATACTTCAATCATCATGAGAAAGTCATAAAAATTACCTTAGATGTGATAGGAACAAGCCTTGAGTAGCAATACTCTTTTATACCAAAAACCCTACTTCACTTCCTTTGCAATTTCTTGGGGTAGATGAACTTTGATGAGTTTCACACTCTTGATTTCATGGATTTGGTGTTGTGGATCTTGATTTTCCTTTGCTTCTCTTATGGATGAATATTAGAGAGCACTCTAGATGTTTCTTGAAGTGTGGAGTGAAAATGAAATGAATGGAATGAAAAAGGGTCCCTTATACTTAACTTAAAATCTGATTTTTATGAACAATAGTCGAAGTGCACAGTGGCCGTAGACCTCGTTTACGGGCCGTATTCTGGTTTACGGTCCGTCCCTCACGATCGTATTTAAGCATAACAGAACCAAAAAGGTTTGCTGGAGTCATTGTGGTTTACGGTCACAGTTTACGGGCCGTATTTCGATTTACAGTCCGTATTCTGAGTCGTATTTAACCATGTAGAGATTTGGCAGAAAGTTGAAATTTTGTATATTGGAGGACGATAGCAGTTTACGGTCCGTAAACTACTTTATGGGCCGTGTTTTATTTTACGACCAACTGGGCCGAAGTGCAAATCTGCAACTTTCACATTTTCAAAACCCATAAGTAGTCATCCCCTTCCTAGTAAAACATTGTACACTCATACTCTTCGTTGGTCTATTCATTGTACGTTCACGGAGAAATTTCCGAGGTGTAACAGAGACGCAACTTACCAACATCTGCACCCACTTCTTTTGATGAGCTTAAAATTTTTCAAGAGTGTCTTAGACCTTCTGCAGACGATCTGCTACTACAGCAAGGCTCAGTTTCACCTCAGCAACTTCATGGCGCAAATCTTGCGGAGCAGGCTGTTCAAACTCATTTTTAGGCTCAGTCCTTGGCTTAGCTACCTCCTTCTTCATCCATTCAGTCCCTGCAAAAACAAAATCCATACTTGCAATAATCAATGACATCCACAAACACATCCTTGAGAATCCGCGAGATGATCATTCCATAGGGGAGGCTAGCAGAGGGTGAAGCACATAGACATCTTTGTTTAATACTTCGCAAAACCCGTACCCAATATAGGCCTACAATCATAAATGGTAAGCCCTATGGGGTGTTTGAATGATTAATAGTGGGAAAAACTAGTTTCGAAAAGAGTTGAAAATCGTGGGCCCGGGTGAGCATAGTCTGCCGCAGCGGATGGAATGCAGCCATAGCGGTTTCGCCATAGCGGACATGGTGCCGCCGTAGCGGTCTTGCCATAGCGGACATGGTGCCGCCGCAGCGGTCATCGCGATCTAGTGGGTGCATTTTCCATGCTTAGTTTATTATTTCACCCTCCCTTTTAATAAAAGACCCTTCAAGGCTACTATTAGGTTTTACATGAAAAAAATAAACCCTTGACACCAAGAAAAAGAGGTGCAGCGTGTTGTATTTTTTCCGATTCGTATTTGCACTTGCCTCATTTAAAACGAAAAGTGTCCCGGGAAAGTACGGTTGTCAATTGTACCGGGAAAAAGGAAAAAATATACTTTTACGTGGATGGTGCTCTAAATGGACATATTTTAGAGTCGCCACCTAATTTTTAGGAAATTAGGAAAACTAATTCGAAAAGGATTCATTTGAAGCAGTTAAGTTTTAAAAGAATCCTAATCTAACCAAAGTATGGGTAAGGGTTCTGGTGATCCCCCGGGGAAGGTGTTAGGCACCCCGGTATTAAGGATCCGCTCAATTGCGGTTTACCTACGGGTTCTAATAATGTGTTTGTATCGATACAAATTGGTTTGTGAAAAAAATAATTTCTGTTTAATATTTCTGCAAATAAATATTAGTCATTTATGCAAAAAATAGCGCATTTTCAAGAATCAAAAGTGGTAAAATTTTGCTCAAAATTGGGCATTTAGGGTGTCGGACTAGAACACTTAGGCTAATACCCGAAAGCCCTTAGCCTAAGGAGGACCCTACGTAAGTCCACCCCAAAATAGTTTTGAATATATATATATATATTTTAGCATAAAATAGTTTTTAACAAAAATAATTTTTAGGCATATAACTCATATATTAATAGCATACTATGTAGTCCATTTTATTCTATGTTTTGGTCAAATTTTATTTTTTAAAATCTAAGTCTAAATAGTCACAGTTAATCTTACAAGTTTAGTTCAAATCAGTCCACATACCAAAGTCCATGGGTTTCATAAATGTTCAATTCGGTCCTTAATTTCACAAAAAAATGGCAGTGTTAGTCCTAAAAGGGTTTTTGTGGCAAATTCATTTTTTTGGCGACTTTTAAATACGTGATAATCCTATAAGGGTTCCAATTGACCTAATAATTGTGCAGATAATAATTTAGGATGCATAATTAAAAGAGATAAAGAGTTTGGGCCGACCAAGCCCAAAAGGAAAGTATTTATGCAATTGAGTTCGCCTTAAATCCAACGTATGCTCCTTTTCGCTCCCAAAGAGTGGTTGACTCGCTCTAGATACGTTAGCGGGCCCTAACGGGATTTGGGTGGACAAGAAAACAAGGGTATACATGACATTAGAATATATCCACAAATATACTAAGTGACATTATAATATATCCACAAATATACTAAGTACGATGAAGTAAACTATACATGGTTATTACATAGCCAAAATTAAATCACATAATATTTGGGCCTAGCCCGGTATAAATGTAAACTCTAGACTGCTACTAATGCTGCCAAAGGAAGCCCAATAAAGACCAGAGAGTTATTAGAACTGAAGACACAGGAGCAGTTGGCCCAACAAAGCCAAATCATCAAAAGGCCCAGAACTGGAGGCCCAAGGCTTAGAACCTTGAAATTTTTCTAAGTGTGGAAATCACTATTATGCATTGAGTATGCACTAATATACACTTTTTTAGGAGAGCAAAAAAATGCTTGCATACCCTCCCATATATATATTCGATATACACCTGATATACACCCCTTTTTGTTTGAATCAATATCCTCCCCAGAAATAAGAACTGGATAAAGTCTCCAAGGCACTTCTCATTTTTTAAAAGAAAATCCCAAGTTTCCCATTGGTTTTAAAGTCACAAAGGATTTCAAAATTTCACCAAGGATGATTAGTGATCCTACATACTCAGAGAACCACGATAATTCATTTAATCCCCACCCAGAGTTTCAGCATTAATCCCAGAAAAATAACAGGGTCTAAGGGAAATCAGGTGATGCAAGAATAGGTAAAGCAAGTGTGGCTAAAGTCCAATGATGCAAAAACAGGTAAGAGAGAGTATTGTGAGTGTCAAGTAAGGCAGAAGCACACACAAAAGACAGTGCAGGATAAGAATAAGGCACCAGCAACAAACAATAAGCAAAACAAGTCCTATTTTCTAGTTTGTATATATATATACATACATACATATATATGTATATATGTATATTTATATTTAAAAGAAAAAAGAAAACAAAGAGTAGATCAATGACCAGAGGGGATGGGGGTAAAGGACTAGCTAGCAAGGAGTTCATTTTTGGGGTCCTCAATGAGTTAAACCAGTACTAGAAACTATCCTTTTAATCCAGTTAGCACAGAGGATGTGTCATAGAAGCAAATACTGGGTTCAAGATCCATTCTAAGCTTAGTTTTAGCTTAAGCAAGTTCAATTTCCAAGTAAACAAGTTTGCAGGTTCATCAAGCTTAGTTAAGCTCTATATAGTCATAGTATAATCTCAGCTAGTCATAGAAACCATCTCAATTCATAGCCAATTTTTTTTTTTTAAATCATTAGCCAAGTCTCAAAGTAGTGTTTTACTTAGTCTAATTCACAGAGAAGTTGATAGAGCTATTATAAGATCAATAGGATTATATCAAATAGGCAACAAGGAATTCTGAGCAGAGGATAACCAAGACAAGGTGAAACAACCCAAAAGAAAGAAACGAGAGCATGGTATTGCCCCATGTGCAAACTACAGGTCAAACTTAAAGTCACATTGAATTCAGTAACTAGGAAGTTTCAAATAAGAGCAATGACAGATTCAATAAGTCTAGAATAGAATCAAAGAAAAAGGGAGGCACGTAAGGCTATCTTAGGTCATTAATTGAGTTCAAAGTATTACATGGCCAAACAATGAGCCAAGATCACAACTAGAGGTCAAATAGGTATGGACAATGGTTGTAGTCAAACATAATCAAAGGGGAAAATTCAAACAGTAGCACTTAGTATTTCAGGGGTTCCAAAGACATTAGAGAGAGCATGGCACTACCCTAAATCCTTCCATAGCATTTCTAGTCATGGTTTAGTTTCAAATAAAACAAATAAAGACAAGGGAAACACATGAGGTAGTCGCAGATTTTCCAAGTGGACAGCAAAGGAAGGGATATTACAAAACAAGGACCAACCTAATATTCTTAAAGCAGCCTTTAGTATGGTTTTAGTCCTTAGGTGATCATGTTAAACAAGAGGAACCCACATAAACTGTAAGCAACATTGTTGTAAAGGAAACACAAATCACACAAGACAGGTCATTTTAAAAGAAAAATAAAGACTTAAGTTGATTCTTTAGGATCAGTTCTTATTTTGAAAATCACTAAACCATCCCCAAGGGTGTTTATATCATTTTAGGACACTTTGGCTAGATCTAGGCTATTAACAATAGACACAGGAATACCAACTTATTTCTTAAATTTCAAGATATAACAGAGAACATGGAAACTAACTAGAAATCAAACTTAGTAACTATACTTTATTCAAAATCAATGTACCTAAAGCTAATAACCCAAACTAGACTTTAAACAAATCAGACAAGATAAAAAAGAAACACAGAATTTTCGATACAACGGCCAAGCACACAGGAATGAGAGATAATGTTACACCCCGTAGTTTTCATTCGTTGGGTATTAGCTATTCAATTGCAGACATCGGAGTTATTGTCGAGAAGATACAAGATCATAGGTGCTCGTGTTACGATTATAAGAGTCCGAGTTCGCGTAACAGGTTATAGGAGGATTGGAAGACCAGTAAACTAAGGAGATTAAGCTTCCGAGGCCTTGGAGGAAAGTTGGGCAAGAATATATTTTAGTATATTAAGAGTTTTGAAGTAAAACAAAAGTCTAAAGTGAAGTTTGGGAAGTCTAGTTTCCAACGCAACAAACCTCTCCTCCATCGAACATCGGGGTAAGGAGATATGGACGTTACAAGTCGGTCTGGCAGACCAGGAAAATGGTCTGCGCGAACGCGCCAGGGAGTGGCACGAACGCGCAGAAGGCCAAGGGCCAACATAGCGCAAATGCGCCACTACGAGGCGCGAACGCGCTGAACAAAATTTGAGGCCCAGATTCGGGATGAAGGTTATATTATAAGAATGTAATAATAACATACATATGACATCTGGAGACCATATGGGGTGAATTGGTTCATATGGCACTTGATGAAAAGCTCTCGTTGCTGCAAGCTAAGTGGGGCCCACACACCGAAGTTTTATAAAAGACATATTAATAGACATATGAGTATTACATGGAAAGTTGAACAAGTCCTAAGAAGGACCCTTAAGCCAAATATGAGCATAAGCCCTCCAAAAGGGTGATTTAAGGAAACGTTTTCGGATGATCTCACTTGGAGGGGCCAAAACGGTATTATAGGTTGGGAATTTGGAAAACCACAAAGAATTAAAGTTGTATATCGTTTAATTATCTTTCCAACCATAGGTCGTGGGCCCACACAAAATATCGGGATCAAGTGTTATGACCTTTTTACTGAACGAAGGTGCAGTAAAAAAAACTAAGCCAGCGCGAACGCGCTGAAGGAAAATTAAGTCGGTCCAGGAAGAACCTGGACCGCTATTTAAAGGGGGAGACCCCCTCAATTTCGTCCCAAACACACCAAGAACCCCTCAAATATTCCAGAAAATTCTCCAACTTTCCACCACCAACTTTTTAGCCCAAAACCAGGTATAATTTCCAAATTCCGGTCCAGACGGCGTATAGTTGCAACTACAAAATTGTGTATTAGTGCGTTGTGGCTTAAGCTCAAGGTGGAGGAGTGAAGATATAGAATTATTATCGAGACAAAGGTATGAATCTCTTGCTATTAACGTTAATCTTAGTTTATTTACGGAGAAGGAGCGGTAAAATTGTTATAAAATGATTCGGAGATGGAAATATGGGACAAACACCATATGGGGTGTTTATGAAGTATTTTGGAGTTGGAAATATTATGGTTAATGTTAGTATTGTTGTGATTGTTGTTGGTTGTTGAATTGAGAATTCGGGCTAGGCATATAAGCAGGGGAGATGCTGCCCGATTTTCGGCAGAATATAGAATAGTTCGGTTTGAAACTTGGAATAAGTGTACGATGAAGAGGCTAACATTAGTATAAATCCTATTAAATGTAGACTAACGAGCTCGGACGCATAAGCGTATCCAATAGGAGGTTGAACAGGTATGTTAAGGCTTGTCCCTTTCTTTCAAAGGCATGATTCTGACGTTATGGCTTCATAAATGTTTCCATTTCTCCCTTATTTCCAAAGTTAGATGTTTATGATTCCAAGGAATGATTTGATTTCCCGATAACCCATAAATGTTTTCCAAAGTGTCCGTGTTTTTCCAAAACAGAGGTTTACGACTCTATAAGCTTTTGTAGCAACAACAATGGATATGTTTTACAATGACAACGATGATGTCAAGGATGAGAATATTTCCATGATGACTATGATGAGAACGATTTCGTGTTTAAAGGTTCCAAGCTTATGGTTTTAATGACGATATAAGAATGTTGAGCCATTTCTTGATTTCTCAATTTATTCATGGATGATGACTATTTTTAAGGATTCCAAAGTATATGAATTGACGCCTTATGAGATTTATGACCTTATCCTATGTTTTCTCTTGATGTTATTCTTCATTGATAGTCTCGCCGTAAAATAATTGTTCCTTCAAGGTGAGATAGAGCGATGATGATTATTCCATAATATAATCGGAGGTTACCGACCTTACGTCACTCCGATAGAGTTATAGCTTTTCTTGGGCTCTCTTACATGCTGCTTATATGATATATATGTATATGATATATGTATATGGATATGGGGAATATGGGGAAAAGGGACACATGTTGCGCTGTAGACGCATTGCTACCTGGTCAGTTGGCGTAATATGATATGATATCATCCCGGACGCGGGATGCCCGGACGCGGGCCATATATGGTTACATGAATCGAGGCCGACGTTGCTCGGCGACATGATATGTTCTATTTTCTATATATATGAAAAAGAAATGTTTTTCAAAAGAAAGCTAGCATGCATGGCACCCGCCCTAAGAGGCACTCATATGTACAGGTTACTCTCTTATCTCATGATATGCTCTATATTTCCATTCTGTTATTATTCGTACTTTACATCCTTTATTATGTTACTATTCATGCCTTACATACTCTGTACATTACTCGTCCTGACGTCCCTTCCTGTGGACACTGCGTTCATGCCCGCAGGATCAGGTAGCCAGTCAGGCGATTCGCAGTAGTAGGATCTCCCCTCAGCAGCAGTCAGTACGCTCCATTGATCCGGAGCTACGACCTTTGGGTATGCTATTCCGTTACGTACATATATGGGTACGGCAGGGCCTTGTCCTGTCATTTCTACAGTTTGTATTCTATAGAGGTCTGTAGATAGTGATATGTAGTTGTGTTATTATGCAGCCTCGTCAGCACTTATTTGTTGTACAGTATATATAAGGTGGCCAATCGGTTTGCGCTGTTACTCTGAGCAATTGTGTTTATATGTATATGTTGGCCGTGGATTCCCGATACGGTGTCTCTTATGTTGATTGTTCGGGAGACAGTCCAGTTCTATTACAGATTGTGTATGGGCCCAGGATAGTCAGTGAGAGGTAAATACAGGCATAGGAGTGCTTGACCAGTAATGGTCGGGTACTTGTCGCGGCTCATCGGTTTGGGTAGTGACAAAAGTGGTATCAGAGCAGTTCGTCCTAGGGATTATCTACAGACCGTGTCCAGTAGAGTCCTATTTATGGGTGTGAAGCCGACCACACTTATAAACGGGAGGCTTCAGGGCATTTAGGAATCATTGACCTTTTCTTCTATCTTAGATCGTGCGATAGAGCCAGAGTCTAGGGAAGGTCGCTTCTGATCCTTTTTCCTGCAGGTAGGTACAGACTGATGAGATATGAAGAGGTCAGCTTCACATAGTGGGGGTGCTATGAAGGCCCCTAGAGTATCTCCAGGACCCCTGGCTCCAGGACCTAGCAGAAGGAGCCTCAGTTATTCTATTGAGACTGATCCCTAGGAGGACCCAGCGACAATTCCTTCAGAGTTCTTGACTCCCAGGGAGGAGGACCCCCCAGAGGACAGCTATGATACAGATCCGTCTGAGTATTCGTCTTGGACACCGGAGGAGGAGATCCCCGAGGCTGTGCTAGCTGCTCCTATGGTAGAGCACTACGTCAGACCAGCCTCCCCGGTGAGTGTTACGGATTACTCCAGCCCCCTATCCTGGCCGTCGGTAAACTAGGAGTTACCCGATTATGTATATCCCTTAGATTCAGATGAGAGAGATGACGAAGGCCAGACGAACAGATGGTGGGTAGACGATGACGAGGAGCACACTTCACCTTATAGTCCACCCGATCAGACTAGAGACCGATTAGCTACAGGTATATGAGTCCTCATTGGAATTTTTTGTGTACGTGCATTTCCTGTAAATTATTATTTCATAGTGGCGAGCGGAAACCCAAAGAGGCCGATAACCGAGTATTTATAAGTAACAGCGACCAAGGTGTTTTCACTGCCATTGGGAAGCTAGAAATCTAGGATGAAAAGTAGTCATACACATAGGTGAAGGGTGTATATTGAGGATTGAAAAGGGGCAAAATAGTAACTGTGTAATCGAAAAGAGTAAAAGACCCTTTCTAATTCGGAGGGAGACATGTTACGAGAATGTTTTGGAATCTGTTAAGATTTCAACTTGATATAGATTATGTAATGAAGGTCATACAGTGAGGTGGATGCGATTACACCAGCATTAACGTCCCGGATTTCATCAGAGTTTCAAGGTTAAGCATGCTAGGGTGAGAGAAATGTTAGGATGGGTGACCCCCTGGGGAGTGTAACTAAAGTCCTATAAATTTAGACATAAGAGACAAATGAGAAGCTAGAGTAGCCTAGGGGAAATTAGAGTATGCGGAGTGGTTAAAACCTTAAGAGGTCGCGCAGGACGAGGCAGACTAGACAGGTGAAGAGAAAGAAGGTGCATCACAGCTCTAGAACTAGGATGGGTTTAAGTAGCGTTTGGAAATACTTTGTAAGTGAGGCGTTAGAATACATATACGTATGCATATGATATCCCATATATGGCTATATCAGCGGGTATGTGTATCCCGGCAACCAACGTTGCGGTATATGGAAGGTATTGATCGAACAGGGTGACAAAGTTCAAGTGACAAAAGAACGTTACCAGGTAGGCTGATGTTATCGTCACCACAGGCTAGAACTGCAAAGTCCTAAGGTAATGACATCTGGAAAAAGGGGAAAGTGAGTATAAGGAAGGTAAGGAGATCAAATGTTGGAAAAGTGAAAAGTAAGAAACATGAGTGAGTGAAGCCTCCAAGAGGGACGACGGGCAAAGCACAATACTTTTTGGAAAAAAATAATTCGAAGGTAGGCATGTGAAAGGGATAAAGTGTGGTAGTATGGAACAAAAGAGAAATGTGTGGGGTTCGAGAAAAGAATGCGATAAGTGGGGCTAAAAGGATAGTGACCACGACGAAGAATGGGAAGTAAAAGAAGGAATGGTTAGGCCTTGCGACGATGTTAAGAGATTTCCAACTCTCGAAAGATATATTTACAAAGGGATAAATGTGTAGTCATATTTATATGGTTGCCTCGGATATAGAGAAGCTTTCCAAAAATAAAATGACTTAAGAATAAAATGGATTTGCGTGTTTAAAGTAATATTTCACGAACTCCAGAGCCGATACTAGAAATAACGAGAGAAGAAAAGTGCTCGAGGAGGAAGAAACCCAAGGAAGGCTAAGGATGAAAGGAGGAAAGGTATACTAATGGGCTGATCGAAGGAAAAGGAGAGTATTTAGGAGGAAAGTAACTGGAAATCTTTAACCGTGAGAGTAAGAAGGATACTTTAACGAATTGGTGGTAGGAAACCGATTACTCACCGAGATAAGAACAAGGATGATGAGTCGACACGAGTAATTAGAAAATAAATGGCATGGAATAAGAATTCATGTGAAGACCGAGAGATTTGATCTGAGAGGAAATGGAATGAAATGCAAGGAACGTGCATGGAAGACCATTTGGCCAAAGCATCATAAAGACGGATGAAGACCCGATGAACCAGAATAGAGGGAGTGGAAACTGTAAGAATTCTGTGTTGAGAATAAAAGTAGCAGGACACTCGAAAAACATGGACGCGTAGCTGCAACATAAACGCGTAGTTAAGAAGGATTATGAGTAAGTGAGCTAAGCGGGTGAAAGGACTAGTAGTGGATGGAAGGGTATGGAAATATTGACAAAATGATGATATAGACATAAATGGAAGGAGAACTCAAGATAAGAAGAATTCTAGATATGTTATAAGCAAAGTCGGGAATAGAAAAACAAGGAGTAGGGTATAATCGAAGACTTCATACATGATGTGGCGAATCTTAGTGTCCCCATTAACTTGCAGGTTTGGAAAACCGTTCGTCATAAAAAGACAGAGGTGTGAAAAGAAGGAAAAGAAGGCATCAGAATTGGATATCTTTATGAGTATTCCAATTGAACACAAGAGTGTAGCGAGCAAAAATGATAAATAAGGCAGACCATACGATGACAGAACCTCGACCTTGGGAAGGTCGTGAAGGGCGGTAGATAATTGCCGAAGACGATGGACATTCGAAAGCTATTAGTGTATTGGAACCTCCTTAATAAGGGGGGAAGAACATACTAGACTTGAAAGGAGCTATGACGTTTCAAGTTCCAGAAAAGGAGATTTATTGGCATGGGGTGTCACGACCCGTCTAGAGGGCCGCGACGAGCACCCGGTGCTAGCCCACCCGGGCGACCCTTATCTCACACTTATGCTTACATCTAAGTGAGCCACATAATAAAACGCATAATTCTACTCATTCATCATGCTAGACCCATTGGACAACAATGCCTTTAAATCATATTTGGCATCTAGGCCATGTCAAATGTACATAGGCCGACAAGGCTACCAAAAGATATACAAAATATAGGCCGACGAGGCGGGACATGTCTAACCATATACACGTGACTACGAGCCTCTAAGAAGAGTATATCATATTACTTGAGCGGGACAGGGCCCCGCTATGCCCATAATTATATACACAAAAGAATAATTACCCAAAAGCTATGGCTCCGAATGAAATGGAGCTCTGCTATGTAATCTCTGAGAAAGCAGCTATGGATCAAGCCTGTCTCCCTGTGCACCTGCGGGCATGACGCAGCATCCACAAACAAAAGGACGTCAGTACGAAGAATGTACTGAGTATGCAAAGCATGATCAACATCAATATAGAAGCATAAATAGCAACATAAGAAATAGCATAGAATGGGAGATGGCAGTATCATCGTCATGTGAACTTACTTGCCTTTCATAGGAACTTTCCATTTCTAATACGTATTTGTGTACATACATCATTGTCCGTATTCCACAATAGTACTCATACCATATTTATGCTCGTATTCGTAAACATGCCCTTATTCACATTCATACACATAGTTATATCATATCATATACATAACATACCCGACCATGTAGGTTCGGTGTTTCACGTACCCGACCATATATAGGCTCGGTGATCATACATACCTGGCCAACCAAGGCTCAGTGTTACACGTACCTGGCCCTACCAAGGCTCAGTGTTGTCCATACCCAACTGTAGTGGTGTGCGCGCGTTACGTAAACATACATACATATACATCTATACATATACTACCCGGCCATATAAGCTCGGTGTTTCATAGTAGCCATACAAGGGCATACATACGTCTAGCTCATAAGCATCTTTACTATTATCATTACTATCCTCATCGTCATCGTTATCATTATTGCTATTATCATCATTCATCACACTTATCTTTATAGGCTTACTCGTCATACGAGGAACTTGGTACAATCGTAGCACATTAAGAATCGTGAGCTTAATAGCTCGGAAGATCGAATCATTTATGAGACATCATAGACATGGAATATTTAGATGTTTGGCCCAAGAACCATTCCTTATGAAAGAAGGGTTAGCCTTACATACCTTTCCGTTCAACTATTTTACACTTGCGCGTTCTCCTTCAATGCTAGCGTTTCTACCTTCATTAAAGTCATACTACCATTAGAATCGATAGCTAGCATATATGACTAAAGCTAGAGAAAATCGGACAGCATCTCCTCTATTTATACGACATTTCCTCCATAACATATATCAACTCCCAACATCAATAACACATTCACAATACCATAACAATAGTCATTACTCATTCACATTATCCATATTTCTAGACTTACATTCAAATCATCCATATCCATGGCCATAACACACAACGACTTCCATTCACATACATTGATCATCTCATGTTCTCAACATTATTTATAACGCATTTACATCCCAATACATCAAGGACTATAACTCAATTCAAACCATTTCTCAAATGACATTATTCCATATTCATGACCCCTTTTACCATACCCTTTTACAATCCAAGTATTTCAACTCTTAAATACCTTAAACAACATATAAATATCATGAATCTTACCTTAGATGTTGTAGGAACAAGCTTTAGTTGATAATACTCCACTTGAAAAAAACCCTAGTTTATCTCCATGAGATTTCTTGACTTGAATGACCTTTAATGGGTTTGCTTGCACTTGATTCACTTGTTTAATGTTGTTGATCACCAAATACCCTTGAATTCTTGTGGAATATATGTGGAGAGATTTTTTAGAGAGAAGAGGTGGCAAGGGAAATGAAATGAAATATAACTTGGCCTTTTCATTTATTGAGCCAAAAGCTGCCCCGACCAAATATACGGACCAACATATGGTCCGTATATATTGTACGAGCCGTATGTTTGGTCGTACATTTGGTCCAGAGACTTGAGCCATTCTTGGCTGATTATACGGTCCCAAACATATGGACCGCATAATTTATACGGCCAGTATGTTTGGCCGTATAATCCCTAGTGATCCCGAAATTCGTTTCGTCGATTCGTTTGATCTCCAATCCTTGTGGAACCTTCTTAACACTTGTTCAACACTTCAATACCAATCTAAGGGACCTTATCACACTTCTCCAAGACATCATTAAGTTCCCATTAACTCATTACTCACATTTCCTTTCCAATACTTATCAAATACTTTGCCTCATCTTAGCCAACTTTCTCGCCTTACATCGGATGCCTTTGAAATCTCACTTAGGGTCATCAAATTCCATTTCTTACTCATGGAAATATCGTATACTTTAACTCCTAACTAGTTCATTCACTTGCTTACCAACGGAGGATTTTCCAAGGTGTAACATTCTTCCCCCTTAAGAACATTCGTCCTCGAATGTTAAAGTGTTCGGGAATTCTATAAAATTTTCAACAGAGTTTCCCCTATAATATGGCACTACCATCCTATCACAACAACCCATAATATCGATGCCTCACAGGGCCATAACACAATAGCATACAAATTTGGCCACACATGACCCAAAAAAAAGCATAAAAGGAAAATATACATACCTTATAATCTTGACGTCTCATCTTGGATTTCTTCCACGGGCTGAAATTGATGCGGGTATCTGGATCGCATTCTTTCTTCCGCTTCCCATGTCATTTCCTCTCGTTTACTGCTCATTCATAGAACTTTAACCGAGGCTACTTCTTTGTTTCTAAGCCTCCGTACTTGCCTATCCAGTATGGCAATGGACACTTCTTCATAAGTCAACTTTTCTGTCACTTGCACATCACTTATTGGCACAATCTTAGTAGGATCTCCTACACATTTCCGAAGCATCGAGACATGGAAAACTGGATGGACTGACTCCAAATCCGGAGGTAGATCTAATTCATAGGCCACTTTGCCCACTTTGCGCACGATCTCATAAGGCCCAATGTACCGGGGACTAAGCTTCCCCTTTTTGCCAAATCTCATTACACCCTTCATAGGCGACACTTTCAAGAATACCCAATCTTTCACTTTGAACTCCAAGTCTCTTCGACGATTATCCGCATAGGACTTTTGACGACTTTGGGCTGCTAGCAACCGATCTTGGATGAGCTCAACTTTCTCTATAGCTTGCTGGACCAAGTCTGGCCCTATCAATTTAGTCTCTCCTGTTTCAAACCACCCAATTGGGGATCTACACTTTCGCCCATATAAAGCTTCATACGGTGCCATTTGAATGCTAGAATGATAACTATTATTGTAACCAAATTCAATGAGTAGCACATGGTCATCCCAATTTCCTCCAAAATCTAGCATACATGCCCGTAACATATCTTCAAGAGTCTGAATGGTATGTTCAGCTTGTCCATCGGTCCGTGGATGAAACGCCGTGCTAAGGCTCACTTGGGTCCCCAGACCCTTTTGGAAAGATTTCCAAAAATTAGCTGTAAACTGAGTCCCTGTGTCTGATATAATAGATACTGGAACACCATGGAGCCTCACTATCTCTTTAAGATAAAGCTTTGCATAATCTTATGCCATATAGGTCGTTCTGACTAGTAAGAAATGAGCTAACTTCGTGAGCCTATCCACAATCACCCATATAGAGTCATGCTTGCGTCTAGAATGAGGTAAGACTGAAATGAAATCCATGTTAATCACTTCCCACTTCCAAGTTGGAATTTCTATAGCTTGCAACAATCCACCCGGCTTTTGATGCTCGATTTTCACTTGCTGACAGTTAGGACATTGAGCTACAAATTTCGCTATATCTTTCTTCATTCCATTCCACCAATATATAGACTTAAGATCATGATACATTTTTGTCGCTCCGGGGTGAACAGAATAACGGGAACAATGAGCTTCTCTCAATATTTGGTGGCGTAAATCTGCCACATCGGGGACACATAATCTGCCTCGGCATCGGAGAACTCCGTCTCCTGAAATATCAAATGGCGACTCCTCTTTCTGAGGGAGGGAATCTCTGTACTGCATTAGCATGGGATCTTCATATTGCCGCTCCTTCACTTCTGCTACTAGCGACGAGACTGTAGAATTCTGAATAGTAGTCCCCTTGATACCTGAGTCCACTACTCGGACCCTTAGGCTAGCTAGCTGTTTGAGCTCACGGGTCATTTCTCTCTTCTCTGGTCGTACATCACATAAACTTCGCATCGATCTACGGCTAAGAGCATCAGCCACAACATTTGCCTTTCCGCGGTGATACAAGATATCAACGTCATAGTCTTTTAACAATTCCAAGCATCGTCGTTGCCGCAAATTTAACTCTTTCTGCTGGAAGATATACTGAAGGCTCTTATGATCCGTATAAATATCCACATGGACACCATATAAATAATGTCTCCATATTTTTAATGCATGAACCACTGCGGCCAATTATAAATCATGGGTAGGATAATTCTGCTCATGCTTCCGCAATTGCCTTGAAGCATACGCAATCACTTTACCATGTTGGATCAATACACAGCCTATCCCAACACCTGAAGCATCACAATAGGCAACATATCCTTCCAATCCCTCTGGAAGTGTCAAAACTGGGGCAGAAGTCAATCTACCCTTTAACTCTTGGAAACTACGTTCACAAGCATCTGTCCATTGAAACTTTGCCGATTTCTGGGTCAACTTTGTGAGCGGTGCAGAAATAGAAGAAAAGCCTTCAACAAACCTCCTGTAATAACCTACTAAGCCCAGAAAACTACGAACCTCCGTAGGAGTTGTGGGCCTTGGCCAAGTCTTCACGGCCTCAATATTTTGACTATCCACTCGAATACCATCGGCTGCAACAATATGCCCCAGAAATGCCACTGATTCCAACCAAAACTCACATTTAGAAAATTTTGCAAACAATTCCCGAGCTCGAAGAACTCCAAGGACAGTACACAAATGAACCGCATGTTCTGCCTCGGATCTAGAATACACCAAGATATCGTCGATAAATACGATCACAAATAAATCCAGAAAGGGCCTGAACACATTATTCATCAAATCCATAAATACTGCCGGCGCATTCGTTAGCCCAAATGACATTACTCGGAACTCAAAACGACCATATCTTATTCTGAAGGCTGTCTTAGGGATATCTGTCTCCCTCACTCTTACTTGATGATACCCGGACCTCAAATCAATCTTTGAAAACCATCTGGCACCTTGCAATTGATTAAATAAGTCATCAATCCTCCGAAGAGGATATTTATTCTTAATCGTCACTTTATTCAATTGCCGGTAATCAATGCACAGTCTCAAGGAGCCATCTTTCTTCGGACGAACAATACGGGTGCTCCCCACGGGGATGAACTAGGCCTAATAAAGCCTTTATCAAGCAAGTCTTTCAATTGATCCTTCATCTCTTTCAATTCTGCAGGTGTCATTCTATAGGGAGGGATAGATATAGGCTTAGTGTCTGACAACACATCAATGGAAAAATCAATCTCCCGCTTGGGAGGAAGGCCTGGAAGCTCTTCCGGAAACACATCCGGAAATTCATTCACTACAGGAACTGACTGAAGAGTCGGCGATTCAGCTTCTAAATCTTGAACCCGAACTAGATGATAAATGCAACCTTTCGTAATCATTTTTCTTGCCTTTAGATAGGAAATAAACCTACCTTTTGGTGACGCCGTATTCCCTTTCCATTCTAAAACTGGTTCTCCCGGAAATTGGAAACGAACTATTTTCATTCTACAATCAACATTGGCATAGCAAGAAGCCAACCAATCCATGCCCATAATAACATCAAAGTCCACCATTTCTAACTCATGCAAGTCAATCATGGTACGACGATCACAAATCATAATTACACAATTTCTATATACTCGGCTAGCTATTACCGATTCACCCACGGGTGTAGACACCTCAAAAGGTTCGATCGACTCCGATTCGTCTCTAAATCGACCCGCAATATAAGGGGTAACATATGACAATGTGGAGCCTGGATCAATCAAAGCATATACATCATGAGAGAATACCGATAGTATACCTGTAACCACGTCAGGAGAAGACTCAAGATCTTGGCGTCCAGCCAAAGCATAAACACGGTGCTGAGGACCGCTAGAACTGGGAACTCTCCCTCTGCCTCCACCATGGCCGACTGGCACATGTGAACCTGGCCCCATAGGGCGTACAGATGCTGAAGATCCGGCTACCGACCCTGCTGGCTGGGTCCTACCTCTACCATGACTTGAGGGGCAATCACGCATGATATGGCCTGGTCGACCACATGAATAACAACCATCTGAACCTAATCGGCATTGACCCCAATGCAACTTCCCACACTGGGAACATCGTGGCAAGGGTTGCCTCGCCTGACCTGAATCACCTCTAAACTGGGACCCTGAAAAACTCGGACTCGGCCCTGAATGAGCAGATCTATCAAATCTCTGGCCTGAAAACCGTAGGAGTGCACTGGTCATGGAATAGCTTGAATGTCTGGGGAACTGCTGCCTGTGCCCACCTCTAAGCTCGCTCGTCGGACCCAACGATCTAGCCCTCTTGCCATGTCCCCTATCTTGCTCGCGTTCACATTTCTGATAAGCTTTCTTCTAAGTTCTGAGCATGGGCCTGAATGCGGGAAATATCCATACCGTCTTGAAGGGATGCAGTCAGGCATCTATCCATCAAGTGTGGCCCTAGGCCTTTCACAAATCGGTGCACTCGGTCACCCATATCCGCTACCATGGCCGAAGCATACCTAGACAAGGAATTGAAGCGGAGACTATACTCTAGAGCACTCATACTACCTTGCCTCAAATTTCAGAACTTATCGGCTCTAGCTCGCCGAACTTCCGGAGGCATATAGTGTCGGAGAAAAGCATCAACAAACTATTGCCATACCAGGGGAGGTGCATTGGCTCCCCGTGAAGCCATCCAAACCGTATACCATTGGATCGAGACATCTCTCAATCTATATGACGCTAGCTCCACCGATTCGGTGTCCGAAGCATGTATCAATCGAAGCGTCCTTAACATACCATCAATGAAACCCTGAGGGTCCTCTTCCGGCTTTGACCCAAAGAATTCTGGAGGGTTCAAAGTAATGAAGTCGCGGGCCCTTGCACTAACAGCCCTATCACCTTGCCCTGAACTTTGCCTCTGAGTCTGGACCGCAACCAATTGAGTCAGCAAATTAATGGCCGCTTTCACATCTTGGCCCGAAGCATCCGGTGGAGGAGCCGGAGGTGCTGGAGCTGGGGTTGAGGCTCCCTCACGCTCCTCAGTAATAGGCACTTTCTGGGAGGACTGAGATTGAGCCGCACTCTGGGACTCACTTTCCTCTACTACCAGTGGCGGTGCTCTTTCAGCCCGCTTTCCTGCCACCGTCTTGCCCTTTGGGGCTGCTGTAGCCTTTCTCTTTACAGGCATTTCTGAAATACACAACACACGGTTAAGGAACAAGAATTTCTTATATCATAGCTCTATCGCACGATTCTTATGAAGAAAGAAGGTCAATCATTCCTATAATGTCTATAGTTTCTTATTTATAAGTGTGGCGCGCAACACACCCATAACCAAGACTCTACTAGACACGGCTCGTAGACACACCCTAGGACTAACTGCTCTGATACCACTTTTGTCACGACCCGTCTAGAGGGCCGCGACGAGCACCCGGTGCTAGCCCACTCGGGCGCCCCTTATCTCACACTTATGCTTACATCTAAGTGAGCCACAAAATTAAACGAATAATTCTACTCATTCATCATGCTAGACCCATTGGACAACAATGCCTTTAAATCATATTTGGCATCTAGGCCATGTCAAATGTACATAGGCCGACAAGGCCACCAAAAGATATACAAAATATAGGCCGACAAGGCCGGACATGTCTAACCATATACACGTAACTACGAGCCTCTAAGAAGAGTATAACATATCACTTGAGCGGGACAGGGCCATGCTATGTCCATAATTATATACACAAAAGAATAAGTACCCAAAAGCTATGGCTCCGAATGAAATGGAGCTCTGCTATGTAATCTCTGAGAAAGCAGCTATGGATCAAGCCTGTCTCCCTGTGCACCTGCGGGCATGACGCAGCGTCCACAAACAAAAGGACGTCAGTACAAAGAATGTACTGAGTATGCAAAGCATGGTTAACATCAATATAGAAACATAAATAGAAACATAAGAAATAGCATAGAATGGGAGATGGCAGTATCATCGCCATGTGCACTTACTTTCCTTTCATAGGAACTTTCCATTTCTAATACGTATTTGTGTACATACATCATTGTCCGTATTCCACAATAGTACTCGTACCATATTTGTACTCGTATTCTTAAACATGCCCTTATTCACATTCATACACATATTTATATCATATCATATACATAACATACCCGACCATGTAGGTTCGGTGTTTCACGTACCCGACCATATATAGGCTCGGTGATCATACATACCTGGCCAACCAAGGCTCAGTATTACACGTACCTGGCCCTACCAAGGCTCAGTGTTGTCCATACCCAACTGCAGTGGTGTGCGCGCGTTAAACATACATACATATACATCTATACATATACTACCCGGCCATATAAGCTCAGTGTTTCATAGTAGCCATACAAGGGCATACATACGTCTAGCTCATAAGCATCGTTACTATTATCATTACTATCCTCATCGTCATCGTTATCATTATTCCTATTATCATCATTCATCACACTTATCTTTATAGGCTTACTCGTCATACGAGGAACTTGGTACAATCGTAGTACATCAAGAATCGTGAGCTTAATAGCTCGGAAGATCGAATCATTTATGAGACATCATAGACAAGGAATATTTAGATGTTTGGCCCAAGAACCATGCCTTATGAAAGAAGGGTTAGCCTTACATACCTTTCCGTTCAACTATTTTACACTTGCGCGTTCTCCTCCAATGCTAGCGTTTCTACCTTCATTAAAGTCATACTACCATTAGAATCGATAGCTAGCATATATGACTAAAGCTAGAGAAAATCGGACAACATCTCCTCTATTTATACGACATTTCCTCCATAACATATATCAACTCCCAACATCAATAACACATTCACAATACCATAACAATAGTCATTAATCATTCACATTATCCATATTTCTAGACTTACATTCAAATCATCCATATCCATGGCCATAACACACATCGACGTCCATTCACATACATTGATCATCTCATGTTCTCAACATCATTTATAACTCATTTACATCCCAATACACCAAGGACCATAACTCAATTCAAACCATTTCTCAAAATGACACTATTCCATATTCATGACCGCTTTTACCATACCCTTCTACAATCCAAATATTTCAACTCTTAAATACCTTAAGCAACATATAAATATCATGAATCTTACCTTAGATGTTGTAGGAACAAGCTTTAGTTGATAATACTCCACTTGAACAAAACCCTAGTTTATCTCCATGAGATTTCTTGACTTGAATGACCTTTAATGGGTTTGCTTGCACTTGATTCACTTGTTTAATGTTGTTGATCACCAAATACCCTTGAATTCTTGTGGAATATATGTGCAGAGATGTTTAAGAGAGAAGGGGTGGCAAGGGAAATGAAATGAAATATAACTTGGCCTTTTCATTTATTGAGCCAAAAGCTGCCCCGACCAAATATACGGACCGACATACGGTCCGTATATATTGTACGAGCCGTATGTTTGGTTGTACATTTGGTCCAGAGACTTGAGCCATTCTGGGCTGATTATACGGTCCCAAACATACTAACCGTATAATTTATACGGCCAGTATGCTTGGCCGTATAATCCCCAGTGATCCCAAAATTCGTTTCGTCGATTCGTTTGATCTCCAATCCTTGTGGAACCTTCTTAACACTTGTTCAACACTTCAATACCAATCTAAGAGACGTTATCACACTTCTCCAAGACATCATTAATTTCCCATTAACTCATTACTCGTGTGTAGGCATATCATGAAAGTAACGAAAAGACGTAGAAATGTGTTATATCCCGTATTTTTGTACATTCAGATATTTTAAGGTAGTCGCGATAAGTTAAGGGCATGGATATATTTTGATCTTGTTTAATACAAAAGTTGTTTATGAATATTATTGATGTGGAAATATTAAGAAAGGCTAGGGGTAAAAAGGGAAATTCACAAAGTAGTTCATGGTAATATTGTGGAAGGCTAGGGGCAAAATGGGAATTTAAAAAAAATGGTCATGAAGTCACTATGACCATGTGGCATGTGTGGGAGTATGTGTCCACATTTTTATTTGATGGAGCTAATTATGTATATGGACCAAAGCTTACCTAGCAAGACATTATTCATCCTTGTTTTAATTTAAGAAACTTCAAGAAAGAGGGCATGTGTCCACTTGGTATTGGAAGGAGCTATATATATATATATATATATATATATATATATATATATATATATATATATATATATATATCTGTGTGTGTGTGTAGAGAGATGACTAAAGCAAGACAAATTATTCATTCCAACTCAAGGAAATTTCAAGAAAAATTGAAGAACCATTCGGCCATGGCTAAGGAAAATTGGCCCCATGAAAAGTTGATCAAAACAAATTATCTCTTCTAGTATTCCAACCAATTGGAACATCCTCTTTAACATGGAGTGGTTGTTGGAGCAATCAAACAATTCATTTGTGCAAGTTTACAACCCTATCCAAGTTAAGAAGTGGAGCGAGAAAGGTATGTATTCAATCTTCTTTTACAAGTGTTATGGATGATTTATGTATGTTGAAGTATGTAGAAATGGATGGAATTCATGGTACATGTGTATGTGGATTGTGGCCGTGTGGGTGTGTGTTGTGTAAGATGAGATGGATTTATTTTATTTAGTATTTTGATTGTTATAGTTGTGGATTTCATGATGAAAATGAAGGTTTGATAACTTGAAATGAAGTTGTGATCATTGTGGGGTTATTGAAGAAATTAATATGACACTAGCATGGTTTCTTCTGTTGTGAAGATAATGTTGTCAACGTGTGGTTGTAGATATAATGCATGAATTTGGAGGTGAGAAATGTGTTGATTTCATTGAGTTTGGAAGATTGTAAGTTGGTTGTTGTGATTGAATTGAAAATAAGTAAAATGTTGTCGAATTATGTAAAAGAAGTTACTAACGTTAGAATGCATTTTGAATTGATTGATGAAGTTGTTAATGTGTAGATTGTTGGTGTAGTTCATGAATTTGGAAGAAATGAATGTGTTGTTGTTGTCCTTATTAAGTTTGGAAGATTTCGGATTATTGTTGATAAGTTGGCCGAGATGAATTCTCGGATTGTTGTTGATAAATTGGCCGAGTTGGATTCTCGGATTGTGGACTGATAATTTGGCCGAGCTAGATTCTAGGGGATGGTGTATTTACAGGGGAGATGCTGCCGAAATTTCGGCAGATTATAAATGAATTCATTTGAAGGACTAAGACAAGTATATGATAACGAGTCTAATGATTATGGCAATTCTCTTGAATGTAGACTAGCAAGATTGGACGAATAAACGTAGCTAATCGGACGTGGGACAGGTATGTAAGGCTTACCCTTTCTTTCTTTTGGCATGATCCTTGTGAAACGAACAGACTAAGTATATGTATGATTTCAAAGAAACATCTACTCTTAGAGCCACTAGGATGGCTAACGTTTTTTATTTCCATAAGCTATTTCATATGATTTCGATGCATATCTATGATGTCCGAAGTTCTATTTGATATGTTTCCGAATGGCATTCAAGAGATAATTGATATGACTAATGTCTTGATTTTCAAATGATAGCACGTTTGACTATTCCATTGAGTCTTTGATATATTTTGATACGTACATATGGTTCCAAAGGTTTTATTTTGATTTGGTCCATAATGATATTAAAAAGATACTTGACATGATTATTGCTTTGATTTTCCAAAAATAGCTTCTGAAACGTTCAAAGAGGTTTCTGTAGTAAAATGTCCCTAACTTTCGTATACTAACTCGGATTGGCTCGAAACGTGTTTACGATCTTTCACGTGTCATTTGTGTACTTCCTCATCGAGTCTTGAAGTTGTTTTATGTGCATATAGTTTCTCACGACTCTGCTCGTGCATGCCTTAATGTATCTTCCACTGAGTCCCGGGCCAGGACATGTTCTCTTGCGTATTCCACTGCATTGTTCACCGAGTCCCTCTCACTTGCGGGCCGGGACACGTTATATGTATATGTATATGATGATATGATGATACGGGGATGGCGGCCAGGATGGCATATGATGACTTCATTCACCGAGAACCGCAATAGAGGGCTGGGACACGTTATATGCATATAAGATATATGATGTTGACATGCATGATTTTACCCACCGAGTCCCTCACTGGAGGGCCGGGACACGTTATATGTATACATGATATATGATGTGGATATGCATGATTTTCATTCAAAAAGGCAAGTGTATTGATGTTTTAAAAGTCATGTTTGTTCTGGTAAATCTCTGTCTCAGCTATGTCACACCCCGACCTTACTAGGGTGTGATGGGCACCCGACCCTTACTTAGGGCCGAGCGAACCCTCAGACTTTTGCTGCACATAAAGTTACTCCAAACTTTTAAATCAAATCAGATAAAATACATAGCAATTTGTTTTTTAACAAATATTCTTTTTAGAAATATTCCTTCTCGAATCTTCCAAGCGAACAAATCTGTAGTCATACACAATTCAATACACAACACAGACCAACATATCGGCTGATGGAGCCGCTTACAGACTGACACACCATACCCACGACGCTGTCTGCAAAGTCTCTAACATCATACAGAAACCATAACACGCATACCAAACCCTGACTCGGCAGTCCTCCAGGAGCAATTGGAGTTCGCCACCACTGCTGAAATATCTTTTATAGTGTCCTTATCCCGTCTGGGAGTACCTGTGCGGCATGAAACGCAGCCCCCCAAAGAACCAGGGGTCAGTACGGAATATGTACTAAGTATGTAAGACATAGAATACAGAAAGCAGAACCATAATCGAAACAAACAGTACCAAGGGTGAGCATATTATCCAGATTGCCAAATTACTTACTTCTCAGACACAGATCATACATATCAATACCGACCATACAGACCGACACAGACCGTACCGACCAATACAGATCATACAGACCATACCAATCATACAGAGCGTAACAAAATCATACAGAGCATACATAATGCCGACATACTTACTTTCCAGACACAGATCGCACATACCGATACCAGATGTCAGAAGGAGTGTGGCACGTGCAGAACGCACAGATAAGGTCATATGTCAGACGGAGTACAGAACGTATTGAATACTCAGATGATGTCATATATCAGACGGTATACATAACGTACAGATTACTCAGATAATATCATATATCGGACGGAATACAGAACGTACAGATTACTCAGATGATGTCATATATCGGACGGAATACAGAACGTACAGATGATGTCATATATCGGACGGAATGCAGAACATACAGAATACTCAGATGATGTCAGAACATACAGAATACTCAGAATCGTATGTCACATATGCGTATAACAGAACCCGACCCTGTGATAAGGGACGCGGTAAACAGAATCATCATATATCAAATTCATGTATCATATATGCATATATCAGAATCCGACCCTCCAGTGAGGGGTGCGGTAACAGAGCCCGGCCCTCTAGTACGGGACGCGGTGAACAGACAGATCATATGCCATCCTGGCCACCACCCCATATCATCATATCATCATACCATATAACAGAGCTCGGCCCGCCTATGAGGGACGCGGTGAACAATGCAGAGGAATGTGCACAATAACAGAACCTGGCCCGGGACGCAGTGAATCATATCGTAGCGGACACACGAGGACATAACAGAACCTGGCCCGGGACGCAGTGAAAGATACATTGAGTCATGCACGAGCAGAGTCGTGAGAAACCACATGCATAGGAATCAAGACTCGACAGACCAGTATACTTACCGATACCTGGGGGCTCGGAACAGATTTCAGGTCAATCCGACGTAGTATGAGAAAGTTACGTGCGTTCGAAGTACAGAACGTTGTATAAGCGTTTCAGAAGCCTTTTTCGGGGAATCAGAGTCATAGTCATATCAGACACCTTCAGATGTCCTTACGAATCAGATCAAATAGAGATTTTGGAACCATACTTACGTATAAGAAAAATTTAGACGTCTTAATACAGAAACCTCTTCGAACATTTCAGAGCAATCCGAGATCGTATACGGAAGTTAGGGACATTAAATCTTACAGAAGTTCTCGAACCAGGATAAACATATCAGAATGCTCTTATCAGGATACTGATTTCGGAATTCTCATATCAGGATACTTATATCAGAATACTTATATCAGCATACTTACATCAAAATACTTATATCAAAATACTCATATCGACACACTTATATCAGAAGACTGATATCAAAATGCTTATATCAAGACACTTATATCAAAATACTTAATTCAGAATACTTATATCAAAATACGTATATCAGAATACTTGTACCAAAATACTTATATCAAGGGATGAACTAGGATCACAAACTCAGGTCAAGAAGTGAATTAGAATCATAATCAGACTCAGCATCACAGAACAGAGTTACCCCAAGGCAGCATATCACATTATACCTTACTTGGCTCTAGGACATGCCAAAGAAAGAAAGGGTAAGCCTTACATACCTGTGCCGCGACCAACTAGTTACGCTTGTGCATCCAATTTGTTTGCCTACATGCAAGAGAGTTCATCCATTCATTAGTTCCTTCGTCAAGTACTTGCCTCACCCTTTCAATACATTCATTTATATTCTGCCGAAATTTCGGCAGCATCTCCCCTGTAAATGTACCAACCCCGAGAATATGGCTCGGCCCAATTCAACAACAACCCAACCAACAACCAAGCTATGGCATCAATAATCAATTCAAGAATACATTCTAACATTAAACGCTCTTTTTACATAATCCGACAACATTCACAATATTCCAACTAATATCAACGTTTATGCATTCGATTACTAATCCAAGACCATTCAAACAATATTCACGAATGCTTTAAACAATTGACACAATTTTTCAAACAACCCAACAATGCACCATGGAACCCGAAATCTTCCAACTTCCATAGGAACCATCACAACACATTTCTTTCTTCAAACTTCACAAACTACACCAACAAACCACACTTTAACAACATTATTATCATGATTACAAGAAACTACATTTAATTCAAATTGGCTTCCAAAAACAGCCCGCAACAATTACGACACCATCTTAGATCATTAAGCTCTCATTTACATCACATAATCCACAACACAACGACCCAAACATACTAAATAAAATTAGTTCATTCTTTGACATACAAAACAGTCCATTTTCGGCCAGCCCTTCAACACACACATTCCATAATTTTCATCCATTTTTTGTACATCACAACAACACATAATCATGCTAAATACACTTAATTCATCATTTCTACACACCACACACACACACGGCTACACACACTAATCTCAACTCCAACTTGAATCATCAAGTTCTCATTTTCATCATAGGATACTTATCAACAACAATAATATTACCATATAAAAATTATTCCATTTTTTTCCTACACAACATGTACACACACGGCCAAGCCTCCAACATGCATGTTTTCATGCTTCTCTTCCATTTCCACATACCACAACATACACAAACCATTTATAACATATAAGAGAGGATTAATTCTTACCTTTTCCTCCCAACTTCTTTACTCAACCAAAGTGCGGAAAACAATGAAATGGATGGCCTATCTTCCGAAACAATTATACCACGTTGTAGAGGACCCTTGAATTAGTAGGACTACCACAAGAAAATAATTTTAGGAGCAAAATTTCAAGGGGCAAAAATTGGAGAGCTTGGCCGAAATGGCCATGGTTGTGGCTCCCCTTCTTTTTTGTTTCCTTTTTCTTGAAAATTCTAGAATTAAAATGAAAATTTTGTCTTCCTTTCAAGACTTAATCATATATATATATGTAAGCTCCCAACATGTGAGGGGCACATGCCCCTCTCTAGAGGTTTCTTTCATTTTTTTCCATTTTTTTTTTTTTGGATTTTCCTTTAAAAATGGTCAAAGAAGACCATTTGTCTTCTTAAGCAAGTTTTGACCCCTTCTTCTCTTTAATTCACAAATAGCCCTTATAGTTAATAAAATTTGGACATGCACCATGCATTTCACACGGCCAACATGGCCATTTCATGAACTTCTTGGACCTTGCAAAATTCCCATTTTGCCCCTATTCTTTCCGCAATATTTCCATAGGCCATTTTGCGAATTTCTCTTCTTGTCCTTAGCCTCTCACAATATTTCCATACTAATAACAGTCATAAATAATATTTATAACAACTTGTGCATTAATATAATTTTGAAATTGGTTTCGCCCTTAACTTCCCACGACGACTATGAATTATCCAAACGTACAAAATACGGGCTATAACAAGCTATGATCCTCTTTACTACATTTCATGCCTTACATGGTCAGTAGATATTCCGTACTGACCCCCTTTCTTCGGGGGCTGCGTTTCATGCCGCGCAGGTACACCCAGATGAGTAGAAGCCATTATAGAAGATGTTCCAGCGGAGTTGGCAAGCTCCATTTGCCCTGGAGTGTTGCCGGGTCAGAGTATTATGCTATGATGTCTCGTTCGAAGTTAGAGACTTTGCAGACAAAGTCGTGGGTATAGGATGTCTGTTTTGTAAGCGGCTCCATCAGCCGGTGTGTCTTATTGTATTATGTTACAGATCCATTATGATTACAAATTTTACTTGATCTAAGTACGATGAAAGAAAAGTTTCTGAAAGCTTTACTATGTATTTCATTTTTATTTGAGTTAGAGGTCCAAGCGAGTATGTGTGCAATAAGAGTCAGTGGGTTCGCTCGGCTCCGAATACGGGGTCGGGTGCCCATCACACCCTAGTAAGATTAGGGTGTGACAAAGTGGTATCAGAGCAAGTCGTCCTAGGGGTTGTCTACAAAGTCGTGTCCAGTAGAGCCCTGTTTATGGGTGTGAAGCCGGCCACATTTATAAATAGGAGGCTGCAGGGCATCTAGGGATTGTTGACCTTCTTTCTATCTTAGATCGTGCGATAGAGCCAAGTCATAGGAAACAAGATCCCTTATATAAGCCTTACATACGACGGAAGAAGGCGAGTGATGATATGGAAGGTCACAGAGGTAAGTCTTGATATATTTGTTCTGTTACCTGAAACTGGAAGCTCTAGACAGTTGTAATGGGTCATATAGCCGTATGTTCTGTGAGGTATTGTCGATATTTGCTGTGTACAAATTTTGAATAGAAAGAATGGTTAAGGAGATTCTGCCAGAATTGTTCAAAAATCAGGTCATTTAGCTAGGGATGCCCAACAGGAGGAAGTGTGGAAAGGAAATATTGTAAACAGACGATAAGTGGGATGTGATATTTTAGAGGAGCTGCGAATTTGGGCATTGCGTGAAAAATGATTGTGAGAAAGACGATTAGCAGTCTGAAGGATTAAAATGGGTTGCATTTGAGGTTTAGCTGAAGCAAGGTCTATTGGATGATTTAGGGAAAGTCGACAATCGGTTTTGCTGTAGATTATGATATAAGAATGGTGAGTGGGAATCCGAACAGACTGATACCTGAGTACTTATAAGTAACGGCGACGGAGGTGTGTTCACTACCATCGGGAATCTAGGAATCTAGAACGAAGGGTAGTTATACACATAAGTGAAAGGTAAATATTTGTTGTAGCCCGTATTTTTGTGCGTTGGAAAGCGTGCGAGTTAAATGACACTACTAACGGAAACGTGGTTATCCCCACGCTTATAAGTGATTAGGGTGAGTACAGATGTATCATAAGGATTAGAAGTTAAACAAATCGAAGGAAATAAGTTTCGTCGAGGTTTGAAATTTATTTGAATAAAATACGATCTAAGCTATAATATCTGTATTTTTGGACTAGGAAATTGAAACGTCCAACATGAGAAAATTTACTCAAGCATGGATGATTTAGTCATATTCAAATATGCAAATTAAGAACTCGGTGTATAAAAGGATGAAGTCTCGAAATGATTTAAGACAGTAAAGAGTGACATCGACGATTGGAAATAATATTTTATGTGTGGCAAAAGAGGCCATGAACTAGTGACATATCATAGTAGTATACAATGAGTATATAAGGTGTGCTAAAAATGATTATTATTCAAGTGAATTAGGATCAAGAAATTAGTTATGTGGGTAATTGGTTAAAAGTGGAATAAAGTGGGAGAGTATGGAATTAATTATGGTATTAATTAAAATTAATTGGATAAAGGCCTTTTGTTGGTTGCCACATGGCCCTAGGTGCTGCCACATGGCATTAAGTGTTAGTGGTGAGTCACAAAGCACATAAAGTGCATGGTGACACGTTTAAGGCCAAGGAAGTGAATGCCTTTTTGCATTTACAATTGCTGCACATTACTTTCTACTTGGAGAATTCCCATTTTTACACTACTTCCATTTTTACTCCTTAAGAAAACGTACCAACACCCCTAAATTAAACCATTCTCTTTTAGCTAATCATTTGGTTTCTTAAGGAAAGAAGCGACAGCCATGGCTGCCATGGCAGCTCACAAATGAGCTCAAAGAATTTGAGGAAAGAAAAATTAAGTTCTAAAAGTGTTCTACGCATTCAAGGAGGTGATAGCAACGTTGGATATTGAATCGGGGAAGAAGAAATTGCGAAATTGGAGCAATTAAGAGTAGAAATTCCTCCGAGAAAAATTTGGTAAGATTTTCGTATTTTATAGTGTAATTACGTTAATTGTGTTGTAATGGAAATATTAAAATTAGATTGGATGAAATTAGAATTAAGAAAGTGCCTGAAATCGATGTTATAGGAAATTGTGGGATGAAATGAATTAAGGAAAGTTGTCGGGTTGTTAGAATTGTTATGGGCTGAATTGTGAGAATTTTATGTGTCTATTGTTGTTGTTGGTATTTCTGTGTTGACAGGAGAACAATTAGAAATTCGGGTTAGGCGAATATATAGGGGAAATGCTGCCCGATTTACGTTAAGCCCTTAACTAATGGAAAACCCTAAACGAGAGTGTATAGGTTAAAGAACAAGTTCTATAAGTGATGGGATACGGATTTGCGAACTAAAAAGTATAGTTACTGACGATAGCGTTACCTTTATGTTAACTAGGCTAAAAGAGCGACAAAGCGAACGGTTTTGCGATTAGTCATCAATAGGTATGTAAAGCCTATCCTTCCTTTCTTTCTTTTGGCATGTCCTAGATTTAAGTAAGATATGATATGAGCTTCGGGGTAATTCTACTCACTAGTTCCGAGCATGACTTATGATTTTTATTCATTTCTTGATGTTAGAACTCTCAGGATAGTTGAGCTATTGCCCTCGAGTCTCTTATATGATTGACTAGTATATGATGTATAAAAGTTCCTATTCTTAAAGAATTCCATAATCAGTGGTGTCCTTGACTTTCATAACCTATCTCATATTAATTTGATACATATATATGATTCCTGAGACGTTCCTTGATATAGTTCGTAATGACATTTAGAAAGAACTTAATATGGCTATTATTCTGATACTTGAGAGCTGATTAGTCTACTTATCTATTGAGTCTCAAAGATGATTTGTATGTATATGGTTACTCACTACTCTGATCGTGCTTACGGTTACATCCTTCACTGAGTCCCGGGCCAGGACATGTTTTCGTGCACAGATCCACTGCATTATTCACCGAGTCCCTCACTAGAGGGTCGGGACACGTTATATATATGTATATGATGACATGATGACATGATGATATGATGATATGGGAATGGCGGCCAGGATGGCACATGATGATCTTATCCACCGAGTCCCTCACTAGAGGACCGGGACACGTTATATATATATACATGATGATTGTTATATCCCGCATTTTTGTGCAATCGGAAAATTCAAGACAATCGCGGGAAGACGACAAGCAAGGCTCTATTTTTGTTTTGGTTGGCATATGTGTTGCTTATGAAGAATTTAGAAGCGGAATTATTAAAAGAGTCTAGGGGTAAAATCGGAATTTTGGAGAATAGTTTTATGAATTACAACTTGTCGTGAAAGGAAAAAAAAATGATAATTGGGCTTGGAATTTTTAAGGAAATAAAGAGGGCCCAACCGGCCATGGGCATGGGCCAAGCCCATGTGGGATTTAATTTATGAAATATAAAAGATGACCAAGTCATCTTTCTTACTCCATTCTAGAAAACTCAAGAAAACAAAGAAGAGTGGAGAAACAAAAGGGACCATTCGGCCCTTGAAGGAAAAACCAAAAAAAAAGAAAAAAAAGAAAAGAAGAGTCTCAACTTGTTCTTCCTAGCCAAACAATTCATTAAAAGGTTCTTAGCAAGTTGAAGGGGTTGTTGGAACAAGAAAAACTCATAATAATACAAGTTGCCAATTTTAGTCAAGTGAAGAAGTGGAGAAAATAAAAAGGGTAAGAACTTATACTCTTTTATATGTTATGGATGTTTATGCATGTTGTAGTATACAAAAGTGAGTGAAATTCATGAATAATAAGAATGTAGTTGTGTGGCCGTGAGTTGTATATCACATATATAGCCGTGTATATTTGGTGAATCATGAAGGAATGGTGAGCAAATTTTATTTAGTATGTTGGTTGTTGTGTTGTGGATATTATATTGCAAATAAAAGCCTAATGAGCTTAGTGAAGTATTAGTAGTTGGAGGCTTGTCTTGGAAGATTATGTAAATTGAATATTATGTTCTTACATGAATGGAAGATAATGGTATTAGTATGGTGTTGTTGGAATATATATTATAAGGTTGTTATTGTTTTTATTGGAGTTGGAAGGTTTTGAAGGAAGTAATAAATTGATTAAGTTGTTATAATGTATCTTGGATTGAATATGGAAATTGTTAGTATGGTTGTTGACATTATGTTGATAGTTTGGCCGGGTTGAATTCCCGGATTGTTGTTGATTAAAAAAAAATTGGCTGAGTTGAACTTTGGGGATGGTGTATTTACAGGGGAAGTGCTGCCGAAATTTCGGTAGCCAGGTGTCACTTTAAGAATCCAATTCTAAATGTTCTAATTAATGTTTGGTAAATGTGACCAATTTGTAGATTGTGGCGGATTTGCAACTTGAATTTGGAGTAGCATAAGGAGCGGAAAGAGGTATGTAAGGCTTTACTCTTCCTTCTCTGGCATGTCTTAAACATACTAGGTTGGATATGAACCTCGGGGACAACCCTATTCTCCGGAATCCGCACCTAAAGTTTCTTTTTTTTTCATTCAGAAGAATTGAATTAAAAATGGTGTGAAATGTTGGAAAAACTTCCTAAACCTCTAGAACTTGCGTAAATAGGACCCGACTACCTTAAAACCCTCACAAGTAACGCCATGACATGTAACATATGCAAATTGTGTACGCTATCTCATTCGGCCCGAGGTGGGCCCATTGTTCCCGGATTTTCCTTATTGTTCCGTTTGACTTATTTTGAAGCAGAATCCAAAGGAAACTTTTGATCCTTATCCCGATTATCAAACGATAAGTATTGTACCATTCTAATGGAAATATGTCTATGATGACCATGATAACGATGATGCTAAGGAAGAGAAGACATCTATGATAAGTATGACAAGAATGATTCCATGACTAAGAGTCTTAAGCTAAGGATTCAATATGAGTATGAAAGTGTCCAACTAGTTCTTGACCTTTAATTCTATTCCTTGGTCATGACACTATTTTCTAAAGATTTCAAAACATGAATTGATGTCTATGATGCCCCTGGTTTCATACTATGTTATCTTCTAGTGCTATTCTCCGTTGATAGTCTCGTCTTAAAATACTCGTTCCTTCAAGGTGAGACGAAGCAATCCCGGTTATTCCATAATGTAATCGGAGGTCACCGACCTTACGTCACTCCGATGGATACATGATTTTCTTTGGGCTCTCCTGCATGCTTATATGACATATGTATATGAGATATGAATATGTACATGGGGTGGGGGGAAGGGATACATGGGGATGGGAAGGGAAACATGTTTCATTGCCACCTGGTCAGCTGGCTTATCATCCCGGACGCGGGATATATGGGCGAGCCGATGTATTTCGGTGCTATGTGGGCGAGCCGACATTGTTCGGTGCTATGCTATGACATGTTATGATATGACATGATATGATATGACACGATATGATATGACATGATCTCATATGATATGATACGATATGATATGATATGATAAGGCATGACATGATATAAGTCCTATTTTCTATGTCCATGAAAAAGAAATGTTCTTTTTAAAGGGAAAGACAAGCATGCATGGTATCTGGCCTGAAAAAGGGTATTCCTATGTACTGGTTACTTTCTTGTATCACTATATGTCCTATGATCCCATGATATTGTTAATCATACCTTATGTTTCTGTTTGTATTATCTTCCATGCCTTACATACTCGGTACACTATTCGTACTGACGTCCCTTCTTGTGGACGCTGCGTTCCATGCCGCGCAGGTCAGCAGGTAGACAGACTTGACTCCTAGGAGCTTCACCAGCAGTATTGCAGCAGCGCTCCAGTTGTTCCGGAGCCTCAGTTTCTTGGTACTATTTTGTGTATATAGGTTCGGGCACGGCAGTACTCGGCCCTTCCTATGTATATGTGTACTATGTTTAGAGGCTCGTAGACAGATATGTACAGTTAGATGTTTTGTACTTTTGATGGTCCTCATCGCTGTATAATGTGCTAGCAAAGTTTGCTAGCCTATGTTTATAATTATGCTACTAGTGTTAATGTTAAGCACAAAAAAAAAATATGGTATAGTTCATACGGCCCACTCAGTAATAGAGGTAAAATTATAGATAATGGGTGCTCGGTACAAGTATCGGGTACTCGTCGCGGCCCCTAGTTGGGTCGTGACAATGATGATATGATTTTATTTACCAAGTCCCACACTAGAGGGCCGGGACACGTTATACATATGCATATGAACATGATGATTCTCTAATTGGTGACATTAAGTTTCATAACGAGTTAAGTCTGATATTGACACCATGATTTATGATTCAAAGGTAAGCCTTGTGGTTTTCTGGTTATTGTACTGGTTTTCTGTACTCCTCACTTCAGTATGATCCTGTTTATTGTATTTATGCTTTACATGCTCAGTACATATTCCGTACTGACCCCATTTCTTCGGGGGGCTGCGTTCATGCCCGTAGATACAGATGCTCACGTTGGTAACCCGCCAGCTTAGGAGTCCTATTCAGCAATCTTGGAGAGCTCCCTTGTTCCGGAGCCTAGATTTTGGTACAGAATCTCTGTGGTGTATATGTATTTTATCCAGGGGTACGACGGGGCCCTGTCCCGTCATATGATACTGTTGTTACTCTTAGAGGTCTGTAGACATATGTGTGGGTTGTGTATCGATGTTGTTCAGTTGTGTCTATATGGCTTATGTTTTGGGACGTTCCCATTCGTAGTGGCAGCCTTGTCGGCTTGCGTAGATATATATATATATATATATATATATATATATATATATATATATATATATATATATATATGTTTTGACAAGTAATGTGTTATGATAGCCTTGTCGGCTCGTTTATGGCGGGGATGTTCCCTTATATATTATGAAAGCCTTGTCGGCTTATGTACTATAATGTCTGTTGAAAGTTGTACCTCCCCAGGAGACAGGTTGTTGTGATACGTCTAAATAATGCGACAGTTTTGAGACGACGCCTTGCCTTGGTACTGATAAGTCTGTATTATGCTAGTTGTGGATGATTATAGTTAACAGGTACATACGAGTGTCCAGTTCGAGCACTAGTCACGGCCTACGGGGTTGGGTCGTGACAATATTAAGGATTGAAAAAGGGTAAAATAGTAATTGTAAAGGGAAGGACGTGTTAAGAAAATGTCTCGGAATCTATAAGACTTCGACTTGCTCTAGATCATGTGATGAAGGTCATGCGGAGAGGTAGATGCGAGTATATCAGCATTAATGTACCGAATTTCACCAAAGTTTCTAGGTTAAGTGTGCTAAGGTGGGAGAAATCTTAGGATGGGTGACCCTCTGGGAAGTGTATTAAAAGTTCTGCAAAAACAGACATAAAAGAAAAATGAGAAGCTAGGGTAGCCTAAGGGAAATCAGGGTATACGAAATAGTTGGAAACCTTAAAAGGTCGCGTAGAACGAGGTAGACTAGACCGGTGAAGAGACAGAAAGTGCATCACAGCTCTGAAATTAGGATAGGCTTGAATAGCGTTTTGAAGTATTTTGTGGGCAAGTTAGTAGTAAAATATATATATATATATGAATGCGTATGATATCCCATATGTGATTGTATCGGCGGGCATATGATGTGTACCCCAGCAACCGGCGCTACGGTATAGAGTGCATTAATCAAGTAAGGGTTCCGAAGTTCAAGTGACAACAAGAATAAACGGCACAAATGTTATAAGGTAAGCTGATGTTATTTTCTCTATAGGTTAAGATTAGAAATTCTAATACAATGATATTTGGAAAAGAAAGAGAGTGAGTAAGTGGAAGGCAGGGAGATCAAATGTAGGAAAAAGGTGAAAGGTAAGAACCCCAGTGAGTGAGGTCCCCGAGAGAAATTACCGGCAAAACACGAGACTACTTGGGTAAAAAATTCAAACGTGGGTACGTGAAAAAGAATAAAGTGTAGAAATATGGAACAAAAGAGGAATGTGCGGGGCTCGAGAACCGATTCCAATAAGTGGGGCTAAAGGAATAGTGACTATGACAAGGGATGTGAAGTAAGAGAAAGAATGCTTAGGCCTTGCGATGATGATAAGGTGAGAAGTATATAAAGGGATAAATGTATGGTAAAATTAATGTGGTTGCCTCGGACATGAAGGGGGCTTTTTGCCGAAAGAATGACTCAAGAATAGAATGGATTTGCGCGTTTCAAGGAATATTTCATGAGCTCCAGAGCCGCTACTACAAATAACCAGAGAAGAAAAATGCTCGAGGAGGAAGAAACCCAAGGAGGGTTAAGAATGAAAGTAGGAAGGGTATACTAACAGGTTAGTCAAAAAGAGAGGAGAACATTTAGGCGGAAAGTAATTGGGAATCTCTAACCATAGGAATAAGAAGGATACCTTAACGAGTTAGCGATAGGAATCCGACTACGCACCAAGGAAAAAACAAGGGTGATGGGACGGCACTGTTGATTGGGAAATTAATGGTATGGTCTGAGAGATTCGATCTTGGAGGAAATGGAATGAAATGCAATGAACGTGCAGGGGAGACCTCTCGGTCATAGCATCATAAATATAGTTAAAGGTTCGATGAGCGAGGATAGATATAGTGTAAGTAGCAAGAAGATAGACAGGCTAGACTATACGATAATGGAACTCGGCTTTAAGAAGAAAGTGAAGGGCGACAGGTAATTATCGTAGACAAGGATACTCGGAGACTGTTGGCATATAAGGAGCCCCTTAAAAAAAGGGGGGGGGGGGGGGGGAGAACATATTATATTAGGCTTAAAAGGAATCACAACATTTTCAAGCGCCATTTCTTACTCATGGAAATATCGTATACTTGCACTCCTAACTAGTTCATTCACTTGCGTACCAACGGAGGATTTTCCGAGGTGTAACACTGGGCCAGAGTTCGAAGTGTGTAGGCATATCATGAAGGTAACGAAAAGACGTAGAAATGTGTTATATCCCGTATTTTTGTACATTCAGATATTTTAAGGTAATCGCGATAAGTTAAGGGCAAGGCTATATTTTGATCTTATTTAATACACAAGTTGTTTATGAATATTATTGATGTGGAAATATTAAGAAAGGATAGGGGTAAAAAGGGAAATTCACAAAGTAGTTCATGGTAATATTGTGGAAGGCTAGGGGAAAAATGGGAATTTTAAAAAAAAAATGGTCATGAAGTCAGTATGGCCATGTGGCATGTGTGGGAGTATGTGTCCACATTTTTATTTGATGGAGCTAATTATGTATATGGACCAAAGCTTACCTAGAAAGACATTATTCATCCTTGTTTTAATTTAAGAAACTTCAAGAAAGAGGGCATGTGTCCACTTGGTATTGGAAGGAGCTATATATATATATATATATATATATATATATATATAGAGAGAGAGAGAGAGAGAGAGAGAGAGAGAGAGAGAGAGATGACTAAAGCAAGACAAATTATTCATTCCAACTCAAGGAAATTTCAAGAAAAATTGAAGAACCATTCGGCCATGGCTAAGGAAAATTGGCCCCATGAAAAGTTGATCAAAAACAATTATCTCTTCTAGTATTCCAACCAATTGGAACATCCTCTTTAACATGGAGTGGTTGTTGGAGCAATCAAACCATTCATTTGTGCAAGTTTACAACCCTAGCCAAGTTAAGAAGTGGAGTGAGAAAGGTATGTATTCAATCTTCTTTTACATGTGTTATGAATGATTTATGTATGTTGAAGTATATAGAAATGGATGGAATTCATGGTACATGTGTATGTGGATTGTGGCCGTGTGGGTGTGTGTTGTGTAAGATGAGATGGATTGATTTTATTTAGTATTTTGATTGTTATAGTTGTGGATTTCATGATGAAAATGAATGTTTGATAACTTGAAATGAAGTTGTGATCATTGTGGGGTTATTGAAGAAATTAATATGACACTAGCATGGTTTCTTGTGTTGTGAAGATAATGTTATCAACGTGTGGTTGTAGATATAATGCATGGATTTGGAGGTGAGAAATGTGTTGATTTCATTGAGTTTGGAAGATTGTAAGTTGGTTGTTGTGATTGAATTGAAAATAAGTAAAATGTTGTCGAATTATGTAAAAGAAGTTACTAACGTTAGAATGCATTTTGAATTGATTGATGAAGTTGTTAATGTGTAGATTGTTGGTGTAGTTCATGAATTTGGAAGAAATGAATGTGTTGTTGTTGTCCTTATTAAGTTTGGAAGATTTCAGATTATTGTTGATAAGTTGGCCGAGTTGAATTCTCGGATTGTTGTTGATAAATTGGCCGAGTTGGATTCTCGGATTGTGGACTGATAATTTGGCCGAGCTAGATTCTCGGGGATGGTGTATTTTTAGGGGAGATGCTGCCGAAATTTCGGCAGATTATAAATGAATTCATTTGAAGGACTAAGACAAGTATATAATAACGAGTCTAATGATTATGTCAATTCTCTTGAATGTAGACTAGCAAGATTGGACGAATAAACATAGCTAATCGGACGTGGGACAGGTATGTAAGGCTTACCCTTTCTTTCTTTTGGCATGATCCTTGTGAAACGAACAGACTAAGTATATGTATGATTTCAAAGAAACTTCTACTCTTCAAGCCACTAGGATGGCTAACGTTTTTTATTTCCATAACCTATTTCATATGGTTTCGATGCATATCTATGATGTCCAAAGTTCTATTTGATATGTTTCCGAATGGCATTCAAGAGATAATTGATATGACTAATGTCTTGATTTTCAAATGATAGCACGTTTCATTATTCCATTGAGTCTTTGATATATTTTGATACGTACATATGGTTCCAAAGGTTTTATTTTGATTTGGTCCATAATGATATTCAAAAGGTACTTGACATGATTATTGCTTTGATTTTCCAAAAATAGCTTCTGAAACGTTCAAAGAGGTTTCTGTAGTAAAATGTCCCTAACTTTCGTATACTAACTCGGATTGCCTCGAAACGTGTTTACGATCTTTCACGTGTCGTTTGTGTACTTCCTCATCGAGTCTTGAAGTTGTTTTATGTGCATGTAGTTTCTCACGACTCTGCTCGTGCATGCCTTAATGTATTTTCCACTGAGTCCCGGGCCAGGACATGTTCTCGTGCGTATTCCACTGCATTGTTCACCGAGTCCCTCTCACTTGCGGGCCGGGACACGTTATATGTATATGTATATGATGATATGATGATACGGGGATGGCGGCCAGGATGGCATATGATGACTTCAATCACCGAGACCCGCAATAGAGGGCCGGGACACGTTATATGCATATAAGATATATGATGTTGACCTGTATGATTTTACCCCCCGAGTCCCTCACTGGAGGGCCGGGACACGTTATATGTATACATGATATATGATGTGGATATGCATGATTTTCATTCAAAAAGGCAAGTGTATTGATGTTTTAAAAGTCATGTTTGTTCTGGTAAATCTCTGTCTCAGCTATGATTCTCTTTACTACATTTCATGCCTTACATGCTCAGTACATATTCCGTACTGACCCCCTTTCTTCGGGGGCTGCGTTTCATGTCGCGCAGGTACACCCAGATGAGTAGAAGCCATTATAGAAGATGTTCCGGCGGAGTTGGCAAGCTCCATTTTCCCTGGAGTGTTGCCGGGTCAGAGTATTATGCTATGATGTCTCGTTCGAAGTTAGAGACTTTCCAGATAGAGTCATGGGTATAGGATGTCAGTTTTGTAAGCGGCTCCATCAGCCGATGTGTCTTATTGTATTATGTTACAGATCCATTATGATTACAGATTTTACTTGATCTGAGTACGATGAAAGAAAAGTTTCTGAAAGCTTTACTATGTATTTCATTTTTATTTGAGTTAGAAGTCCAAGCGAGTATGTGTGTAATAAGAGTCAGCGGGTTCGCTCGGCTCCGAATACGGGGTCGGGTGCCCATCACACCCTAGTAAGATTAGGGTGTGACAAAATGATTGATAATAAGTGTACCATGAGGTAGACATAGGGGGAAAATATGGATGACACGTTAAGAGGATGCTTCATGCCAACATGAGCTACGATATCTCTAGACCATGATTTGAATCCCTCGCATCGAGTAAAATGGCGCAGTACCTAAGTGTGCAGCGACGTGTTCTAAAGGATAATAAGGAGAGCAAGAAAGGTCTACAAGCTAAGTTCACAAAGGATAATGGAGAGGATGACAAATCCAAAGGACATTTCGGATGACGACGACTATTATAATAAAAGGAACGACGATTGGTAGTTTGGAAAATTTTGAAGGAAAGAAAGAACGCTGCTCCTACGAATGAAAATAAAAGATTTCACCGGATATTAGAAAAATTTCATGGACCACTAATTATGCGGAATATGAGAGCATATGCTATGGGATTATATGAGTCATCAACGTGAAGCTATGCCCAATTATAATTGTAAAAAAAAAAAAAGTCACATCAGAAAGTTAACAAAAAAAATAACGACAGATACAGTGATCGCCGGTACAAAGAAATCGATGCTAGATGTATATATATGTTATAAGAGGGTCGTAATGGAGTAAGAATTGCCGTAATCCTATGCTTCTAGGTTGAATAGCGAGATTTGGGAGCAGGAAGCTAAAGAAAAAGTTGTGGCAGGAGCCCCAGGGATTTAGGTTGAGCTCGGATTATAAGTTTGCCATAAGTGTAACTGGACTGCGAAGGATAATAAATGGCGAAGAAACATTACGTATATACGTATTTTGGATATTGATATAACTAGACTTGTAAAGGAACATAACCATTATACTCATTAGCGACAAAGTCATGATTGGACAAATATTTAGAATGCAAGATTAAGAGGGATAGTGACAAGATGTAAAAGAACAGGGAGCCGAACTAATGAACTACAGGGATTCGATGCAGTGTATGTCTAAGATCAACAAGTATAAAAAGGATAGCCCGAGATGGTACCGAAGAGATAAATGCAAAGAGTGTGTCGTATATGAGCAAGGTAATTGTCCACTAGTAGGGAAACAAGGAACGAGAAAAAGAGAGATACTTAGAGGCCGATGGATAGTTATGGCACGATAAGTCAAGACTACAATAATGGAGACAAAACGAGAGCGAGATGCTAGTTAATTTCCGACCATGTACATGAGGAAAAAGAGGTGGAAGAAACTGACTGAAAGCGATGAAAGAGTTAGGGGAGGATGAGAAGAAACTGAGCCAAGTTAAAGTCTAAGCAAACGGTAATCGGACCCTAAGGGAAGAATAACGGTTCTAAGGAATCAAAGATGGTGTTGTGGGTTGGCAATACTGCAACATTCGAGGACGAATTTTTCTAAGGGGGGAAGGATGTTACACCCCATAGTTTCCATTCGTTGGGTATTAGCTATTCAATTGCAGACATCAGAGTTATTGTCGAGAAGATACAAGATCATAGGTGCTCGTGTTACGATTATAAGAGTCCGAGTTCGCGTAACAGGTTATAGGAGGATTGGAAGACCAGTAAACTAAGGAGATTAAGCTTCCGAGGCCTTGGAGGAAAGTTGGGCAAGAATATATTTTAGTATATTAAGAGTTTTGAAGTGAAACAAAAGTATATTTTAGTATATTAAGAATATATTTTAACATCCCGTAGTTTCCATCCGTTGGGTATTAGCTATTCAATTCCAAACATCGGAGTTATTGTCGAGAAGATGCAAGATCATAGGTGCTCGTGTTACGATTATAAGAGTCCGAGTTCGCGTAACATGTTATAGGAGGATTGGAAGACCAGTAAACTAAGGAGATTAAGCTTCCGAGGCCTTGGAGGAAAGTTGGGCAAGATCATATTTTAGTATATTAAGAGTTTTGAAGTGAAACAAAAGTCTAAAGTGAAGTTTGGGAAGTCTAGTTTCCAACGCAACAAACCGCTCCTCCATCGAACATCGGGGTAAGGAGATATGGACGTTACAAGTCGGTCTGGCAGACCAATAAAATGGTCTGCGCAAACGCGCTGAACAAAATTTGAGGCCCAGATTCGGAATGAAGGTTATATTATAAGAATGTAATAATAACATACATATGACATCTGGAGACCATATGGGGTGAATTGGTTCATATGGCACTTGATGAAAAGCTCCCGTTGCTGCAAGCTAAGTGGGGCCCAGACACTGAAGTTTTATAAAGGACATATGAAGAGACATATGAGTAGTACATGGAAATTTGAACAAGTCCTAAGAAGGACCCTTAAGCCAAACATGAGCATAAGCCCTCCAAAAGGGTGATTTAAGGAAACGTTTTCGGATGATCTGACTTGGAGGGGCCAAAACGGTATTATAAGTTGGGAATTTGGAAAACACAAAGAATGAAAGTTGTAGATAATTTATTTAGCTTTCCAACCATAGGTCGTGGGCCCTCACAAAATATTAGGATCAAGAGTTATGACCTTTTTACTGAACGAAGGTGTAGTTAGAAAAAATAAGCCAGCGCGAACGCGCTGAAGGAAAAATAAGTCGGTCCAGGAAGAAACTGGACCGCTATTTAAAGGGGGAGACCCCCTCAATTTCGTCCCAAACACACCAAGAACCCCTCAAATATTCCAGAAAATTCCCCAACTTTCCACCACCAACTTTTTAGCCCAAAACCAGGTATGATTTCCAAATTCCGGTCCAGACGGCGTATAGTTGCAACTACAAAATTGTGTATTAGTGCGCTGTGGCTTAAGCTCAAAGGTATGAATCTCTTGCTATTAACGTTAATCTTAGTTTATTTACGGAGAAGGAGCGGTAAAATTGTTATAAAATGATTCTGTGATGGAAATATGGGACAAACAGCATATGGGTGTTTATGAAGTATTTTGGAGTTGTAAATATTATGGTTAATGTTGGTATTGTTGTGATTGTTTTTGGTTGTTGAATTGAGAATTCGGGCTAGGCATATAAACAGGGGAGATGCTGCCCGATTTTCGGCAGAATATAGAATAGTTCAGTTTGAAACTTGGAATAAGTGTACGATGAAGAGGCTAACGTTAGTATAAATCCTCTTAAATGTAGATTAACGAGCTCGGACGCATAAGCGTAGCCAATAGGAGGTTGAACAGGTATGTTAAGGCTCGTCCCTTTCTTTTAAAGGCATGATTCCGACGTTATGGCTTCATAAATGTTTCCATTTCTCCCTTATTTCAAAAGTTAGATGTTTATGATTCCAAGGCATGATTTGTTTTCCCGATAACCCATAAATGTTTTCCAAAGTGTCCGTGTTTTTCCAAAATAGAGGTTTACGACACCGTAAGCTTTTGTAACAACAACAATGGATATGTTTTACAATGACAACGATGATGTCAAGGATGAGAATATTTCCATGATGACTATGATGAGAACGATTTCATGTTTAAATGTTCCAAGCTTATGGTTTTAATGACGATATAATAATGTTGAGCCATTTCTTGATTTCTCAATTTATTCATGGATGATGATTATTTTTAAGGATTCCAAAGTATATGAATTGACGCCTCATGAGATTTATGACCTTATCCTATGTTTTTTATTGATGTTATTCTTCATTGATAGTCTCACCTTAAAATAATTGTTCCTTCAAGGTGAGATAGAGCGATGATGATTATTCCATAATATAATCGGAGGTTACCGACCTTACGTCACTCTGATAGATTTATAGCTTTTCTTGGGCTCTCCTGCATGCTGCTTATATGATATATATGTATATGATATATGTATATGTATATGGGGAATATGGGGAAAAGGGACACATGTTGCGCTATAGACGCATTGCCACCTGGTCAGTTGGCGTAATATGATATGATATCATCCCGGACGCGGGATGCTTGGACGCGGGCCATATGTGGTTACATGAATCGGGGCCGACGTTGCTCGGTGACATGATATGTTCTATTTTCTATATATATGAAAAAGAAACGTTTTTCAAAAGAAAGCTAGCATGCATGGCACCCGCCCTAAGAGGCACTCATATGTACAGGTTACTCTCTTATCTCATGATATGCTCTATATTTCCATTCTGTTATTATTCGTACTTTACATCCCTTATTATGTTACTATTCATGCCTTACATACTTGGTACATTACTCGTACTGACGTCCCTTCTTGTGGACGCTGCGTTCATGCCCGCAGGATCAGGTAGCCAGTCAGGCGATTCGCAGCAGTAAGATCTCCCCTCAGCAGCAGTCAGTACGCTCCATTGATCCGGAGCTATAGCCTTTGGGTATGCTATTCCATTACGTACATATATGGGTACGGCAGGGCCTTGTCCTGTCATTTCTACAGTTTGTATTCTATAGAGGTCTGTAGACAGTGATATGTAGTCGTGTTGTTATACAGCCTCATCAGCACTTATTTGTTGTACAGTATATGTAAGGTGGCCAATCGGTTTGCGCTGTTACTCTGAGCAATTGTGTTTATATGTATATGTTGGTTGTGGATTCCCGATACGGTGTCTCTTATGTTGATTGCTCGGGAGACAGTCCAGTTCTGTTACAGATTGTGTATGGGCCCAGGATAGTTAGTGAGAGGTAAATACAGGCATAGGAGTGCTTGACCAGCAATGGTCGGGTACTTGTCGCGGCTCATCGGTTTGGGTCGTGACAAAAATGCCAGCAAAATCTTCAATATGATCAATGAAATAGTAAACCAAAGCCCAGAATCTTTGGTTTTAGAGACACCCAGCCATTCTTAACAATTTCACAATCCATAGAGCAGGTTAGGAATATCATTTTTCATCTCCTCTAAGGCTTAGCAGGATTTAAAGATGGCAGCATGTCTATAAGTGAAAGCCAAAACAGTCACAAAAAGCACATCAGCCCTGTTCTATTAGTTTTAACAGTTATTTAGTATAAAAGAGGAAATCAGAGGTTCAGGCTTCAAAGATTCACACAATTTTATAGCTAACTGATCTTTTGGAAGATTTTTTTTTTTTTTTTTTTTTTTTTTTTTTTTTTGCAAATTTGAGAAGATTTAGTCTTTAAAGGATAGGAGAAGCAAATCCAACATAGGTAAAACAAAGCAATCAGAGATTCAAATGTTTTAAGCTCAATATAGGTAAAAATGTAGAGAAGGAAATAGACACATTTCAGGTTTTAAGAAGCCATTTTTAGTTCAAACTTAGTCTAAGATAGCCATATAAGACCATAACACAACACAACCCCAGAACCTGACTGATTTGCATAAAACCAGTTATTCAAGTGAAAACCTAGACTTAAATTTCATTTCTCTTTTGAGAATCATTTAGTTTTCTTTTATGAAAAATGTTCACATCATTTAAGATGACATTTAGACTAGGTCTTAAATACTAACAACACACATAGGAAACACACTCCCCACTCTCAAGTTTTTTTTTTTTTTTTTTATAAAAAAACAAAACAAGATCATTGGCAGCCATCATCAAAACAAAATAAAATACCTATACTCCATTTCAAGTCATTGTAGTCCAAGTTAACAAACTTAAAAAATGAACTAAAACAAACATAATAAGGCTAAAGATCTTCAGAACCCACAAAATAATAATCAAACCAATGCAAAATGGAAGAATGAAATCTCAGAACCTTAAACTAAAAAGTGAAATAGTGACCAAAGGCCCAAGCTAGCAACCTTCCTATTTAATCCTTGTTTTAACCTTACTACCTAATAACCACCATTTAGAAATCTTTTGAACTTCATTAACATTAACATTATATCAAGACAACCTTAATTCTTAATGAAACAGTGGCCATACAATGTTTATATCAATATAGTAGACTTAAAACATATCTAAAGACTAAATTCTTTAAATAGAAAACTTAAAATAGCTTTAGAAATCAGACATAGGAAATGTAATTTATCAAATAAATCAAAGCAGAAATAATGATACTAGAATAGGATAATACCTTTCTATGGGGCAACCGAAAGATCAAAGAGGGGATTGGGATCCAAAGCTTCAACAACAACCAAGACCTTAAATCCTTTTTCAATTTTCCCAAAAAAAAAATCCTTTTGTTTTTTAGAGGTGTAGACTATATATTGAAGTATATCAGTATTGTATATGGCATATTATATTATACTCGGGGTGTATTGTAGGAATATATTGATATATAAGCTAGTATACTTAGTATTTCTTCTAGGGTATCCGAAAATATCCTCCCCCTATAATGAACAAAACTTTCTATTTATAAGCAAATCACTTCAGCCAGGGGTAAAAAATGGTAGTGAAAATATATCACAACAGAATTTCCCCCCCAAACCCTGAATTTTTTGTCCCTACCCCTCAAATTCGAATTTTCCCTATATAAGACAACAAAAGTGACAACTAATTGTACCCTAAACTCCACGAAAAATATAATAAAAATTAGAATACTAAAATAGTACAAATACAACAAATTTTGTACCAATCTAACGATATAATTGTACCAAATTGTACAATGAGGATAAATCTCCAAATTCATACCTTAACCGTGAAATACCTAGGAAGCTTCCCCTAGATTCTTTATCTTAGTGCATATGGTGCACAAGATGGCTAAGGGCTCAAGGCCCCGCTCATGGCAACCATAAACTTGTAAAGAATCCGAGTAACAAACCTAGTATGACTCGAATTAGGTATAAATACGAAATTCGAATGAAAATAGACTTGGAAATCACGAGTAACCATGATAAGGAGTAAAACCCTTCAAGAAATTGACCAAAAAGGACCCCGAATCGCCATGAACAAGACACAGTTAAGGAAACCCTAAAAAGATCGCAAATCGCCCCATGAGGGAGACGAAGGAGTCGGGTGAACAATGAAATAAAATGTGAGTGTGAAGTTCAAACTTCACACCACCCCCCTTTTTAAAACATTAACACCCCTTAGTTTTTTTTTAAACAATAAATAAAACCCCCTCCCTAATTTAAATCAATTAGAAACTATACATTATAAATACACATATTACTAAGAAAAAATAGTTATTAGGTTAATTAAAATTTTAAAATTCATAAATTTAGAAAATTAGTTTCAAAACGAGCCTAATATTAATATAGTTCCGAATAATTTTTAGGAATGTAAAAAATGCGATCAAAATGAGCCGTAATTCATTTGTCATCTTAATTAACAATTTTTCCGAGTTAGACGGAGCGGGATATGTGTCTTCTTTTCAGATCACGTTTGTGAAAGTAAAGAACCCGTAATTTCTTGTAATTTGTTAATTTTTTATGAAAATAATAATTAAATGTCAATTTTGCAATTTTCTCGGGATTTTTAAATTTTAAATTTTTTAAGGGCATCCTTACTCCATCTTGGACTGGAAAAATATGAAAATTAAAATATACGTTTTATGAGGTGAAAATTAGGTGTCAACAAGAGGCTCCTCCAACATTCTTCACATCTTCCCCTTCAACTATTATCTCTCATGGATTCGGATAAAGGCTAGGAGGGTGGATACTCCATGGAAGTTCGAATAGCTATTTGTCATCAAGGTGGGTTACAATTTACTTGAGTTAGACTTTGATTAGTGGATCGTATATACGTATAGAATTGACGGGAGAATGCATGATTAGGTCTTCAGACACGGAGTTTGTATGGATATGTTCATAATTAGTTTATGTATATATAGTAATTAGGGTAACAACGAGTGTATAAATGGGTACTAAGTTCTACAATTGTTGATGTTTGTGCGTCACAGATAGGAAGTGATTATTTGTCATTGTTAAAAAGGGCTATCCCGTAGTTTAGCGTAATTATTCCCATGCATATTTAATCTCCGTAATTATTGTCAAGTAAATTTGCAATTTTCATACGGCTGTTTATTCTTGTCAATAATGAGGGTTGCATTGGGTGAGTTGAAGCGAAGGCATAGTAGTGCTACGCCCATTAAGGGCATATTTCATGACATTGAATTCATTCATTAGCATTGTTGCATATATTTTCTTGTGGTTATGGGGTAACACATGAAGCAGAAAGTCTGAGTAAGTATCTGTTGTGCTATCCGATTTATGGCCGAGTTAGGTCGAATATGAGGTACTATTTGATAGCCGATCATTGGCAGTGAAGTGAGAATACAAATATATACATATATGAACAAGCACATTTGACCGGGGGTGAGGATGTGACCTAGTTGTGAGCTCATGGTCCGAGGTTAGTTCCGAAACGAGGGTACATGGACACCATGGGTCTCCTGCAGGTCATGACTACTGGGCAATGACACCAGTTAGCATGTGTGTACAGTGTGTATTTAGTCATTGCATTGTATTGCATTACATATCTTTATATCCTCATATTACATGCTGTCATTCTATTACGTTACTATATGCATGTCCTATAATTGTGTTGAACTGTCTGAGGAGTTCTGATCATGCATGAAGGGTTAGAGGAAGAATAAAATATTAAGTTTCAGCGTTTCTGTGTTTAATGTGATGGATTTGGAGAGTCAGAGTGTGTGGGGGACGAGTGATGAGTATGTTCCATGGATGCATCATACCCTAGCGAGTAAACTGGATAGAAAGCTCTAAGGCTAAAAATCAAAAAGTAGACGTTAGTGTAACAACGAGATAAGACTTAGTTATTTGGCCCTAAAGGAAGTACAAAATATGACTAAACTTGACTAGTCGGATAACTGGTAATACTGTGGAAATAAGAGAACCGGAATAGTCAGGAGTTAGGGAGGTGAGTTCGTACCCGAGTAGTGTTATATTGGGAATGTTGAGGCGAACGTTGACTTATCTGTTTATCTTATTGATTTTATATTGTGTTGCGTGAACTAATCTTAGTCGACCTATGATGCTTACAAGTACGTGTGGTGTACTGATACTACTCTTGCTACATTCTTTTGAGTGTAGATGTGTTGCAGGTTATTACTTGAAGTTTCTCTTAGTGGATTACCAGACATCTTCCTACAGCCTTGCTCATCTCATTCCAGGCAGAGGCTGTGTCGATTATCTTGTTTTATCCTTGTGTAATAGGAGCTCTTGTACCTATCTAGACTAGATACCGGGGATTTTTCAATTTACTTGTAACGATAACCGAATTCTTATGAAATTGTATTGTCAAATTATGTATATTAATTGTATTACTGGGAATAACAATGCGTTGGATATTGGGTTGGTTGGTAAGAGTTCGCCTACTAAGTAGTAATATCGTAGGTGCCCGCATGGCCCGTAGGTTGGGTCGTGAAAGTTTGTGATAGAACTCAAGGATCCAACCCTAGGAAACAATGTAGTAGCAGCAATGTGGGCCATGACTAGAGGGACCAAAATCAGGTAAGTCAGCCCCGGGCTCAGACACAAATGCCCTGGCTTCGTCAAGCGACACTTCAAAATTCTCGGGCCACCCAACCTGTTACATCCCGTATTTTCGTACGTCGGAAAGCGTGCGAGTTAAATGATATTAGTAATGGACACGAGGTTATCCCCCAAGCTTTTAGGTGGTTAAAGTGATGGTACACATGTACCGTAAGGATTTGAAGTTAAACAAATCTAAGAAAATAAGTTTCGTTGAGGTTCAAAAATTTATTTGAATGAAATAGGGTCCAAGCTATGACATCCTGTATTTTTGGACCAGGAACATTTAATCGTCCAACATGAGAAAATTTACCCGAGTCCGGAAAAATTCGATCATATCCAAGAATGAAAATCAAGAACTCGGTGTATACAAGGAATGAAGTCCCGAAATGATTTAAGACGAAAAAGTGTGACGACAATGATTGAAAATAATATTTTATGTATGGCAAATGAGGTTATGGACTAGTGTTATATCACATGGTCATGACAATGAGCAAATTGAGTGTATTAAAAATGGTCATTATTTAAGTGAATTGAGATCAAGATATTAATTACTTGGGTAAATTATTAAATTAGTTTTTAGTGGGAATAATTAATGAACTAGTGGCTTAATGTGGCAGCACTAGTCCACGTGGGTGCATGGGCTGAAGAGAAAGTGATGACTATTACCACCTATATGTATCTATCTAGACTTGTTGCAAAACACAAAGACTAATTGGGTGGGCCCCACTGCCATAAAGGTAAGTTTGCTCACCTATTTTTCTTATATATCCTACTGAAGGTAAAGGAAATTTCAGATTTCAATTTTGAGAGAGGAGCAACGTACAGTGCATTTTCTTTCTTTCTAAAGAATAAAGCAAAACATTATTTCTCTTGTGGAAAGAAAAATCATATGGAATTGGGGCAGCAACCTTCTGGCACGAGATTCATTCTCATATGAAATTACATATTCACATGGAGTATTTTAAACCAGCAACGTGAATTCTTTTGGCAAGCATCAACATGTTTTATTCTATTTTAGGCGGATTGGAGATTTCTTCGAACTGAAGTAAGGTGAAAAAAATATAATTTCTTGACATATGAGGTAAGAATTATCCTCTTCTAAGTATATTTAAATTCATTGAAGTCATAGCTAAATCGTGGGACGAGAGATACGAAAATTATACCGTAAATTTTATTTGATGTTGTTGTTGGCTCATGGGTTGTTTGTTGGACTGTTTTGTGGGTTATGTAAACGTTGTTATGGACGGAAATTATGTTATACGACATGATTAAGATAATGAGTATATGAATTAAGTTAAAAGTGATTAATATTTAAGTGAATTGGGAGCAAAACCTTAACAACCAATTGTAGTAGGAGACAATGGGATGTAATTAAGAAATAAAGTGGATACGTATAAGGAATATTATGTACCCAAGGTGTCTTGGTAAACACAAAATATATATGACTATGGCCATGTATAGGATCCATTAAGTGGGCCATAAGATCAGATTTTGTCCCACAAAAAAGACAACAAAAAATTTCAATCTCTCCATCAGTAGAATATAAAAGTTGGATTAATTAAAATCCCAAAAGATAAGTTTCTTGCTGGCCACGTGTTGTTTTATTTTCATATGAATCAGCACTTTGTCTTAATGGGTATTACTACAGGTGGTGTTGTATATTTATACCATATATTTCATTATTGTTAGCCAAAACAAAAACGACACCATATTTTCACTTGCTAAGCATTCACCTTGGATGGAGCTAAGAATGGCCATGGATAAATATTTTTGAGCTCTTGGCCAATTTGCTTTTGGGAGGCAATTCAAGTAAAAATCTTGACAAGAATTTGAAGAACATCCTTAGATGTGCAAGTTAAGGTATGTAGAGCTTACCTTCCCTTCTTTTGGCATGACCATTATGGAATGAACAAATAATGTATACGTATGCTTCTAAAGAAAATTCTATTCTTAGCGCCACTAGGATGGCCGATGTCTTTGATTTCCGTAAGTATTCCATGCGGTTTGATATGTATATATGATGTTCGAAAGTCCTCGTTGGTATATTTCCGAATGTGTTCGAAAGAAAATTGATATAACGTAAGTCTTTGATAAATATTTTGGTACGTATATATGGTTCCAAAGTCTCCATTTGGTTTGATCCATAATGATATTTGAAAGCTACCTAATATGTTTGTTACTTGAATTTCTAAATATGGCTTGTGGAATATTTTTAGAAGGTTCCGAACTTCAAAAGCTCGATATACGTAATTTGTGTACGCCATCTCAGTTGACCCGAGGTGGACCCATTATTCCCGATTCATCTCCTATTGTATTATTGTCTTATTTTCGGGCGATATTAAAGGAAAAGTTTTAACTATTCTTCTAACTACTAAACGACAATTGTTTCAAATATTCCGTTGAGTCTTATAAACTATTTTGGAACATGGAAACGATCCCAGAAAGATTATTTCTACGTAATTCACTATGACATCCGAAATACGCCTACTATGATTATAGTCCGATTTCATTATTACGACTTGTTATTCGATATGTTCTATCGAGTCTTTGTAAATGTATTGTATTTTACATTGCATTTAGTTTCTCACTACTCCACTCGTGGACGCCTCAATGCTTCCTTTACTGAGCCCGGGCCAGGATATGTTATCAAGCGTATTCCACTACATTGTTCGCCGTGCCTCGATGTGAGGGGGCTGGTATACATGTACATGGGTTGTGGAGTATGCTGTGCCATGTACACATATTCTGATACGATATGATATGATACGATATGACCATCTGATATGATATGATATGATATGATATGTTACGGAGTTATTCCCTACTCTGGAGTATGATGTGTTGTGGCGCCAGTGTCGGGGTGGCGACCACGTTCTGTTCACCGAGTTCCTTGACAGGGGCTGGATATGGCATATGTTTTTGCATACACTATTTATGTTTTGCAAATATGCATTTGATATTCTGGATATTACACTCATTTTCTACACGTTCCGTTCTGGTTATGATTTTATTACTGTACTCTAGGCTTTACATATTCAGTACATATTCCGTACTGACCCCCCTTTCTTCGGGGGCTGCGTTTCATGCCGCGCAGGTACAGACGACCGATTTGCTGATCCGCCCGCTTAGGATTTTACTCTACGTTTTGGTTCAGTCTTTTGCTATTGTACATATATATGTTGTTCAGGGGTATGACGGGGCCCTGTCCCGTCTTATGATTCTGTTATTACTCGTAGAGGTCTGTAGACATACATATAGGTTCTGTATATGTTTTGGGTTGATATGATCTGTGATAGCCTTATCGGCTTCCACGTGCTATATCTGTTCATCTGTGATAGTTAGTGACGCCATTTGACTTTTATATTTATATATTCTGCTAATATGCCGGTTTGGGTTAAGGGGTACGTCCGGGTGTCCAGCACGGACACTAGTCGCGGCCTACGGGGTTGGGTCGTGACACAACCCGCATGTACTCAATTTTTCCAACAAATTTAACACCAAACACTTTTTCAAACAAGAATTCATTAACCACAATCCTTGTGCCCATCACAAGGGTCTCAACTTCTCCACTATCCTTTGAGATTCTAATATTTTCATAAAACATTGTGACAGGTTCTTCATAAACTTCGGGTTCACAAAGCACAAAAATAAGAGTGAGTTTTTGGGCTTTAAAGAAGGAACTAACATTGTTGTGAGAATCTTTAAGTTGTTCAAGGCTAATAAGTCTACCTATGGCTATATACGACGTTTCTGGAACAAGTTATACCTGACCTTTTCAGCAGATCCCTAAAATAACTGCATGTCTTCTGGGCCAAACTCATCACATGCCTCTGTTTGTCTTCTTAAGAGCTCTTTCCTTTGAGGAGGGAGGAACTCTTCACTTCTTATCGGCATAATTTCCAATAACCTCATCATCAAATGAGTCAGAGGGTGACATGATCTTCATTTTCAGTGAGGCTTTGTAGTCGACGACTGAAACGTCGGTAACCAGAGGATTCTCCCTTTACTCGGACCATATTTGGAGTAGGATGTGAAAAAAAAAATTAGCCTTAAGGAGAGAGGTGGAGTTAAAGGAAAATGATCAGAGGAAGAGAGATGATATAGGGAATAGTGGGGAAGATGAGCGGGTGTCTTAAAACCTTTGAGAATTGATTGAAAAGTGACTGAAGGCGTTTATTGGGAAGAGGTGTAATGATGGTAAATGGAAAATGCAGGAAGTACATTTACATGGTAAGTAAAAGGAAAGTAAAATCTTTTTGTTGTTTTATAATTTCGGAAAAGAAATATTACACACAAGGAAAAGAATAAGTTAAAGCATATAAGGCAATTTTGGGAAAGTAACACACCAAGTAAAAATGGATAATGAAAATATTTTAACAATCTTTAAATGCGGTAATTGCTAGAGCATTCCTAAGATAACAAAATCTTTCTTCTAACAAGGGCTTGGTAAAGATATCAGCAAGTTGATTTTCATAGTCCACAAATTCTAATGCAAAATCACCGTTTTCAACATGATCACGAATAAAATGATGTTTAATATCTATATGCTTTGCCCTAGAGTGATGCACAATATATCTAGATAAACTAATTGCACTAGTGTTATCACAAAAAAAAATAGGCATAGAGTCATAATATAATTCATAATCAATTAATTGATGCATCATCCATAAGAGTTGTGTTCCACAACTACCCAAAGCTAGGTATTCAGCCTCAGTAGTTGACAAGGCAACATACGTTTTCTTTTTACTATGCCACGAGATGAGAGACTCTCCCAGTATTTGACAAGTACCACTCGTACTTTTCTTGTCTGTTTTTTCTCCTGCAAAATCAACATCTGAGTAACCAATTAAATCAAAACATTTAAAGCATAGGTACCATAGTCCAATATCCTGTGTACCAATGAGATATCGAATAATTCATTTTACTGCAGTAAGATGAGATTCTTTTGGAGCCGACTGGAACCTAGCACATTTACATACGCTGAACATGATATCTGGTCGACTTTCTGTAAGATACAACAGTGATCTTATCATGGCACGATAGGTTTTCTCATCAACGACTTTTCCTGGGGCATCTGTTTCAAGGCACGTTGAGGGGCTCATAGGTGTTCCAAAAGCCTTTGCCTTTTTCCAGACCAAACTTCTTGATAAGTTCCTTTGTGTACTTTGTTTGGCTTACAAATGTTCCATAAGTCAACTGCTTTATTTGCATCTAGGAAGAACGTAATTTCACCCATCATTCTCATTTCAAATTCTCCTTTCATAAGATCGGCAAAATTCTTGCACACGAGAGGGTCAGAACTTCCAAAGATAATATCATCAACATATATTTGAGTAATCAAAAATGCAATTTGATGATTTTTGAATAAACAGAGGTATCAATTTTACCTCTTCTAAAGTTATTTTCTAACAAAAAGGAACTGAGTCTCTCATACCAGGCTTTGGGGGCCTGTTTAAGTCCGTACAGTGCCTCTGTTCGCTTAAACACATGATCGGGGCAAGAGGGGTTTTAAAACTTGGAGGATGTTTTACGAACACTTCTTCTTTAATGAAACCATTGAGAAAAGCACTCTTCACATCCATTTCGAACAATTTAAAACGTTTAAAAGATGCATATGATAGTAAGATGCGAATGGATTCTAGCCTTGCCACAGGAGAAAAAGTTTCATCATAATCAATACCTTCCTGTTGGGAGTAGCCTTGGGCTACAAGTCGTGCTTTGTTTCTGAAAATTTGTCCGATTTCATTTAGTTTGTTTCTGAAGACCCATTTTGTCCCTATGACGGAACCATTTTTGGGTCTAGCCACCAATTTCCATACTTGATTTCTTTCGAATTGATCAAGTTCTTCTTGCATAGCTTTGATTCAAGAATCATCACTTAGAGCTTCATCAACTTTTTTTAGGCTCTAGTTGTGATATGAGTGCAATCGCCGTCATTTGCTTGTGAGAAGATCTAGTCTGCATTTTTGCTTTTGGATCTCCAAGATTGAAATTGTTTGAAAAACTAGCTTCACTTCTCCATTCTCGTGGGACGGTAATTTGTTGAGGCTCAAAAGTATTTTGTCAACTTTTTCTTAAGCAGGATTTCCTTTAATTTCCTGAGTTTGAGATGTTTCAGGTGGTGGTACCTCAGTAGTTGACTCAATAGTATCATTAGTTGACTTTGGTGCAGAAGTCTTTTCTCCTGTATCATCATTTACAGTACTTGTGTCTTGGACATTTCAGTTAGTATCAATAAATATAATGTGAATAGATTCTTCAATAGTCATGGTTCTTTTATTGAAGACTCTAAATGATCTACTAATAAAAGCATAACCCATAAAATACCTTCATCGATGCGACGATCAAATTTACCAAGATTATCCTTACATAAAATACCTTCATCGAAGCACTTGCATACAAATGAATGAAAGTAGCTTATATTTGGCCTCTTACCTTTCAAGAGCTCATGAGGTGTCTTCTTCATAATTGGTATTATTAGACAACGATTTAAAATGTGGCAAGCTGTGCTTACTGCTTCACCCAAAAAGCGATCAGGCAATCCTTGTTCAAGAAGCATTGTTCTCGTAGTATCCTGAAGTGATCTATTCTTTCTTTCAACAACTCCATCTTGTTAAGGAGATCTAGGTGAAGAAAATTTTTGTGCGTAGCCTTGTTAAGCGCATAATTCTTCATATAATTCTTAAGTATAATATGCAACATAAGAAACAACATAAGATAGGAGATAGTAATATCATCGTCATAGGCACTTACTTGCCATACATAGGATCTTTCCATTTCGATCGCGTCATTGGGTCCATACATCCGTACTCATTTACGTATCCTTATTCACATTCATATCATGTACATATTCTATTTTGTAATCATATCATATTCGTATTCATACTCATATCTATATCATATATCTACCCATAGCATATACATATTCATATCATACACATCTCATTCACATAGCATACCCGACCACGAAGGTTTGGTGTTTCACGTACCCGACCATAACTAGGCTCGGTGATCATACATACCTGGCCAGCCAAGGCTCAGTGTTACACATACCTGGCCCTACCAAGGCTTGGTGTTACACATACCTGGCCCTACCAAGGCTCAGTGTTGTCTGTACCCAACTGCAGTGGTGCGCGCGCGTTACATAAACATACATACATATTCTACCCGACCTTATAAGCTCGGGGTTCCATAATAGTCTTATAGAAGATTTAGATGATTGACCAAAGAACCATGCCTTATGAAAGAAGGGTTAGCCTTACATACCTTTCCATCCAACTATTCTACACTTGCACGTTCTCCTTCAACGCTCGCGTTTCTACCTTCATTAAAGTCATACTATCATTAGAAATCGATAGCTAGCATACACGACTAAAACTAGAGAAAATCGGGCAGCATCTCCTTTATTTAAACGACATTCCTCCATAGCATATATCATCTCCCAAACGTCAATAATACATTCACAATACTATAACAATAGTCATTATTCATCCACATTACCCACATTTCTCAATTTACTTTCAATCACCCACATCCATGGTCATAACACACGACTACGTTCATTCACATACATTGCCTATCCCATGTTCTCACCTTATTTATATCATGGTTATATCACAACACATCAAGACTCAATTCAAGCTATTACTCAAAATGGCACTATTCCACATTCATGACCCATTTTTCTATACCCTTCTACAATCCAAGTATTTCTACTCTCAAATACCTTAAGCAACATAGGAATACCATAAATCTTACCTTAGATGTTGTAGGAACAAGCCTTGGTTGGTAATACTTCACTTGAGTAAAAACCCTAGTTCATCTCCAATGAGATTTCTTGACTTGAATGATCTTTAATGGGTTTTCTTACACTTGATGCACTTGATTTATGTTGTTGATCACTAATAACCCTTGAATTCTTACGGAATAAATGTAGAGAGATGTTTTAGAGAGAAGGGGTGTGATATGGAAGTGAAGTGAAATAAGACTTGGTCCCTTATTTAATGATCCAAAACTGATCCCGACCAGGTATACGGACCAACATACGGTCCGTACATTTTATACGGGCCGTATGTTTGGCCGTATATTTGGTCCAGAAAGTTATGCCATTCTGGCTGATTATACGGTCCCAACATACGGACCATATAATTTATACGACCTGTATGTTTGGCCGTATAATCCCCAGTGATTCCGAAGCTCGTTTCGTCGACTCGTTTGATCTCCAATCATTGTGGAACCTTCTTAGCACTTACTTAACAATTCAATACCATTCTAAGGGATGTTATCACTCTTCTTCAAGACATCATTAAGTCATCATTAACTCGTTACTCGTGATTCCTTTCCGATACCTATCGTATGCCTTGCCTTTTCTTGGCAACTTTCTCGTCTAACATCGGATGTCTTTGAAATCTTACTTGGGGTCATCAAATGTCATTATTTACCTATTGAAATACCATACATTTCATGCTCTTCGTTAGTCCATTCGCTGTGCATCAACGGGAAGTTTTCCGAGGTGTAACATTCTTCCCCCCTTAAGAACATTCGTCCTCAAATGTTAAGCACTCGGGGATTCTACGAAATTTCGCCAGAGTTTCCCTTATAATATGGCACTACCATCCTGTCACAACAACCCACAATAACAATGCCTCACAGGGCCACAACATAATAGCAATAGAATTTGGCCACACATCACCGAAAAGCATAAAAGGAAAACATACGTACCTTATGATCTTGACGTCTCATCTTTTATCTCTTCCAAGGGCTGAAATAAATGCGGGTATCTGGATCGCATACTTTCTTCTGCTTCCCATGTCATTTCTTCTCGCTTACGGCTTCTCTATAAAACCTTAACTGAGGCCACTTCCTTGTTTCTAAGCCTCTCTACTTGCCTATCTAGTATGGCAATGGGCACCTCTTCATAAGTTAACTTCTCTGTCACTTTAACATCATTCACTGGCACGATCCTAGTAGGATCTCCAACACTTTTTCGGAGCATCGAGATATGGAAAACTGGATGGACTGACTCCAAATCTGGAGGTAAATCTAACTCATAGGCCACTTTGTCTATCTTTCGTACAATTTCATAAGGTCCAATGTACCGGGGACTAAGCTTTCCCTTTTTTCCTAATCTCATTACACCCTTCATTGGCGACACTTTCAAGAATACCCAATCTTTAACTTGGAACTCTAAGTCCCTTAGACGATTATACGCATAGGACTTTTGACGACTTTGGGCTGCTAACAACCGATCTTGTATGAGTTTGACGTTCTCTATGGCTTGCTAGACCAAGTCTGGCCCTATCAATTTAGCCTCTCCTGTTTCAAACCACCCAATTGGGGATCTACACTTTCGCCCATATAAAGCTTCATACGGTGCCATTTGGATGCTAGAACGATAACTATTGTTGTAAGCAAATTCAATGAGTGGCAAGTGATCATCCCAATTTCCTCCAAAATCTATCATACATGCCCACAACATATCTTCAAGAGTCTGAATGGTACGCTCAGTTTGTTCATCAGTCTGCGGATGAAATGTCGTGCTAAGGCTCACTTGGGTCCCTAAACCCTCTTGAATGGATTTCCAAAAATTGGCTGTAAACTGAGTCCCTCTATCAGATATAATAGATGCTGGGACACCATGGAGTCGCACTAGCTCTTTAACATAAAGCCTTGCATAATCTTCTGCCATATATGTCGTTCTGATCGGTAAGAAATGGGCTGACTTCGTGAGTCTATCCACAATCACCCATATAGAATCATACTTACATCGAGAACGAGGTAAACCTGTAATGAAGTCCATGTTAATTACTTCCCACTTCCAAGTTGGAATTCCTATAGATTGTAATAATCCACCCGGCTTTTGGTGCTCGATTTTCACTTGTTGACAGTTGGGACATTGAGCTACGAATTTCGCTATATCTTTCTTCATCCCATTCCACCAATATATAGACTTAAGATCATGATACATTTTCATCACACCGGGGTGAACAGAATATGCCTCGACATCGAAGAACTCCATCTTCTGAAATATCAAATGATTACTCCTCTTTCTGAGGGAGTGTATCACTGCAATGCCTTATCATGGAATCTTCGTATTGTAGCTCTTTCACTTCCGCTACTAGCGACGAGACTGCTGAATTCTGAATGGTAGTTCCCCTGCTACCTGAGTCCACTACTCGAACTCCTAGGCTAGCCAACTGCTGGAGCTCACGAGCCATTTCTCTCTTCTCTGGTTGTACATCACACAAACTTCCCATGGATCTACAACTAAGAGCATCAGCCACAACGTTTGCCTTTCCGGGGTAATATAAGATATCAACAACATAATCTTTTAGCAATTCCAACCATCGTCGTTGCCGCAAATTCAACTCTTTCTGCTTGAATATATATTGGAGACTCTTATGATCTGTATAAATATTCACATGGACACCATATAAATAATGTCTCCATATCTTTAATGCATGAACCACTGCAGCCAATTCTAGATCATGGGTTGGATAATTCTCCTCATGTTTCCGCAATTGCCTCGAAGCATACGCAATCACCTTACTATGTTGCATCAACACACAGCCTATCCCAATGCCTGAAGCATCGCAATAAAAAACATATCCTTCCAATCCCTCTGGAAGCGTCAAGACTAGGGCGGAAGTCAATCTATCTTTCAACTCTTGGAGGCTACGTTCACAAGCATCTGTCCATTGAAACTTTGCTGATTTCTGGGTCAACTTTGTGAGCGGTGCAGAAATGGAAGAAAAACCCTCAACAAATATCCTATAATAACCTACTAAGCCCAGAAAGCTACGAACCTCCGTAGAAGTTATGGGCCTTGGCCAAATCTTCACGGCCTCAATCTTTTGACTACGTACCCGAATACCATCGGCTGCAACAACATGCCCTAGAAATGTCACTGAGTTCAACCAAAACTCACACTTAGAAAATTTTGCAAACAACCCTCGAGTTTGAAGAACTCTAAGGACAGTACGCAAATGATCCGCATGTTCTGCCTCGGATCTAGAATACACCAAGATACCGTCAATAAAAACAATCACAAACAGATCTAGGAAAGGCCTGAACACATTGTTTATCAAATCCATAAATATCGTCGGTGCATTAGTTAGCCCAAATGACATTACCCGGAACTCAAAATGACCATATCTTGTTCTGAAGGCTGTCTTAGGGATATCTTTCTCCCTAACTCTCACTTGATGATACCCGGACCTCAAATCGATCTTTGAAAACCATTTGGCGCCTTGCAATTGATCAAATAAGTCATCAATCCTCAGGAGAGGATATTTTTTCTTAATCGTCACCTTATTCAATTGCCGATAATCAATGCACATTCTCAAGGGGCAATCTTGCTTTCGGACGAACAATACGGGTGCTCTCCACGAGGATGAACTAGGCCTAATAAAGCCTTTTTCAAGCAAGTCTTTCAATTGCTCCTTCAACTCTTTCAACTCATCCAACTCTTCGGGAGCCATTCTGTAAGGAGGAATAAATATAGGCTTAGTGTCTGGCAGCACATCAATAGCAAAATCAATCTCCCGCTCGGGAGAAAGGCCTGGAAGCTCTTCCGGGAACACATCCGGAAATTCATTCACCACGGGAACCGACTGAAGAGTTGGCAATTCAGCTTCTACATCTTGAACCCGAACTAGATGATAAATACACCCTTTTGTGATCATTTTCCTTGCCTTTAGATAGGAAATAATCCTACCTTTTGGTGACACCGTATTCCCTTTCCATTCTAAGACTGGTTCTCCCGAAAATTGGAAACGAACCATTTTCATTCTACAATTAACACTGGCATAGCAAGAAGCCAACCAATCCATGCCCATAATAATATCAAAGTCTATCATTTTTAGCTCATGCAAGTCAACCATAGTACGACGATCACAAATCACAATTACACAATTTCTATATACTCGGCTAGCTATTACCGATTCACCAACGGGTGTGGACACCTCAAAAGGCTTGATCGACTCCGGTTTGACTCTAAATCGACCCGCAATATATGGAGTAACATATGACAATGTGGAGCCCGGATCAATCAATGCATATACATCATGAGAAAATATCGATAATATACCTGTGACCACGTCAGGAGAAGACTCAAAATCTTAGCGTCCAGCCAAAGCATAAATACGGTGCTAAGGACCACTAGAACTGGGAACTCTCCCTCTGCCTCTAACATGGCCGACTGGTGCAAGTGAACCTGGCCCTATAGGGCGTACAGATGCTGAAGACCCGGATACCGACCCTGAAGGCTGGGTCCAACCTAGACTATGAATCGAGGGGCAATCACGCATAATATAGCCCGGTCGACCACATGAATAACAACCCTCTGAACCCAATAGGCATTGACCCCAATGCAACTTCCCACACTGGGAACATCGTGGTATGGGTGGCCTCACCGGACCCGCATCACCTCTACACTGGGACCGCGAAAAAATCTGACTCGGCCCGGAATGAGTAGATCTATCAAATCTCTGGCCTGAAAACCGTGGAGGTGCACTGGTCATAGAATAGCCTGAATGCCTAGAAAACTGCTGCCTGTGCCCACCTCTAAACTCTCTCATTGAACCCGAAGATCTGTCCCTCTTGCCATGTCCCCTATCATGCTCACACTCTCTTCTTTGCTGTTGCAGACTTTCTTCCAAGTTCTGAGCATGGGCCTGAATGCGTGGAATATCCATATTGTCCTGAAGGGATGCAGTCAAGCACCTATCCATCAAATGTGGCCCTAGGCCTTTCACAAATCGGTGCACTCGGTCACCCATATCTGCTACTATGGCCGAAGCATGCCTAGCCAAGGAATTGAAGCAGAGACTATACTCTAAAGCGCTCATGCTACCTTGCCTCAAATTCAAGAACTTATCGGCTCTAGCTCGCCGAACTTCTGGAGGCATGTAGTGTCGGAGGAAAGCATCAACAAACTTTTGCCATACCGGGGGAGGTGCATTGGCCCCCCGTGAAGCCATCCAAACCGTGTACCTGTGGATCGAGACATCTCTCAATCTATATGATGCTAACTCCACCGATTCGGTGTCTGAAGCATGTATCAACCGAAGCGTCCTCAACATACCATCAATAAAGTCCTGAGGGTCCTCATCCGGCTTTGATCCAAGAATTTCGGAGGGTTCAAGGTAATGAAATCACGGGCCCTTGCACTAACAGCCCTATCACCCTGCCCTGTACTTTGCCGCTGAGTCTGGGTAGCAACCAATTGGTTAAGCAAATGTATAGCCTCTTTCACATCTTGGCCTGAAGCATCCGGTGGAGGAGCCGGGGGTGCTGGAGCTGGGGCTGAGGCTCCCTCACGCTCCTCTAATATAGGTACTGAACGAGAGGACTGGGATTGAGCCGCACTCTGGGACTCACTTTCCTCTACTACCGGTGACGGTGCTCTTTGAGCCCGCTTTTCTGCCACCGTCTTGCCCTTTTGGGCTGCTGTAGCCTTTCTCTTTACAGGTATTTCTGAAATACACAACACACGGTTAAGGAACAAGAAGTTCTTATATCATAGCTCTATCGCACGATTATTATGAAGAAAGAAGGTCATTTATTCCTAAAATGCCCGCAACCTCTTGTTTATAAGTGTGGCGTGCAACACACCCATAACCAAGACTTTACTAGACACGGCTCGTAGACACACCCTAGGATTGAACTGCTCTGATACCACTTTTGTCACGACCCAACCGGAGGGCCGCGACAGGCACCCGGTGTTAGCCCACCCGGGCACCCCTTTGCATACTTTAACACTTACATCTAGGTGAGCCACCTAATTAAACATATAATTCTATTCATCCGTCATGCTAGTCCCCTTTGGACAACAATACCTTTATATCATCATTGTTATCTATGCCATATCACGTATATAAGCCGATAAGGCTAACAAAATGATATGAAAAAATATTGGCTGACAAGGCCAGACATACCTAACGATATATACATGTCTACGAGCCTCTAAGGAGAGTATAATATATCATATAGGCGGGACAAGACCCCGTTATGCTCATAATTATGTACACAAAAGAATAAGTACCCAAAAGCTATAGCTCCGAATGAAATAGAGCTCCGCTATGTAGTCCCTGAGAATGTAGCTATGGATCAAGTCTATCTCCCTGTGCACCTGCGGGCATGACGCAGCGTCCACAAACAAAAGGACGTCAGTAGGAAGAATGTACTGAGTATGTAAGGCATGATCAATATCAACATAGAAGTATAATATACAACATAAGAAACAACATAAGATGGGAGATAGTAATATCATCGTCATAGGCACTTACTTGCCATACATAGGATCTTTCCATTTCGATCGCGTGATTGGGTACATACATCCGTACTCATTTACGTATCCTTATTCACATTCATATCATGTACATATTCTATTTCATAATCATATCATATTCATATTCATACTCATATCTATATCATATATCTACCCATAGCATATACATATTCATATCATACACATCTCATTCACATAGCATACCCGACCACGAAGGTTTGGTGTTTTACGTACCCGACCATAACTAGGCTCGGTGATCATACATACCTGGCCAGCCAAGGCTCAGTGTTACACATACCTGGCCCTATCAAGGCTCGGTGTTACACATACCTGGCCCTACTAAGGCTCGGTGTTGTCCGTACCCAACTGCAGTGGTGTGCACACGTTACATAAACATACATACATATTCTAACCGGCCTTATAAGCTCGGGGTTCCATAATAGTCATACATAGATACATATACATAATAGCTCATAAGCATCTTTACTATTATCATCACTATCATTGTCGTCATCATTTTCGTCATCGCAATTACTATTATAGTCGTCATCAAAATCATTATCACTATTATCGTCATTCATTACATCTATCTTTATAAGCTTACTCGTCATATGAGGAACTTAGTACAATTGTAGCATGTCAAGAATCGTGAGCTTATTAGCTTGGAAGATCAAATCATTTTAAGGACATCATAGTCTTATAGAAGATTTAGATGATTGGCCAAAGAACCATGCCTTATGAAAGAAGGGTTAGCCTTACATACCTTTCCATCCAACTATTCTACGCTTGCACGTTCTCCTTCAACGCTCGCGTTTCTACCTTCATTAAAGTCATACTATTATTAGAAATCGATAGCTAGCATACATGACTAAAACTAGAGAAAATCGGGCAGCATCTCCTTTATTTATACGACATTCCTCCATAGCATATATCATCTCCCAAACGTCAATAATACATTCACAATACTATAACAATAGTCATTATTCATCCATATTACCCACATTTCTCAATTTACTTTCAATCACCCACATCCATGGTCATAACACACGACTATGTTTATTAACATACATTGCCTATCCGATGTTCTCAACATCATTTATATCATGGTTATATCACAACACATCAAGAAGCATGACTCAATTCAAGCTATTACTCAAAATGGCACTATTCCACATTTATGACTCATTTCTCTATACCCTTCAACAATCCAAGTATTTCTACTCTCAAATACCTTAAACAACATAGGAATACCATAAATATTACCTTAGTTGTTGTAAGAACAAGCCTTGGTTGGTAATACTTCACTTGAGTAAAAACCCTAGTTCATCTCCAATGAGATTTCTTGACTTAAATGATCTTTAATGGGTTTTCTTACACTTGATGCACTTGATTTATGTTGTTGATCACTAATAACCCTTGAATTCTTACGGAATAAATGTAGAGAGATGTTTTAGAGAGAAGGGGTGTGATATGGAAGTGAAGTGAAATAAGACTTGGTCCCTTATTTAATGATCCAAAACTGATCCCGACCAGGTATACGGACCAACATACGGTCCGTAAATTTTATACGGGCCGTATGTTTGGCCGTATATTTGGTCCAGAAAGTTATGCCATTCTGGGATGATTATACGGTCCCAACATACGGACCGTATAATTTATACGGCCAGTATGTTTGGCCGTATAATCCCCAGTGATTCTGAAGCTCGTTTCGTCGACTCGTTTGATCTCCAATCATTGTGGAACCTTTTTAGCACTTACTTACCACTTCAATACCAATCTAAGGGACGTTATCACTCTTCTCCAAGACATCATTAATTCCTCATTAACTCGTTACTCGTGATTCCTTTCTGATACCTATCGTATGCCTTGCCTTTTCTTAGAAACTTTCTCGTCTAACATCGGATGTCTTTTAAATCTTACTTAGGGTCATAAAATGTCATTATTTACCTATTGAAATATCATACACTTCGTGCTCTTCGTTAGACCATTCGTTGTGCATCAACGGGAAGTTTTCCGAGGTGTAACATGATCTATTTTCGAATTCTTTTCCATGAACACTGTGAATGGCTGAGATAAAATATCCCTTTTCTCGTTGTACTCTTCTGCAAAAAGTCTCAAATTCGGTGAAAGCTTCATCTTTGTGAGTTAAAAACATAACCACCATAAATCTTGAATAATTATCTACAATGACAAAAGCATATTTCTTTCCTCCTATACTAGCAGTCCTAGTTGGGTCAAATAAATCCATATGCAAAAGTTTAAGAGATTTACTGGTCCTAACAATGTCTTTTGGTTTAAAAGACTAATTGACATGCATCACATATATGATATTTCGAAAAGTTTAGTTTAGGGAGTCCAAGGACCAAATCATTTTTAGAAAGTTTCTCAAGAATATGCATACTAGCATGTCCTAATTTTCTATACCGCAGCAGAGGATCAATGGCTATGGATGCAAGACAAGTGAGAGTAGGCAAATAAACCTTGTTTAGGACATAAATATTTTCTACTCTGTCATCAATAATGATAAGATTCCTTGCTGCATGACTTAGTGTGCATTTGATAGCATCAAATAGAACTTTGAACGCTGCATCACATAGTTGATTGATGCTCAGCAAATTGTACGTAACGACCCGTTTAGTCATTATAGTGTTTTGACCCATTTAACCTTGTTGACCCTTCCCCCAAGTCCCGCTAGTATGATCTATGACTTAATGAATTCATTGGGTTGGTTTCCACAAGGTTCGAGTGTAATTGAGTCATTGATGGAGAAACTAGTTAAGTTGACGAGTTAGAGTTGACCACGGTCAACGCCGGGTTAGAATTACCTCGTGTCAATGATTTGGAAGTTCCAACATGTTATTATGATGATTTTGAACTTGTCCACAAGTTTTGGTGAGGTTCCAAAGAGTTTATGATGCGTTTGGGTTTTGTCGCGCTCGTATTCGATATTTTCGCCAGAGGTTTGTGGATAGAAATGAATCCAGATTTAGCATCCGACATATTGTTTGAGTGAGGTATGAACCATTAGATTCGTATCCAAATTATGAAGCTATAGGAAAAATAATCGACGCATTCGGCCTCCGGAAGAGGGAGTTATGACCATTTTAGTGCAGACTTGTCCAGCAGGGCCGCTATAGCGACAAAGAGGCCGCTATAGCGGGACCGCTGTAGCGATCTGGAGACCACCACAGCGGCCAATGGGGGCGGAATCTCCTATTTTAATTCCCCAATTCGAAGCCCTTATTCCCAAGACCCCAAAGTCAGTTTTCAAGAGAGAAAGAGGCAAAACTCATCCCATTCTTTGGTGGAAACATCTTGGAGGGTAAGTTCCCATCTTTATTTGTTCCTTTTCCCTTCTTCTTCATGATCTATGATTATTCTAAGAGGTCCATATATGGTGGGTGAAAATCCTAGAATTAGTAAACCCTTAAATAATTGGTGGGTAGTTTATTTTATGGTTGATTAATCATCTAGGAGAATATATTATCACTTTCTAGTAAAGGAATTTGATTTCTTATGGTTGAAATTGCATGTTGACTAAGGGTTCTAATAAAAACGGAGTCTTTGTTCTAAAATCTATTGGAAAGGGTAAAATTGATGAGAAACCCTTGAATTGAAGGTTAATGATTGTAGAGATAGAAGTTATGACAAATTCACCATTAAAGGTTGGGTTCATCCATTGAAAATGGTAGAAGTAAGTGGGTCTTCTTTCCCAAATTGTCATTTTTTTTAATACATGGATTGTTGCTTACGTAGCATCGTATTGTGAGACTTTGACCATTATGAGGTGCTTCAGAAATAGAAGGCTCGTGTGGAGTAGTTTGTGGCTCCTATTCTGCATTTCAGGTAGGTTATGGCTTACTTTAGTTAGACTTTGATTAGCGAAACGTATGTATTGTATAGAATCGACGGGAGAAATCATGATTAGGTCTTCGGACATGGTGTTGTGGTTGGATATTAGCTAGGTTAGTATGACTTCTGGTGGGCTCGTCGTCGTTACTTTATATACTGAAACATGAGGTGTAGTTGTATTCATACTGTGGCGATTCGAGATGGATTTCTATTCAGTTGATTGTTGTTGATGGTGGCTTGTTGCCCTATTATCGTGATTAGACTTATTGCCTAAATTGACGTGTTGTACCCAGCTCTCTCTTATTGTGACATATATTATCAGAGAAAGGAAGGATAATGAGTTTAGGCTTCAATTGTGATATAAACTTATCACAGTACGTAGATGAAAACTTGATGTATGATTGTTGTTGATGATAATATATTGAAAAGTGGAGCTTATTGGTGATACAAGACTTAGTTGTGAGGCGTACTTGCTACCTATGGAAGTAAAGAGGGACATAGACTATTATGTTGGTTGAGATGATTGTATGATTCATTTCATGGCGGAGTTGATGCATGTATTGATATGACTTGTGGCTTTGTGACGTGCACCTTCACTGTTGCTTTATTGGCTTCTATTAATTTAACAAGTTTACACTCATTTATCCATTCATGCACTCATGCATGATGAAAATGGTTTGGAAGACTTGTGGCATGATGCTTTGTGTTTGACACCAATATTGTTGATTGTTCATAGTCCATACATATGAATGAACTGAAATACATTGAGACATAGATTGTGATGTGAAATTGTGTAAAAGTTGATATAATCTTCTTGATGAACTGGTGATAAAAATTGATGACAATTGTGGTGAGAAGCTAATATGATCTTCTCAATGAAAATAATATACTACTTGATAATTGCTCATTAAGAGGGATGTAACAGTGTTTCTTGTATAATCGAGTGGCTCCGGGTCCGAGGCTCTTTCAGGAACAGAGGGTGTATAAGCTCGAGTCCGAGGTAAATTTCAGGCGGAGGGCAATAAGTGACTCGGGTCTGAGGAGTGTTCCGGAATGAGTGATATATGATGTGGATCCGTGACCAAGGTTCTTTTCGGGGCGGGGGATTTATGGCTCGGGTCCGAGGAGTATTCCGAAACGAGTGGTACATGGATACCATGGGTCTGCTGCAGGTTATGACTACAGAGTAATGACATCAGTTAGCATGTGTGTACAGTTCGAGTGATTGGCCAGTGCATTGCATTGCATTGCATTGCACATTATCATATTTTGCATTGCACATCATTACATTTTATTCTGCATTATTATATAGCTCGTTTAGTTCTACTTTTGGTGTGTTTGCTGAAACGACTGTTGTGGTATTGATATGATCATTTACTGAGTTAAATTGTGGATTACCTAGGGAAGGAACTTGGACTTGTGATTATCAGGTGAGGTTATTGAAATTTGACAGACTTGTCGGTTAGAAGCTTCGTCTTAGGTTTTGACTCTGTTACAGGGTATTCTATGGATGGGATTTGAGTATTTAGTGCCTATCTTTTTGTTTTGTTGATTTTATGCTTATATACGTGAACTAATCTTAGTCGGCATATAACGATTACCGGTAGATAGTGTTTGTACTGATACTACCTTGCTGCACCCTTTTTGAGTGCCGATTGTGTTCCAGAGATTTCATCCAGATTACATCTCTAGCTTGAAGCTAGTTTGCTCGATAAGATCCGAGGGTGAGCTTCTATCCATGCCATGCCTCTTGAAGACCTCTCTGTCTAGATGTCTATTTTTATTCCAGACATTCTTTGTTATTATATTTGAGATATACTTCATTTTTTAGACATTGTTAGTTAGAGTCATTGTACGATGACTTTCAGGTTCTGGGATGTAATAGTTAGACTTCCGCACTTGTATCATTTATTTATTTTTACTTGGTAGACTATATATTCATTTACAAGTTCATTGATTGTTTCAGCAATTGATTAAAGAAGTTGAAATTGGCTAATGATTAATGGATTAATGGGTAAGGGTTCGCCTATTAGTGATAACAAGGTAGGTTCCCACACGATCGGTAATTAGGGTCTATGACTGTTGGTATCAGAGCTTTAGGTTCGTGAATCTCGTTGTACAAGGATATGTCTAGTAGAGTCTTGCGAATCGGTACGAAGTGCTCCGTACCTATCTGCGAGAGGCTATGGGACATTTAGGAAACTTCCACTTCTTTCATTCTTTCGTGCTACTTCATTCAAATTGGTATCTAGGCGATTCCAATTGGTATCTGTACTTCCTTGTCTTATTCTACCACGAATAGTAGAAACTCGTCCCCTAAACTCTTATGCGAGCTATTTGCGATTACTGTTTGGTTGTATTCAATCCATTGGGGGGCGACGTAGGAAATTAGACCTCTGTTGGGGATTCCGAGGCCACGGATGAGTCTGTATAATGTTTTTATATTAATATGCATGTTTTGTTTTCATGTGTGAGGCCTCAGATGAAATGTTGGGTGATAGAATGAAAATGTTATATCCCGCATTTTTGTGCAATCGGATAATTCAAGGCAATCGCGGGAAGACAACAAGCAAGGCCATATTTTATTTTGTTTGACATATGAGTTGCTTATGAAAAATTTAAAAGTGGAAATAATGAGGAAGGTCAAGGGCATAAAGCGAAATTCGCAATACGACTCGTGAAAATATGGAAGAAGACGAAGGGCAAATTTGGAAGTTGGAAAAAAATTGTTTTCATGAATTACAAGAACTAGCCCAAAATACAAGTGGGCTTGAAATTTAAAAAAAAAGAAGGCCCAAACGGCCATGGTATGGGCTAGGCCCATGTGGGGATTTAATTTGCCAAGTTAAAAAGATGACTAAGTCATCTTTTTGTCCATAATTCTCTAGAAACCTCAAGAAAACAAGAACAAGAGAGAGAGGAGAAAAACCTAAGGGCCATTTCGGCCAAGAGCAAAAACCAACAAGAAAATTTACAAAAATTCCTTCAAAAATCATTTCCTACCAAGTAGAGGGTCCTTAACAAAGTGGAGTTGTTGTTGGAACAAGAAAAACACAAATTCACAAGTTGGAGTTTCAAATAAGTTGGAGGATCAAAGAAGAAGGTGAGAATTCATTTTCTTTGTATGTTATGGATGTTATGCATGTTGTAGTATGCAAAAGTGAATGAAATTCATGAAACCTTGCATGTTGGTGTTGAGCCGTGTGAGGGTGTTGTTGGCCGTGCATTTATGCCTATGTATGTGTAGGAATCATGTTGTAATTATTTCATTTAGTGCTTGGTTGTTGCAATGAATGTTATGTGATAATGGAAGTTGAATGAATTTTGGAGAAGTTGTAGTTGTGCATGCATAATGTTTGAAGCCGTGTGTGCATGGTGTGTGTGTGGCCGTGCATATATGTTGAATTGTGAAGGAATAATGAGCAAGTTTTATTTAGCATTTTAGTTGTTGTGTTGTGGATTTTATATTACAAATAAAGATTTGATAATCTTGGTGAAGTGTTAGTAGTTCGAAGTTGTGTAAATTGAAAATAATGTTCTTGTATGGATGGTATGTAATGATATTGGTATGATGTTGTTGGAATATATATTATAAGATTGTTGTTGTTTTATTGGAATTGGAAAGTCTTGAAGGAAGTAGAATGCTACTTGAAGTGTTGGAATGTACTTTGAGTGGAATATGGAAATTGCTAGTGTTGTTGTTGAGTTATGTTGATAGTTTGGCCGGGTTTGAATTCCCGGATTGTGATTGATTAAAATTTGACTAAGTTGAATGTTGAGGATGGTATATTTACAGAGGAAATGCTGCCGAAATTTCGGTAGCCAAGTGTTACCTTAAGATTTCAATTCTAAGTATCCTAATAAAAGTTTTGGTAAATGTGACCAAATTGCAGATTTTGGCGGATTTGCAACGTGAATTCGGAATAGCAAAAGGAGCGGAAAGAGGTATGTAAGGCTTGTCCCTTGTTTCTATGGCATGTCTTAGACGTAATAAGTTGGGTACGAGCCTCGGGGACAACTCTATTCCCCGGAATCCGCACCTAAAGTTTCTCCTTTTTCCTTCAGTAGAATTGAACTATAAAGTGTGCGAAATGTTGAAAAGACCTCCTAAACCCCTAGAACCTGCATATATGGGACCCGACTACCCTAAAACCCTCACAAGTAATGCCATGACATGTAACATATGCAAATCGTATACGCTACCTCATTCGGGCCGAGGTGGGCCCGTTGCTCTCGGATTTTCCTTATAGTTCTGTTTGACTTACTTGAGGTTGAATCCAAAGGGGTCCTTTGATCCCGATTCCGTTACTTAATGATAAGTACTATAACTACTCTAACGAGAATACTTTTATGATGATAATGATAACGACGATGTTAGACAAGAGAATATGCCTATGATAAGTACGACCGGAACGATCCTACAGCTAAGATTTCTAAGTTAAGGATTCAACGTGAGTATGAAAGTAATAAACTAGTTCTTGAACCTTATTTCCACCTCCTAGCTATAACACTATTTTCTAAGGATTCCAAAGCCTATGAGTTGACGTCTATGATGCCCGTGATTTCATTCCATGTTTACCTCTAATGCTATTCTCCGTTGGTAGTCTCGCCTTAAAATACTTGTTCCTTCAAGGCAAGACAAAGCGACCACGATTGTTCCATAATGTAATCGGAGGTCACCGACCTTACGTCACTCCGATGGCTACACGATTTTTCTTTGGGCTCTCTTGCGTGTTTATATGACATACGTATATAAGACATGTAAATGTATATAAGACATGTATATGTATATAAAATATGTATATGTATATAAAACATGTATGCGTGTTATAATTATATGTATATGATAAAAGAACCAGAGCGCTATAGACGCTGATGTATGTACATGACACACGTATATGCATATGATGAAAGAGCCAGAGCGCTATAGACGCTGATATATGTACATGAGATATGCATATGTATACGGGGAAGATGGAGATAAGGGCAGAGCGTTATATACGCATATCCACCTGATCAGTTGGCATTACATGACATGATATCGTCCCGGACGCGGGATGCCCGGATGCGGGATGTGTATATTTATGGTTAAATGGATCGGCTGCCGACGCCTCGGAAATATGACATGTTCTACTTTTATATATATATATATATGAACAAGAAAATATTTTCAAAGGAAAGCTAAGCATGCATGGCATCTGCCCAAAGGCACTTATATGTACAGGTTATGTTTCTACCTCAGGACATGTGTTATAACTCTTTTTATGTCATTATCCCTGTTTTACATTTTTCGTATATTAATATTCATGCCTTACATACTCGGTACACTATTCGTACTGACGTCCCTTCTTGTGGACGCTGCGTTTCATGCCACGCAGGTCAGCAGACAGGCGGATTTGGTCCTTAGGAGCTCTACCAGCAGTATTGACAGCGCTCCAGTTATTCCGGAGCCTCACTTCCTTGGTACTATTTTGTGTATATATATTCGGGCACGGCAGTACTCGGCCCTTCCTATGTATATGTTTATTATGTCTAGAGGCTCGTAGACAGATATGTACAGCTAGATGTCTTGTATTTTGAATTGTTCGCGTCTCTGTATAATGTGATAGTAACGCTTACTAGTCTATGTTTATGGTGACGCGGCTAATGTTAAAGCTCAGCAATGAAAAAAAAATGTATAGCACAGTTCCTACGGCCTGCTAAGAGGTAAGGGTAAAATGATAAAGTAAGGGGTGCTCGGTACAAGTATCGGGTACTCGTCACGGCCCCTAGGCGGGTCGTGACAGAAGTGGTATCAGAGCAGTTCGGTCCTTGGGGTTTGTCTACGAGCCGTGTCCAGTAGAGTCTTGTTTATGGGTGTGTAGCGCGCCACACTTATAAACAGGAGGCTGCAAGGCATTTAGGAAATACGACCTTCTTTGTATTCTAAGATCGTGCGATAGAGCTATGCTCCTAGGTTTCCATATTCCTTTCCTAATCCTATGTTATGGTTTCAGTAATGCCGCCGAAGAAGAAAGCTAGGGCAGCCCAGAAGGGCGAGACAGTGGCTGGAAGGAGAGTTGAACGGGAGCTAGAAGAAGGAGAATCTCATAATGAAGCTCCCCCTCCGACTTTTCCTGCTCCCCCTGCACCAGCAGAGCAGGAAAGAGTTCCAGCTCCAGCCCCCGCACCTCCAGTTCCACCGCCAGCAGCTCCGGGCCAGCAGATGGCAGAGGCCATCCAGTTATTGACCCAGTTAGTTGCCGCACAGGCTCAGCGGCAAGACGTAGACCTGTGAGACAGGGCGGTAAGTGCAAGGGCCCGTGACTTTATTACCCTGAAGCCGCCAGAATTTTATGGATCAAAACCAGAGGAGGACCCGCAGAGTTTTATAGACGAGATGCTGAGGACTCTAAGGATCATGCATGCTTCAGATACAGAGTCCGTAGAGTTGGCTTCATACAGGCTGCGGGATGTGGCAGTTTTGTGGTATAGTAGTTGGATATCCTCGAAGGGAGCGAATGCACCTCCCCCGGTTTGGCAGGAGTTTACTGAGGCATTTCTACGGCATTTCCTACCGCCAGAGGTTCGACGAGCTCGAGCCGATATGTTCTTGAATCTTAGACAGGGAAATATGAGTGTTCGAGAATACAGCCTTCGTTTCAACTCACTAGCCAGGTATGCCCCAGCCCTGATAGCTGATAGGGGAGATCATGTGCACCGATTTGTGAGTGGGCTAGGGCCACATTTAGTTAAGGAGTGCCTGACGGCTTCACTCCAGGATGGGATGACTATTACCCGCATCCAGGCCCACGCCCAAAATCTGGAAGAGCAGTACCAGTCACGGAGAGAGGAGCGTCATCCAGATAGGGGTTCCAGAAAAAGGGGCAGATTTTCCAGGGCTAGAAGCGAGTATAGAGGGGGACAGGCACAAGAGCAGTCTAGGTATTCAGACCAATCGATGGCCAGTGCACCTCCTCGATTTGCGGATAGGGGATTTGACCGTTCTACTCACTCGAGACCAGATTAGAGCACTAGAGCTTCAAGATCCCGGTATAGAGCTGATTCTAGCAGGATGATGCCACCCCCGCCATGGTGTGCTCGATGTGGTAGGCCACACTCTGGAGAGTGTCGTGCAGGTACAGGTGCATGTTATACTTGTGGGTGGGTTGGCCATTGATGCGTGATTGCCCACTGAGGTATGAGGGAGACCAAGCCCAGCCCGCCGGGTCCGCGGTTGGTTCATCGTCGACCGTACGCCCTCCTGGACAGACTTCCCAAGCTCCAGCAGGCCGTGGCCGAGGCAGAGGAGGGACACCCAGTTCAGCCGGTCCTCCGCACCGCCTATATGCATTGACAGGACGACAGGACCCTGAGCCTTCCGCAGACGCGGCCACAGGTATTGTTCGGCATCTTCTATGATATGCGTGTTAATTGATTCGGATTTTATCTTATCCTACCCTACCCTTTGTATTGCTGAACATATTAAGAATTCAGAAATTTGGACGAAAAGTGGCCATACGCACAGGTAAAAAGATGAATACTAGAGATTGCTGAGGGTAGAACTGTAAATAAAAGAAAAGACGTGTTACGCGGGCGTTTCGAAAATTGCTAAGACCCCAACTCGTTCCATATTATGTGATACAAGTAGTGCAAGGGAGTGGAGGCGAAAATACTAACACTAAGACGTTGAAATGCATTAAAGTTTCATGGTTAAGCGTGCTGGGGTGAGAGCAATTTCACGATGGGTGACCCCCTGGGAAATATGCTGAAAATGTCATAAATGTGGGGACAAGAGACGGATGTGAGATTAGGTATCCCAAAGTAAATCGGAGTGTATGAAGTGGTTAGAAACCCTATAGAAGTCGAGTAGGCCGAGATGGACTAGACTAGCGGAATGGGAGGAAGCACGACAAAGCTTCAGGACTAAAGAAGGTCTGACTGGCGTTTGGAGGGGTTGTGGGTGAGATGGTGATGAGTATACATAAACATGTAATGCATAAATTGTGAATGTTAAGTCCCAGAAATGAAGTTGCGATATATAGCAAATACTAGTCGGATGGGATCCAAGAGGTGTAGGGAAGGACATAAGTACATATATCACAGGTTAAGACCGACATGGAATCCACACCAGGTAGGGTTAGCAAGCCCTAATACGGCGATATACGGGAACATGTCTAGTGAGGGGATAGACGCGGCAGACTATACGGAGAAGGAATTACTACTGTAAAGATCGCAAGAGGCGACGATTATTTAAAGGGCAGAGGCGTACGTCGACCCCTTAATAAAGGGGGGGAGAGCGTGATAGACCCAAGATGGACTATGACGATTCAAGGTCCAGTAAAGGGGACTTATTAACGCAGGGCCAGTATTCGTAACTAACTTAAATGTTCTACGACATGAAGGCGACCTAAGCTCCAAAAAAAAAATGAATGAAATGAAATGATATGCTAAGCGACATGTGAGGTATCTACGAAGGAGACCTCCCCGAAGTATTATGATACACTATGAGGCCAGATTAACATTCGAGGACGAATGTTCTAAAGGGGGGGAGGATGTTATATCCTGCATTTTTGTGCAATCGGATAATTCAAGGCAATCGCGGGAAGACAACAAGCAAGGCCATATTTTATTTTGTTTGACATATGAGTTGCTTATGAAAAATTTAAAAGTGGAAATAATGAGGAAGGTCAAAGGCATAAAGGGAAATTCGCAATACGACTCGTGAAAATATGGAAGAAGACGAAGGGAAAATTTGGAAGTTGGAAAAAAATTGTTTTCATGAATTACAAGAACTAGCCCAAAATACAAGTGGGCTTGAAATTTTAAAAAAAAAAGAGGCCCAAACGGCCATGGTATGGGCTAGGCCCATGTGGGGATTTAATTTGCCAAGTTAAAAAGATGACTAAGTCATCTTTTTGTCCATAATTCTCTAGAAAGCTCAAGAAAACAAGAACAAGAGAGAGAGGAGAAAAACCTAAAGGCCATTTCGGCCAAGAGCAAAAACCAACAAGAAAATTTACAAAATTTCCTTCAAAAATCATTTCCTACCAAGTAGAGGGTCCTTAACAAAGTGGAGTTGTTGTTGGAACAAGAAAAACACAAATTCACAAGTTGGAGTTTCAAATAAGTTGGAGGATCAAAGAAGAAGGTGAGAATTCATTTTCTTTGTATGTTATGGATGTTATGCATGATGTAGTATGCAAAAGTGAATGAAATTCATGAAACCTTGCATGTTGGTGTTGAGCCGTGTGAGGGTGTTGTTGGCCGTGCATTTATGCCTATGTATGTGTAGGAATCATGTTGTAATTATTTCATTTAGTGCTTGGTTGTTGCAATGAATGTTATGTGATAATGGAAGTTGAATGAATTTTGGAGAAGTTGTAGTTGTGCATGCATAATGTTTGATGTCGTGTGTGCATGGTGTGTGTGTGGCCGTGCATATATGTTGAATTGTGAAGGAATAATGAGCAAGTTTTATTTAGCATTTTAGTTGTTGTGTTGTGGATTTTATATTACAAATAAAGATTTGATAATCTTGGTGAAGTGTTAGTAGTTGGAAGTTGTGTAAATTGAAAATAATGTTCTTGTATGGATGGTATGTAATGATATTGGTATGATGTTGTTGGAATATATATTATAAGATTGTTGTTGTTTTATTGGAATTGGAAAGTCTTGAAGGAAGTAGAATGCTACTTGAAGTGTTGGAATGTACTTTGAGTGGAATATGGAAATTGCTAGTGTTGTTGTTGAGTTATGTTGATAGTTTGGCCGGGTTTGAATTCCCGGATTGTGATTGATTAAAATTTGACTAAGTTGAATGTTGAGGATGGTATATTTACAGAAGAAATGCTGCCGAAATTTCGGTAGCCAAGTGTTACCTTAAGATTTCAATTCTAAGTACCCTAATAAAAGTTTTGGTAAATGTGACCAAATTGCAGATTTTGGCGGATTTGCAACGTGAATTCGGAATAGAAAAAGGAGCGGAAAGAGGTATGTAAGGCTTGTCCCTTCTTTCTATGGCATGTCTTAGACGTAATAAGTTGGGTACGAGCCTCGGGGACAACTCTATTCCCCGGAATCCGCACCTAAAGTTTCTCCTTTTTCCTTCAGTAGAATTGAACTATAAAGTGTGCGAAATGTTGAAAAAAGACCTCCTAAACCCCTAGAACTTGCATAGATGGGACCCGACTACCCTAAAACCCTCACAAGTAATGCCATGACATGTAACATATGCAAATCGTATACGCCACCTCATTCGGGCCGAGGTGGGCCCGTTGCTCTCGGATTTTCCTTATAGTTCTGTTTGACTTACTTGAGGTTGAATCCAAAGGGGTCCTTTGATCCCGATTCCGTTACTTAATGATAAGTACTATAACTACTCTAACGAGAATACTTTTATGATGATAATGATAACGACGATGTTAGACAAGAGAATATGCCTATGATAAGTACGACCGGAACGATCCTACAACTAAGATTTCTAAGTTAAGGATTCAACGTGAGTATGAAAGTAATAAACTAGTTCTTGAACCTTATTTCCACCTCCTAGCTATAACACTATTTTCTAAGGATTCCAAAGCCTATGAGTTGACGTCTATGATGCCCGTGATTTCATTCCATGTTTACCTCTAATGCTATTCTCCGTTGGTAGTCTCGCCTTAAAATACTTGTTCCTTCAAGGCAAGACAAAGCGACCACGATTGTTCCATAATGTAATCGGAGGTCACCGACCTTACGTCACTCCGATGGCTACACGATTTTTCTTTGGGCTCTCTTGCGTGCTTATATGACATACGTATATAAGACATGTAAATGTATATAAGACATGTATATGTATATAAAATATGTATATGTATATAAAACATGTATGCGTGTTATAATTATATGTATATGATAAAAGAACCAGAGCGCTATAGACGCTGATGTATGTACATGACACACGTATATGCATATGATGAAAGAGCCAGAGCGCTATAGACGCTGATATATGTACATGAGATATGCATATGTATACGGGGAAGATGGAGATAAGGGCAGAGCGTTATATACGCATATCCACCTGATCAGTTGGCATTACATGACATGATATCGTCCTAGACGCGGGATGCCCGGATGCGGGATGTGTATATTTATGGTTAAATGGATCGGCTGCCGACGCCTCGGCAATATGACATGTTCTACTTTTATATATATATATATGAACAAGAAAATATTTTCAAAGGAAAGCTAAGCATGCATGGCATCTGCCCAAGGGCACTTATATGTACAGCTTATGTTTCTACCTCAGGACATGTGTTATAACTCTTTTTATGTCATTATCCCTGTTTTACATTTTCCGTATATTAATATTCATGCCTTACATACTCGGTACACTATTCGTACTGACGTCCCTTCTTGTGGACGCTGCGTTTCATGCCACGCAGGTCAGCAGACAGGCGAATTTGGTCCTTAGGAGCTCTACCAGCAGTATTGACAGCGCTCCAGTTATTCCGGAGCCTCACTTCCTTGGTACTATTTTGTGTATATATATTCGGGCACGGCAGTACTCGGCCCTTCCTATGTATATGTTTATTATGTCTAGAGGCTCGTAGACAGATATGTACAGCTAGATGTCTTGTATTTTGAATTGTTCGCGTCTCTGTATAATGTGATAGCAACGCTTACTAGTCTATGTTTATGGTGACGCGGCTAATGTTAAAGCTCAGCAATGAAAAAAAAAATGTATAGCACAGTTCCTACGGCCTGCTAAGAGGTAAGGGTAAAATGATAAAGTAAGGGGTGCTCGGTACAAGTATCGGGTACTCGTCACGGCCCCTAGGCGGGTCGTGACAGAAAACACTTGGTAAAAGTCGAGCTCACTACCCTAAAGGCACTGCTGCAGTGGTGGGAGTACCGCTGTAGTGGTAGAGCGGTCAACCACGTTCCTTTGTGGCAGCTGTGGCGGGCAACTGATACCGCTATAGCGCTGAGCAAAGTTATGTTGGACCGCTATAGCAGTGGCTTGGTCGCTATAGCGGGATCGCTGTAGCGGCGTAGCGATCGCCGTAGCAGTCGACGGATACAGTTAACTTGAAATTATTTCTTCTAGGAGGTGAGTTCCCTTGCCTTATCTTATGATTATCTATCATCTTAGGCTTGAATTAATAGTGCAATTGTTTGGGGACTAGTTGGAGAAGATGAATTGCTACCTTAGAATTGAGGATTGAATAATAGGCTTTGAATATTAGTTTAACTGGTGAGTCCTTCCTATAGAAAGATGGGATTTCATGAAGTAGTAAATCATAAGCTTGGATCTCTAATCTAGACTAAGATTGATTAAGGATAAAAAAGGGGATCTCAAAACAAGAGCGAATAATTTGGGAGTTATGTTGAGGCTGTACAATGTGAAATCGACTCGAGGGTTATCTATGAATTGTTAAAGTTCTAGTATGTCATAGGCTATAGGGGACATTGGTTGGATAACAAAAACAGAGACTCTAGTGGTTATTATGTTACTTACGGCTGATGAGAGATGGTATTATTTATTGAACTATATTTTTGTAATTACCTATGTGGTTATTGAGTTTGAATATATGTTTGTTGGTTGGTATTCCCGAGCTGTACGACATCTTGCTAAGGTAAGACCTAATTTCGAGATCTCTGAGTTAAATTCCGTCGTATTAAAGTAGTGGTGATCTTAGTTAAATTAGTTGTCTAAGTCAGAAAATGGTTAAGCATGAACTTAGTGAAACAGGTGTATGAGTCCAGGTTTATTGAGATAGATATGAGGAATAATTAATAAATTGATAGTAGTGGAGATTTGTCTAAGAGTTGATATACTGTTGTGACTTCTTGATAAATAGTAAATTTGTCATAATGTGCGAAATATAGGGATGTTAAACAATTCTGATAGGACGAGATGTTATGAAAACTGTCCCAATGAATTAGTCTCGAGGAAAAAGGGTAAAGGAGTTGGTGGAATAGATAAGGTTGTTGGGTTTCACGTGGTCCTTTTGTAGTATTAAGTAAGTGATAGAAATAGACAGGTTCGGGTAAGTCTGTGATAAACTATTACTTGGCTTGAATGATTGATAGGTAAAATGTTGACATAGTTAGTATTGAACCAAGGATGTTGAGATAGGAAATTCTAGTTTACTGATCTAAGAATGATTTGCTGATCGCATTGGTGCTTATAAGAGTCTAAAGAAGTTGTAATCATTAGAAGAATAAGTTGGGATTAGTATGATCAATTTTGATATATTAGATGACGCATATGTGTTATAGCAATTCCTGTGGTAGGTTCGAGTACATAAATACGGAAATTGGGTCTTTGAGCTAAAGTTAGAAATAAGCTTTGACTGATAAGATGAATGGATAGTGATAAGGGCGCACTTAGTGCCATGGAGGCTTCCGTGTGGTTACGATGCATGTCCTTGGGTTATCGTCAGCCTTCGTACTCCCCTTCTTCGTTCAAGGACGAACGATTGGTAAATTGGTATCTAATGTAACGACCCGTTTAGTCGTTATAGTATTTTGACCAATTTAACCTTGTTAACCCTTTCCCCAAGTCCCGTTAGTATGATCTATCACTTAATGAAGTCATTGGGTTGGTTTCTGCAAGGTCGAGTGTAATTGAGTCATTGATGGAGAAACTAGTTAAGTTGACGAGTTAGAGTTGACCACGGTCAATGCCGGGTTAGGATGACCCCGTGTCAATGATTTGGAAGTTTCAACATGTTATTATGATTATTTTGAACTTGTCCACAAGTGTTGATGATATTCTAAAGAGTTTCAGATGCGTTTGGGTTTTGTCACGCTCGCATTCGATATTTTCGCCAGAGGTTTGTGGATAGAAATGGCTCCATATTGATCATCCGACATTTGTTTTAAGTGAGGTCTGAACAATTAGATCTGTATCGAAATTACGAAGCTATAGGAAAAAGAATCGACGCGTTTGGCCTCTGGATGAGGGAGTTATGACCATTTTAGTGCGGACCTGTCCAGCAGGGCCGCTATAGCGACAAAGAGGCCGCTGTGGCGGTCTCCAAGAATCTTCTATTTTAATTCCCCAATTCCGAACCCTTATTCCCAAGACCCCAAAGTCAGTTTTCAAGAGAGAAAGAGGCAAAATTCATCCCATTCTTTGGTGGAAACATCTTGGAGGGTAAGTTCCCATCTTTATTTGTTCGTTTTCCCTTCTTCTTCATGCTCTATGATTATTCTAAGAGGTCCATATATGGTGGGTGAAAATCCTAGAATTAGTAAACCCTTAAATAATTGGTGGGTAGTTTATTTTATGGTTGATTAATCATCTAGGAGAATATATTATCACTTTCTAGGAAAGGAATTTGATTTCTTATGGTTGAAATTGCATGTTGACTAAGGGTTCTAATAAAAACGGAGTCTTTGTTCTAAAATCTATTGGAAAGGGTAAAATTGATGAGAAACCCTTGAATTGAAGGTTAATGATTGTAGAGATAGAAGTTATGACAAATTCACCATTAAAGGTTGGGTTCATCCATTGAAAAGGGTAGAAGTAAGTGGGTCTTCTTTCCCAAATTGTCATTTTTTTTTAATACGTGGATTGTTGCTTACTTAGCATCGTATTGTGAGACTTTGACCATTATGAGGCGCTTCAGAAATTGAAGGCTCATGTGGAGTAGTTCGTGGCTCTTATTCTGCATTCCAGGTAAGTTATGGCTTACTTTAGTTAGACTTTGATTTGCGAAACGTATGTATTGTATAGAATCGAAGGGAGAAAGCATGATTAGGTCTTCAGGCATGGTGTTGTGGTTGGATATTAGCTAGGTTGGTATGACTTCTAGTGGGCTCGTCGTCGTTACTTTATGTACTGAAACATGAGGTGTAGTTGTATTCATACTGTGGCGATTCGGGATGGATTTCTATTCAGTTGATTGTTGTTGATGGTGTCTTGTTGCCCTATTATCGTGATTAGACTTATTGCCTAAATTGATGTGTTGTACCCAGTTCTCTCTTATTGTGACATATATTATCAGAGAAAGGAATGATAATGAGTTTAGGCTTGAATTGTGATATAAACTTATCACAGTACGTAGATGAAAACTTGATGTATGATTGCTGTTGATGATAATATATAGAAAAGTGGAGCTTATTGGTGATACAAGACTTAGTTGTGAGGCGTACTTGCTACATGTAGAAGTAAAGAGGGACATAGACTATTATGTTGGTTGAGATGATTGTATGATTCATCTCATGGCTGAGTTGATCCAAGTATTGATATGACTTGTGGCTTTGTGACGTGCACCTTCACTGTTGCTTTATTGGCTTCTATTAATTTAACAAGTTTACACTCATTTATCCATTCATGCACTCATGCATGATGAAAATGGTTTGGAAGACTTGTGGCATGATGCTTTGTGTTTGACACTGATATTGTTGATTGTTCATAGTCCATACATATGAATGAACTAAAATACATTGAGACATAGATTGTGATGTGAAATTGTGTAGAAGTTGATATAATCTTCTTGATGAACTGGTGATACAAATTGATGACAATTGTGGTGAGAAGCTAATATGATCTTCTCGATGAAAATAATATACTACTTGATAATTGCTCATTAAGAGGGATGTAACAGTGTTTCTTATCTAATCGAGTGGCTCCGAGTCCGAGGCTCTTTCCGGAACGGAGGGTGTATAAGCTCGAGTTCGAGGTAAATTTCAGGCGCAGGGCAATAAGTGACTCGGGTTCAAGGAGTGTTCCGGAACGAGTGATATATGATGTGGATCCGTGACCAAGGTTCTTTTCAGGGCGGAGGATTTATGGCTCGGGTCCGAGGAGTGTTCCGAAACGAGTGGTACATGGATACCATGGGTCCGCTGCAGGTCAGGACTACTGAGTAATGACATCAGCTAGCATGTGTGTACAATTCGAGTGATTGGCCAGTGCATTGCATTGCATTGCACATTATCATATTTTGCATTTCACATCATTACATTTTATTCTACATTATTATATAGAACGTTTAGTTCTAATTTTGGTGTGTTTGCTGAAACGACTGTTGTGGTATTGACATGATCATTTACTGAGTTAAATTGTGGATTACCTAGGGAGGAAATTGGACTTGTGATTATCAGGTGAGGTTATTGAAATTTGACAGACTTGTGGTTTAGAAGCTTCATCTTAGGTTGTGACTCTATTACGGGATATTCTATGGCTTGGATTTGAGTATTTAGTGCCTATCTGTTTATCTTGTTGCTTTTATGCTTATATACATGAACTAATCTTAGTCGGCCTATGATACTTACCGGTGCATAGTGTTTGTACTGATACTACCTTGCTGCACCCTTTTTGAGTGCAGATTGTGTTCCAGAGATTTCATCTAGATTACATCTCTAGCTTGAAGTTAGTTTGCTCGATCAGATCCGAGGGTGAGCTTCTATCCATGTCATGCCACCTGAAGACCTCTCTATCCAGATGTCTATTTTTATTCAGACATTCTTTGTTATTATATTTGAGATATACTTCATTCTTTAGACTTTGTTAGTTAGAGTCCTTGTACGATGACTTTCAGGTTATGGGGATGTAGTAGTTAGACTTCCGCACTTGTATCATTTATTTATTTTGACTTGGTAGACTATGTATTCATTTACATGTTCATTGATTGTTTTAGTAATGGATTAATGGCTAAGGGTTTGCCTACTAGTGATAATAAGGTAGGTGCCCGCAGGATCGATAATTAGGGTCTATGACATTGTATTTCAGTCCATTCAGCAGATACACTTCTACTAGGTCACATAAAGGACTAAGAGTGATGCATCCTACCCCTATAACATCTCTTTTTCCATTGTCACCAAATCTAATCTGACCACCATCTATCTTTTTCACAGATTTGAAATTTTCTTTTTTTGCCCATTAGATGTCTGGAACACCCAGTTTCAATTACCCACATATCCTTTTTAAAGGTCTTCTTGGGTTGTTCCTGCAAGACAAAATTTAGTTTCTCTTAGGTACCCAAGTTGTCTTAGGTCCTGGGGGGATTAGTGGTGTCTTGCCCAATACACATGGTTTTGGGCTTCCAAATCCATTTCCCTGATCCTGTATTGTTTTTCTTGCAATTGAAAGATTTATGAACTATTTTACCACAAGAATATCATGAGAAGGTTTTTGAAAAAGTATTTGAAGTGGAATAAAATTCAGTTGATGAAAGGTCATTAGTCGACGGGTTTCTTCTGAACCTTGGATTCTTATTATTATCAAAAGAAATTCTATTTGATCTAACAGAACTGTGGCTAGGTGACTTCTTAATGCTAGTTAATTGCATCTTGATTTCACCTAGTTCTTCTTCGATCAAGTCCACTTCAATTTGACTTGCTTCGAGTTGAATTTGCTAGTTCTTCTTGTCTTTCGCTAACTTATTGTATTCATCAATCATCTTTTGAAGGACATCAGCGACCAAATCAAGAGATTCTTCAAGTTCAATACATTTAGAGCAAGTACAGATTCTTACCTCGCTGGTGTCTGCTTTAGCCATGAAGTACATGCTTGCTACATCTTCTAGTTCTTCCTCTAACTCGTCTTCATCACTCCAGGATCCATATGATTTGGAGGTGTGCTGCTTCCTGTAATTTTTCTTTTTCAGTTCTGGACAATCTACCTTGATGTTTCCTTGTTTTCCACATTAGTAGCATCTATCATCATTCTTTGATTCATCGTTCTTCCTGTATCCACTTCGTGGTTTCTGTCTTCTTTTCCTTAAGATGCTTTTGACCCCTCGGTTTATCATGGCAAGGGCTTCATTACTGTCGTCATCTTCTTCGCTTTCCTGGTGGTAGTTTTGAATGCAACGGTCTTTTTCTTTTCCTCCTTGGCGTATCTCCTGATATGATTTGTCTCAAAGGCCATTAAGTTTCTTCTGAGTTCATCATATGTCATATCATCCAGCTTTGAGCTTTCTAAAATGATAGCTTTTGTTTCCCATGCCTTAGGTAGACTGCTTACTAGCTTTCTTACCTGTTGTCCACTTGTATAAACATATCCAAGGGACTTTAGTTCACTTAGGATCTTACTGAACCGAGTGGACATGGATGCGATGTCTTCATCTTCCTTCATTATGAACATCTCGTATTCCTTTTTAATAGCGTCAACCCTGGACTTTCTGACTTCTGACGTGCCTTCGTAGGTGACCTGCAGTTTGTTCCACATTTCTTTGGTTGTCTTGCAGTTTGAGATCTTTCCGAATTCTTCACCGTTAACTGCATAATAAAGTAAACTGATAGCTCTAGCATTAGTTGAGATTACCTCTTGTTGCTCTTTTAACCATTCGAAGGATTCAATATCAATTTTTGTTTTCAAGTCTTTGCTTCAATGTTTGGAATTGGCTTGGGTCCATTTTTTATTACTAGCCATGCCTGATAGTTAAGTGAAAGCACAAAGATTTCGATTTTTTCTTTCTAGTGGTTGTAATGCAGTCCATTGAAGTATGGTGGTTTTGATGGAGAGTGACCATCTTGCAGAATTGCACTAGGAATGTGATATCCAGACATTTTGATCTGTTCTCACATGCTGTTAGGCGACTTCCTGTGAGACCTACTCTGATACCAATTGAAACACAAGAGAGGGGAGGGGGCGGGGGTGAATTGTAATTCTTTTTAGATTAAGTTAGTCAACTACTAAGACGGTTAGTCGACTTCCCTGCAAAACTCAAACATTGGTTAGCAGACAGATAATAGTAGACAGTATAAAGTAGAAAGTAATGAGACACAGAGATTTTATACTGGTTCCGATTGCCGGTGTAGTGCCTGTTCCAGTCCCCTTAGGTTACAAGGGTTTACTTAGAGCCTTGTCGGTAATTTGATTACAAAGGTGGTTCGTCTTGAACCGTAGTTCAAGTTTTGGACAGTTTTCTAATTGTCCCTAGTGACAGCCTCTACCTGTATAGCTATCAATTCTTTTTTTTTTTCTAACACTTACAGACTTTTACAAGTTATAGTGCTTTTTACAAGATAAAGAATGAATAGTTGTTTTTCTCAAGTTAAGTTGTGGTTTGATTTATCTTGTAGAGACTTCTTATGTAGTTGGATGCGTCATGTCTTGATGGTAGCATATCAATATTTCCATTTGATTGATTTTTGAGTGGCTCGCTCTAAGCGAGGTAACCCAGGGGACATTGTCTTCAATCAATGAGTTGTAGATTTCACTGATTGATTTCGTGTATCTTCATTGCTGTCAATTGGTAAGTTGATGAGATTCACTGATTCACTCGTATCTTGCCTTGAGGTCTTCCTTCCTTCTGTAACTTGATATTCTCTCGATGAGTATTTTGATTTGCTCCGCAATCTTGATCAACTGAGTATCTCGAATTTGATTTTTTCTGCATCTACTAGTACTTCAGTGATTATCTTCACGCCTTGTATATCGCGTGTGATTTGTTGATTTTCTTTCTTGCATTGTAAGTTGGAGATTCCTCCAACTAGGCTTCCTTGCTCGTTTCCTTAACTTAAGCGATGCAGAAGAATATCTTCTCTTCTTTCCTTCATGATATTTGTATTAATCCATTTTCCTTTTTGGTTCCTACACATTATAGAATCATCATTAAAATAAGTAATATTCTAATTTAAACTCAAGGCTAAGAAATGGGTTCATAATTGAAGAGTTACGTGTTTTTTGAAAGGTTACATCTGAAGAGTTATGTCTCTTCCGAAGAGGTGTCTCTCTATTATATATTGGTTGTGGTCCCTAAGTCAGTTACTGAATTCTTTTCCTTTCTGCCTCATTACGAGAAGTGTCATAAAGAATCTAACAAGACTTAGAAGATCATGCCTTCCTTTTATCGATTCTTATGATGAATCAAGGTAAGTGCTCTTACTAATCATCTAGATTTATATCTTTATCTAATGATTTACTTGCGATCTTGTGTGGAGTGTGTAAAGTTTACCAATAAGTGATATCAGAGCCAGGTTTAGTTAGATCATTAGACGTGATATAAATAGAAATTAAATCTGAAATTACTATTAACTTTTCGATTTTCAAAAGAAATTTTCAGACATTGCTAGTCTTATCACAAGAATTTTTCACGCTAGTTTTTTAAGGCAATTTTTTGCCATTTTTCCGGTGGTTTGCACTAAATTAAAAAAAAAAAAAAAAAAACAAAGATACATTTGTGAGATAGGGCAGAATGCTTAAAGTGGAACACACTATTTTGTTTGCCTTCAAAGTTTTAAGTCTTATCATTTTGTTTGCCGGGGCATTAATTTGGAATTAATTTTGTTCTTGTTGTTATTTAAAATAACAACGAAAAGGTTGGATGTAGAAACCTTTTCTGGAATAGTTTTTTGGATAAAGTTTTCTGTTGTTGATTTCTACTAGAGGAAGAAGATGATACCGTGCAAAACAAATTATTTAGCAAGTCTTTTTACTTTTGTTTTTACTTCTGTTTTGAAGACAATTAATGATGTAGTGGGTCCATGTTATACTTTCCACTAATTGCAACAAAGCAAATCTACTTGTTGGAATCTTCAAGTAGGACACGTACATTACTCATTCATTGGCAAAAAATGCTTGTATATGATGTGTTACTATACAGAAATGCCAAATTCAATGGGAATAATTTTTTTCCTCTTTGAAATTAACGTCTTGACTGACTTTATTTGGCTAATCATTTAGATGAAGTTTGGTCCTCATTTGTGCATATTAAATTTTGCATATTTGTTTAAGTATATGCAATTTTAAAATGTTATTTTGGTCTAAGTTATTAATCTTTATTTGATGGTTTCTTTGAGATTAATATTTTAAAGGGCTAACTAAAATATTGGAGGACAATTTAGTGTCATAATTTTTTCCAGATCTAATGAGGTTTTAGGAGTTGCTAAAGCACCCTAAGACGATAAAGTATTAAGTTCAGAAGATTTCATATGGATTATGACATTAAAATAATATCATTAATAGCAAAGGTTACATGTCTACAAATTTGAGAGTAGCCAAAGCATCTTAAATTTGATAGTCAAGATATGTCAACCTTATAAAGGTATGGTATTAATAGTGCAATCGATTCATTAGGAAATTAGTCGGTCGCCAAAAGGTACGGTTAACATGGAGAATTGATTGTGGGTAGAATGAAACATTTAAATATTAAGAACGAACTTTTTCGATCGCCCAAAGATACGGTAAAGTTCGAAGAGTTTTTGTATTTAAATTATTTTAGTTCTATCGTTTGTTAGTGGCATGCGATTTGCAAACTTCTGCCCAAAGGTGATGTTGGAATTTAGTAGTGTCAAGTTTTTTTGTCTTTAGCACAAAAGTAACTTTGAATTATTTGGCATCATTATTCTAAAGAACTTTATGTAGATTTTTATTGTGCTTTTCGAATTTTCTAAAATATTCTTGCATAAAGCAAATATCGATCTGCATTCTCCCAGTTGCATTTTAGAGATGTCTTTGGTGCTATTTTTCGCTGCGCATAAAAGAAATAGTTATTTGTATTGGGAATGGATCTATACCATGTGTACTTCTTGTTTAAAATGGAATAGAGTAGTCTAATATGTTGCCAAAGTAACCTCTATTGGATAAAATTTATTTATTTTGATCATTAAGCATGTTTTGTCTATGCGAAATAATTATCTCAAACAGAAGATTATTTTGGCCAGATTATGGATAGTCATGAATATGTGATACATTTAGTAATATCATACTGGTAATGTGTCGGTCCAAAGAAAGACATGTTACTAGGCCGTTTTGATAGTCAATATTTATGAACTATGTATAAGAGTACTTCTTAAAAATTATTATTTATATCCAAAGACTATATAATAATGTTGTGTTAGGTATCTTGAGACGAGCCTGTTTTGGATATGTACATGGAATATGTAGATCCAAAGTTCGTCGAAACTAAAGAATATACACATTAAATTTCTAGTTGTGTGAAGAAAAGAGTTCAGAGTCTTCTTGTGTCAATAGAGCATATTAGAACAAGTTCCATTATGGAGGATCCACTCATGAAAGGTTGCAACCTAAAGATTTTTTTATGATCCTGTAGCTTATATAGATGTTGTCGGAATCTATGATGGGCCATTTCAGTGGGAGTTTGTTGTTTTATTTATGTTTTTGACATGGTTAAGTATATTTTCTGTACAGATTAGAGTTTTGTGAAATTTTTGAATTTTGAGTGATTATTGAAAACTCTGAAAATAAAGTTATTGACTGTCTACTGCGGTTTTGCATAAAGTGTAAGAAAGTGGTTTATGGACTATTTAAGTCATAAAGTAGGACCAGTTGGAAATAGGCATGACCGAGATCAATTTACATGTAATTTCCATGCCATGCATCCATACTTGATCTATGTCATCGAATGTACGTCACGAAAACTGGTTTGATCCCATATTAGTACGATTAATGGACCAGATTGCTTAGACATAGCAAATTGTGTGCACTATAAAGTTTTCGTTATGTACAATTTTTTGGAAATAAATGTGGTCCAAGTAGGAGAATGTTGGAATTTCTCTTATTTAGTGAACTCACATATTTAATATGATTGTACATAGATATACTATCACTTAAAGATGCCCATTTTTATGGGCTATATATAAATATTATTTTATAAGGTATGAATTTTATTTGCGTAGCAACCTAGTTAACTCTTCAGTTATAATTAATAAGTTCATAACTGAAGAGTTACACCTCTTCTGAAAGGTTGCATCTGAAGAGTTATGTCTGTTCCGAAGAGGTGCCTCTTTGTTATATATTATTTGTGGTCCCTAAGTCTGTAACTGAATTCTTTTCCTCTCTGTCCCATTAAGAGAAGTGCCTTAATGAAAGTAACAAGACTTAGAAGATCCTTCCTTCCTTCTATCGATTCTTATAATGGATCAAGGTAAGTGCCCTTACTAATCTTCTAGATTTATATCTCTGCCTAATGATTTACTTTCGATCTTGTGTGGAGTGTGTAAAGTTTACCAACATTCATTCATGGTGTATTATACACTTCCCGCACTTGTCACCTATTAAGACAACTTTATTAGTATTTCTTTCTTCTTTATTTCTCCGTTATGCGCATGTTCTTGAAATTATACGAGACATATAATTGATGAAACCTAATTGAAGGTTGAAGAAGAAGAATGAACATGAAGGAAGAGAGAAGATGAAATCCGTATTTGATGATCTGATCAAGGGCATTGTATGCATCCATTTGATGTATATATATGCCACTGATTTTGCGCTACAATGACTAGAACAGTTCTTACGGTCTTCATGTTTACTACTGGAGTGAAAGTTTTTGATATTTTATGCCCTCCTTTTGACTATACTCCTTAGCCACCAATCTAGCTTTAATCTTAATTTCTCCTACAGATTTATACTTTAGCTTATAAATCCATTTGCAGGCTATAGATAGTCTTCCTTCTGGCAGTGACAAAAACAGGTTACTACATACTAAGTTTGTTCCATTATCAGTTTTGACCACCTTGACCATCTTATCAGTTGTGTTTTAACATGTCAAAAATTGTCATAGAACAACACACACATCAGACTTTACTTTCAGTAAAAAAAATCCAAATCATTCTTGAATGATCATCAACAACAGTCAAAAAGTACTTATTTTCATCAAATGTAAATTCTTTTTATGGTCCCAAAAGATCCATGTGAATCAATTCAAAACAAGTAGAATTTCTAATTGTGCTTCTAGGAAAAGGAAACCTTGTCTTCTTAGCACAAGAGCAAACTGTACACTTATTTAGAACATCAGTAGCGATATTTAGTTGACAAGCAATATATTCTTTAGAACAGTAATGGACACATGTCCAAATTTCATGTCATATATCTATGTTTATCTTTGAATAAAAATCACCTACAAAATTAGAATTATTTTGTACTAGAGACACTTCTTTGTCAACATAGAAACTGATAGTGGGTTAAATTTGAACTGAGGTAAATGAAACGCATTGGTAATTATAATCCTGTTTGACATAGTACTTGCTCCCGTACTGTGTAACAAATCTTCATTAGATAAGAAAACACTCTTAGGATTCTCAGTGTTATACATTGTATCCTTGTCTAATAAACTCAAATAAAAAATCATATGATAAGTAGCACCTATATCAACTATTTATTCTTGACTACTGTTAGAAGCCATTAAAGTAGTACTGATACCTGATATATTAGCTGAGTGTGTGGACTCTGATGTTCTGTTTAAGAACTGTAGAATCTGATGGTATTGATCTTTGGCCTATAACTTCTCCTAAATTCTAAACATATGCTTGTGAATCTAAACCTTGTAGTTGACTGTTCTGTGTATAATTTCCTGAATTCTCGGCCAACACATTATGAGAAGTACTATTTCCTTTTTTTTTTTTCTTTCTTAAACTTGAAGTCTGTAGAATATACCTATAATCTTATAACTCTTTCATATGCCCTTTGAGTTTGTATAATTCTCACCTCACATTATAGTTTTTCTTAAACCTCTGATTTCCTCAAGTTCTAATGTAGATTATGAAAGAGAAAGAGATAAGGCGTCTTACATGTCTTCAGTTAAGAAACCAAGTAGAATACAACTTGGTAAATATGTTTTGTATAATAATTGTTATAGAGATAGCTATAACGCAGTTTGATATTATTAGGACTCTATAATCAAATCTCACTAGATTAGAGTTAGGAGATAAGTCCTTGTTGTATAGTTAGGGGGTTTGTACTCGTTCTCCATATTCAGAAAATACGAAGCTTCCTTCCTTGGTCATTTGTAGTTTTCCGTTTATTATTTCTTCACGGTGTCAGAGCTTAGGCTCTAGATGAAAACAAACAAAACGATCCTGAAGATTTTCTCAATCATGCTACCATAAACACTACCAGATTAACCTTGTCTACTTCATCTCTACATAAATTAATTGCTATATGTCCTATCAAGTTGAAACCTTTGAATTTTCTCAAACTATGAAGGTAACACATATTATGAGAAAATGATCCTCCACCAACCACTATATCAGATATGCGGAAGGACAAGACAATCCAAATCCCAAATTCGTTGAGTGGGAAGAAACACATGTCCTTGTTAGAAGTTGGATCTCTGGAACAATGACTGAGGAATCAATCTTCCCCATAGTCCGTTGTACAACTGCCAAACAAGCATGGGGATACCTTGAAGGTTATTTACAGGCAAGCAAGGAAAAGGAGTTTCAGTTGAAGTAGCAACTGCAAACCATTAATTAGGAAAAAAATAAATAGAAGATTACATCAAAGAATTCAAAGGAATTTGTGATATCCTCACTACGATCACAAACCCCTAGATGAAGATAACAACATCATCAGCTTTGCTAGAGGACTTGGAGGTAAATACAAAACACTGAGAACTATCATACTTGAAATCCCCCCCCCCCCCCCCCCCCTTCCCATACTCAACATTCACTCAATTTGTGAATGCTTTAAGAGGGTATGAAATCAGAGAAGAAAAAGAAGAAGAGAAGGAGGACAACCCTAAAGTGACTG